>NC_141689.1:766906137-767371137 GCF_964263255.1 Lissotriton vulgaris
GGATATAAGCCTTTAGCGTAGTCTAGCCTTGATGTAACTGAGGCATGTACAACGGATTTGCAGCAATCTTCCAGTAGGAAATGTAAAACTTTCCAGGGATTTTTTAGTTTACTAAAGCAGGTTGCAGAGACCTGCGTATTTGGGCTGAAAAGGAGAGGTCCATCTCTCATCTCACCCCTAGATTTTGGATACGTGTGGCAGGGGATGGCGGTGTACCCTTTTCTGACGGCCACCATAGATCTGAATCTGGCACTGGGCCCTTACCGAAGAACACAACTTTTGTCTTTCCTGCATTAAGTTTTAATTTGTTTGTGTTCATCCATAGTGCTATATCTCGCAGGCACCCTTTGAAGTACTTGAAAGCATCTACCGTCTGCTCCTGAAACGGAAAAACCAACTGGGTGTCGTCGGCGTAAGAAATTTCATTCCCCAGTTGGCAATCAGGGAAAACAGCGGAGTGAGGTAGAGAATAAAAAGTAAAGGGTCCAAAGCTGAGACCTGGCGGACACCGCACCAAAGATGTTTTTGTTTAGATTCAAATGGTTGTAGGGCAACTCTCTGAGTACGACCGCTTAGATAGGATGTTAACCATGTCAGCACTTTCCCCCCAAAGCCCACACCCTGTAGTCTCTGGACCAGTATAGTATGGTCAACAGTGTCGAATGCAGCAGACAGATCCAGGAGCACCAGCAGAGCTGATGCCCGTGAATCCATTGCCCATCTTACCACCTCAAGGAGAGCGGTCTCTGTGCTGAACCCCGCCCGGAATCCAGATTGTGTATCACGCAGGGCGCCATTCTGTTCAATTAAGTTGGTCAGTTGGCGCTGGACCAGCTTCTCCAGCATTTTACCCGGGGAGGGGAGCAGAGAGATAGGTCTAAGGTTGCTGAGGTCTCCTGGGTTACCATTTGGTTTCTTTCTCAGAGGGAGAAGTGTTGCATGTTTCCATTTATCTGGAAAGATGCCTGTGTCCAAAGAGGTGTTCCATATATGAAGTAGACCACCCGTCAGAGAGAGGGATAACATTTTACACAGTTTAGGAGGGCATGGATCATCTGAGGCGCCTGAACGGCATTTTGGGATTTCTGCCAAAGCATCTTGAGGCGTGATGGGTGTGAAATTAGTGAACGGAGATACCACCCCGACACCCGCAGATATATCAGCTTTCTCAGTTGCCTCAGAAGTCGAGAAGGATTCGTAGACCTTTAAAATGTTATTATCAAAATAGCTAGCAATATTTTCGCACAGAGCTAGGGAAGGTATCACTTCAGTCTCTATCGCTTTGGGTTTAAAAAAGGTTTGGACTACTTTAAAAACTTCTCTACTGGAGTGGTCGATGCCTCGTAAATCTGGGAGTGCTTCAGATTAAATGGGTGTTACTTTGGGTACACACACAGCAACACCCATGGGAATCCCCTTCATGCAGGGGGTGCATATTTATAAGGTCAAGAAAAGCCACATAAAGTGGCTTTACGTGGCCTTGTAAATACCCCATGGCACATTGCGCCACCGGAACGTACAAAAAATTGACGTTCCGGTGGCGCAAAGTGCTGGGAGGGCCTAATAAATGAGGCCCAATGTTCTTTGGACAACAGTACACGTTCGGGTCTGGATTGAGGCATGACTGGAAAGCAAAAGTGGTGAAAAAAGCTAAAGGGGTTATGTGTTAAATATCTTTTTTAATATGTAACTGTGTACCTTATTGTTATGTAATGAAACCTGTGTAACTGTTCTCTCGTAAACTGATTATATGCAGTAGTAACTAACCTTTTGTAAAGTGCTCAGATAGCCAACCGCAAATAAATAACTACAACAAAGAAGGCAGCCTGGTCGGGCCGTAAGAACAGCCAGGCTTGTGTGAGAGGTGGGGAGCATATACTCTAGTGTTGTGGGGATGCCGAACTATGTGGTCTGGGAGAGGAGGGGATGGAAAGACTCACCTGCAATTGTGGAGCCAGATGGTATGGTTCCACATCACATAGTCACATGTAAAAAGAGGCTTGGTGGCAGGAAGGCCTCAGCAGAAAGACAGCATCCGTGTCCTGCCCCGTGTCCTGCCCCTACACCACAATGGTGACAAAGCAGGCGCTGTTTCCGACCCCTGCCCTGGCATGGGAAATGTGCGTGCTTTGCCAACCAGCTCCTGCATGGTGGCTGTGTCCATCGCTTTGGCGGCAATGAACTTTGCTGGAGGCCTTTGAGGCCTACATGGAGTTTCTTCCATCAAGCTGCCAAGCTGCTCCGTGGCAGCCTACCCTCAGGCCTGCATCATCTCTCAAGTGGGGCGTTCCTACTGCTGTCTGGCCTGCACAAAGCCAGTCACGACAACTACATGCCACGTCTTGCCCCCTGGTGGCCCTTGTCCCACCTGCCTGCAGCGGCCTGTACTCACACAAGGCCCTGCTCTCATGACGGCCTGGTGCATCTTTCTTTTGCTGGGTGCTTCCTGTTCTAGCAGGGGCTGAAAGTGTGCACAATGTTGTTAGAATGGGCCTCATTATTGCACCATCCTTTGGGTGGCCCAGGCGACCACCTCATATGATGCTCCACAGCAACTGCCAGCCATACCCTGCCTGCTCGCCTGCACACTGCCAAATCACTTTCACACATAAGCCTGTGCTTTCTCTGGCATCTGCATCATGGCCTCCATTGTACCCATCGAACATTTCGCCTCACTGAGCCCCCACCCACGCAAGCAGCATGGTGGAGGATCTGTGTGGAGAGCTTAGAGACATACTTCGCAGCTCTGGACATTTTCAATGACTGAAAGTGCCTGCTGCTCCTCCAACTAGCAGGGGAAGAAGTGTACAGGTTATCCAAAACCATCACAGAAGCGGGCCAGCAGCACATCTACAACACCCTCAAAACTGCCAACATGGCCCATTTCTAGCCACGTGCCAACCCTGACTATGAGAGGTTCATTTTGCGGCAGGCACACCAGGCCCCTAAAAATCAGTAGACTCATTCTATGCTCCTCTCCATGAGTAGGCCAACATGTGTACACTCCTGGAAGTAGAAGATGAAATTACATTTATCCAGGCATGTGCATAAATGAAGCTACAGGAGCAGATCCTGCAGGTCCCAGGTCAATCCATGCAGAACATTTTGACACTCTGGTGGTCAAAATAACTCTCAAATGCTCAAGCATCTCACATGGAGGAGGCCCTGCAACACCCAGCCATTCAACCTTGTATCTCAAGAGCCGCAGAACTCCAAGAGAGACAGCAAGAAAACCTAAGGTGCCAATAACCCAGGCAGATGGTGCAGTGGAAATTCCCCCCACACTGGAGACTTCCCAACAGTCAGAAAGAAATGCTCCGCATGTGACAAACTCAACCATTTGTCAAAGGTGGCCCGATTTACCCAGACTCCAAAGAATCCTTTGAGAAAGGGAGTCAACACCATTGATGCCCCACAAATGGCCACAGAGGATAGCAACCTGGATGACGACCAACAGGAAGGAATTGTTCATATCATCCACACTGTAGACCCAAGGAGGTGGCGAGCCACATCTCCCCAAGGTCAACTCTGAATACAAGAGCATCAGCTGATGACCCTTATAGACACAAGGGCATCCATCAATCCCATGTCACAAGAACTATATTACTCGCTGCTTGGCTCACAAAAACAACCCAGATGCACTGGCAAGAGTCTTCTCAACAGACATCTGCCATCAAAACACTGTGGCACGGGCATAGATATACATTACAAAGCAAGGGGCCAGCTTCCTTCTCTGCTGCCACACAGCAGAATAACTCCACCTGTTCTGTTTTATACTCAGCATTCAAACAAGGGAAATGAAAGCCCTGGTGGAAGAATTTGCACCCCTCTTTGAAGGCATCAGGTACCAAAAAGAATTAACGGTACATCTTCACACCCGTTTAAACCTGTTGTACTCCACCACTGACGAGTCGCGTTTGACTTCTGCCCAAAAGTGGAGCAAGAGATGAGAAAATTAGAGGAGATCGACTGTATGAAATTGGGTTATTGGTTGAGAAGGGTAAACCCCTTCTCAAGCAGCAACTACAGTTCATGTCAGGGGAAAGTCACTATCAAACCCAAAATTAACATGTGCTTAACTCTCTAATAGTTTGGCACAAAAGCAGTCAGGTTTAACTTAGAGGCAATGTGTAAAGTGTTTATGCAGCACTTCAAACAGTATTAAAGTGAAAACACAACACAAGAAAATTCCCACACCAATTTAGACAAATGGCATAAAATGTAATTATTTATTTGAGGCCAAAATGACCGAAATCCAATCAGTAGAACTGGAGATATGCCATTTTGAAGATTTCGAGTATTGCGCCTAAAAGCACAAAGTGCCACTCGCGGTTATCTGGTCACACAATACCAGGTGAAAGTCACAATTTCAGGGCAACCATGATGGAATGCAGGCCAGATACAGGCTACCCCTGCTGAAAGAATTACCTTCAAAAGTACAGCACAAAGAGTTCTGTTTGCAGTGGAGGGGGCCACAGGGAGGGCATTGTGGATGGTCGTTGATGTAGCGCCAAGAGCAGGCCGGGCATCGTGGATGATCATTATTGTAGTACAGAGATCCTGTTGAGTGTTGCAAGTGATCGGTGATGGAGATTCACGTTGGTGGTCAACGTGGGCTATCCATGTTGTGGCGTGAAGGGCCAATCTCGTGTTTCTGGTTGTTGCTGGCAGTCACTCTGGTGCGAAGAGTTGGGTTCACCAGAGCTTCGGGTTGGCAGGTGGAGCAGGCAGCAAGATCTTGGAGCTAGCAGGCCTGTTCAGAGTCGCAAAGAACCCAAACCTTCAGGATTTCTTGTTTTCTTAAAGGGAGAGCCCAAAAGATGCCACCTCAAGAATCCAGGCTCAGAGGGGCCCTCTTGGGGAACAGGAACTCACACCAGAAGAGGACAACAGGGCTCAGGCAACTCCAGTTGCAGGTCCAGGCAGCAGGGAAGCTAGGCAGATGCAGGGAGTCCTCTGGAGCTTGTTATGTCCCTGTAGCTCAGAACAGACTGCCAGTCAGCTGACCCTTGGAGTCACTTCTTCCTGGGATGAAGGGTGCATGTTCCCGTCTTCCATTTGAGCAAGGAGGGAAGAAAAGTAGCAGAATAGCAGTCCCTCTGGCAGCAGGGCCGCACAGCAGTATTTCTTCTGTAGTATCCACATGTCCAGAGTTGTACTCAAGAGTTGGGTCTAAGGGTCCACTGTTTATCCTTGGTGCAAGCTTTGAAGCAGTAGAAGTTTCTAGAAGGTTCCACTCTCATAGGTGTTTGGAATTTCCTGTCTTCCTGCCTGGGATCCAGCTTGACTGGGGGCGCAAAAGAATAATGCCAAACCATTTGTGGCTGTGCAAGTGTGGTAAGTGACAGCTCAACAAGTCAGAAATGCCCATCCTGCCAACACGTATTCCCCTTTTGGCTCACTGCCTGTGAGCAATAGACAAAGACCAACTGCCAGATACACCTAGTCACGTGACCCAGGAAACTGGTTGCAAGCACCAACTGGTTGGACAAGAAAAGGCCAACTTTCTAAAAGTGGCATTATCAGAATTGTACTTAAAATCTGACTTTACCATTTAAGAGAGTTTCGATTGACAATTCTTCAGACACCAAACTCGATATTCCTACTTGTTCCCAATTGAAAAGTATCACTTATTAAATGTAGTCAGATAATCCAATGTTATCCTATAGGAGAGGTAGGCCTTGCAGTAGTGAAAACGGACTTAAGAGTTTTTCACTACCAAGACATGCAAAAGTTAAAAGTACATATCCAACTCTTTTAATACACGGCACCCTGCCCAATTGGCTGTTTAGGGCCTACCCTATGGGTGACTTATATGTATTAAAAAGGAATGTTTATGCCTGGTAAATGGTTTATTTTGCCACATCAAAATGGCCTTTTACAATAGCGCTTACAGGCTACAATGGCAGGCCTGAGACAAGTGTAAAGGGCTACTTTTAAGTGGGAGGCACAATGAGTGCTGCAGGCCTATTAGCAGCATTTCAATTACAGGCCCTGGGTACATGTAGTATCGCTTTACTAGAGACTTATTAGTAAATGAACTGGGCCAATTAGGTGTAAGACAATGTTACCATGTTTAAAGGAGAGAGAATACGCACTTTAGCACTGGTCAGCAGTGGTAAAGTGCACAGAATCTAAGGCCGATAAAAACAACATCATAAAAAAATTGAGGAGTAAGGCAAACGGTTTGGGCGAAGATCCCCCTAAGGTTGACAGGTCTAACACTGACATCATCGAGAAAGTTGATAGCCCCACTCCCCGGGTGTCCCCAATTGTGGTGGCAAAGAAGCCAAAACAACCTGGAGAAGTCTAAATCTGTGTTGATATGGGTATTCCAAACCTTATCATCAAGGAGGAGAACCACCTAACCCTCACAAGGGATGATAGCATGAACAAACGGGCTTACTCCCAGTGGTTCTCAAAGATGGATCTGAGATCAGGGTACTACCAGATAATACCTGACCCTGTTTCACCACCCATTACGATGCATTCGCCACATTTTGGGCTGTGCCATTATAAGAGACTCAGATTTGGCATCTCCAGGCAGAGAAAGTCATCCGGAGCATCTTCTGGGAGGTATCGGCTGGGCTGTCAGGAGTTCTAAATGTCAGATGACTCACAGAGTATAAAAACCAGAAGAAGTGCAGAAAGCAATGCGGTCCCTGGCATGAGCTCACCGTCACCGATAAAAGGGTGCCTTATGAGAGGAACAAGACTGGTCCTCCCCTAGAGCTCACAGGTCTCATCAAGGCATGGTCAAGACCTAAAGCAGACTGAGAAGCAAGGTGCAGTTCCTGAGATTCATCAAGGAATGAAAGGTGCTGAGAGCCCTGCCAAGTAACTGGTGCCTAGAACTGCCAGCCCAAGTGTTCACAGAGGTTATCCTTGATTTCCCCTTGGGCCTGGCCAGTTGAAACATTGACAGTCTTCTCAACAGGTGGCACATGCTGCGCGCCATCAATGACTACTCAAAGTGTCCTGAAGTTGAGTCTTTAACCTTCACAGCAGCTTCAGAGGTTATACCAAAGTTTGATGAGATAATGGTGACCCACGGCCTCATCAGCAAATTGCTCCTGGACAACAGTCCCCCGTTAAAGGACCCTGAGTGGTCAGAATACCTCCTGTTCCGAATCACCGAGCACTGACGAACAACATCAAAGTGACCTCAGGACAACGGAGAGGTCGAAATGTTCATGAGGACAGTGGCTAAAATCATTCAAATATCATTCAAATTACAGAAGTGTCTGTAAAGACTGTAGAAAATGCCAAAATGTATCTGAACTAAACAAGATGAAGACGACAAAAATCCAACATTCACAAATCAAGATAACACTTTTAGAAAGATTACAGTCAAAAGGCTAACTCGACATCATGACAGGTACTAATCCAACAGATAGGCACCGACAATAAGAGGCGCAGACCGGCCACTGAGTCACACAGACAGTAATAAAGTAAGAGTACCTTGAAAGCGATGAAAACAAAGATGTTGCACGGCGTGGGGGAGGGGATGCAGTGCGGGGTTGGATCCTCACTGCCACAGGGGAGGTGTAGCAAAACCAAGGGGATGATGGAAGGAGTGTTGGACATTGCAAGCACGGGAGGTGAGGCGTTGCTTCCTTACTCCTACGCAGGGAAGGTGAGGTGTCAGCTCTTTACTGTGCAGGAGAGGTGAAGTGTTGTCAGCGACAATCCATGGTTTCCTTACGAGAGTGCGGTTTCAATGAGTTCGGAAGGTCACCCACTTCAGTTATCGACTCTGCGATGATGGGGCTGAGACGTTGGCGCCGACAGGCGTCACAATTGCATTGTGAGTCAGGGCGGTGCGTCATGCTCTTCCCAAGCGGTTCCCTTGAATTTGGTGCAGGCAGCGGCGTCGGTGCGAGGGGCTGTCGGCAGAGAGGTCGGGCTGCTGTGCAAGTTGGGGCGGTGCCCTCAGCTCCAGTGCAGGCAGCGGCCTTGATGATGAAGTCAGCGTCGATAGGTTGCTGTCGTTGGAAACACCAGGGCTGTCGCGTAAGTAGGGTCAGTATGTTGTGCTCTTCACGAGCGGTGCCCTTGGCTCCGGTGCAGGCGCAGCATCGTGGATACCATTGATGTTGCTTTTATTGTGTTGCAGCACCAGTCACACATTTCCAAGGGTCCAGGAACTGGAATTGGCACCACATGGCAATCAGGACCCCCCAACAGAGAAGTCCAGGTGCTGTTAGCAAGAAGTAGATGAAGTCTTTGTTGGCCCTGAGACTTCTTAACAGGAGGCAAGCACGCACAAGCCCTTAATGAAACTTGGAAGCAGGTTTCAGAGAGCAAATTCCAGACCTTTCTCTCTCAGTACAGAAGCAGCTAGCAGCAGGCCAGCCAAACAAAGCAACAGGTAGAGTGGCAGTCCCTCCTACAGCATCCAGCTCTCCTTCCAGCAGAATGTCCTTAGTCCAGAAGTGTTCTGAAGTTATGGTGTCACAGCTCCAGTACTTACATACTTACTCCAGTACCAGTTCCTGCATTTGAAGTAGGCAATTTCAAAGGGAAGTCTTGTAGTGCACAAGACCCTTCCTTTCCCTAGCCTGGCTCCAGACACACTACAGGGGGGTGGAGCCAGCTTTTTGCGAGGATAAGCACAACCCTATTCAGGTGTCAGTGACAACCTTTCTCGCCACTGTAGCTCAGGAAGGCTCATCGGCCTGGTGATGGGCCACCGGGATATGCAAGGCACACCTCAGCTCCCTTTGTGTGACTGTCTAGAGTATGCACAAATAGCCCAACTCTCATCCTCCCTCAGACATGAATTCCACATTCAAGCAGTGGCACAGAGTGGTAAAGCAAGACAATGCCCACTTTTTAAAAGTGCAAAAAGAACAATTGATGGATTTAACCCAGATCTATTGACTGGAGGTGAATGTTTCATTTGCTCTGCATTCCGTCCATAATCTGTGTCTTTTGCTTTCTCGCCCTAAGTGCGCCGGGTATGCCAAGACGTGGGTCCCGGGCTCCCTGTGCCACTGGATTCAAGCTAGCCTGGCTGATGAGGGGTGATGACCTGAAACCGGTACCAGGATGCCTGTTTTCGGTCCAGGGAGGACCTGGCTTGGGAATTCTGGCTGGACTGTTCCCATGAGGCACAGGGTTAAGACTGATTGGCATGAGGTTGGATCTAAACTGGGGTGGTATGGTGAGCAAAAGAATGATGGATTGAACCAAGATCTATTGACTGGGGGTGAATGTTTGATGTACTCTGCATTCCGTCCATCATTTGTGTGTCTTTTACTTTCTAAAAGTGGCATTTTCAAACATGCAATTTAGAAACCAATGTCACCAAAAGATGTATTTTTAAATTGTGAGTTCAGGGACCCCAAACTCCAAATCTCTATCTGTTCTCAATTGAAAGTTACACTTGTAAGATGTTACAAGGCAGCTCCAATGATAACTTGTTGGCGAGATAGTCCTTGCAATGGTGAAAAACGAAATTAGCAGTATTTTACTAGCAGGACATGTAAAAAACACAATGGTAAGTGTACTACCTTTGAAATACAATGCAAGATGCTCATGGGGCTACCTTGGGCCTACCTTAGGGGTGCCTTACATGTAGTGAAAGGGAAGGTTTAGGCCTGGCAAGTGGGTGCACTTTCCAGGTCGATATGGCAGTTTAAAACTGCATGCACAGACACTGCAGTGGCAGGTCTGAGACATGTTTGCTGGGCTACTCATGTGGGTGGCATAAACAGTGCTGCAGGCCCACTAGTAGCATTTGAATTACCAACCCTGGGTACATGCAGTGCACTTTACTAGGGATTTACCAGTAAATCAAATATGCCAATCATGGATAACCAATTACAGATACAATTTACACAGGGAGCACTTGCACTTTAGCACTGGTTTGCAGTGGTAAAGAGCCCAGAGTCCTAAAACCAACACAAAACACGAAAAGCACATAATCAGGAGGTCAGAAGCAAAAAAGACAGGGGAAAAACACGCCAAAGACCCAGGTCTAACAAGTATTCACCCAAGACCTCTCGGTGTTTAAACTCTTCCGAGGGGCCTCACCCATTCATGAGCCTTTGTCGGTCTATGCCAGTCTTCAATGGTGAGCACTGCCCCAATTACTAGGACATAAAAACCCCTGGGTGTGGTCCGCCTGCAGACATAGAAACCCAAAAGTCAGCTCCTGTTGATAGAAGCACTGAACTCAACCAGCAGTCCACCAAAGTAGGTTCCACGTCCACTTCCACTTCCCAGCTAGGTGGTACCACACCATACCAGCTATGGTCTTTTCCCTCGCAACAGTTCTGAGACTTTGTAATGGTGTGATGAGTGATGAACTTAAACCCTGTGCGCGTTGCCACCATGTAGTGTTGTGTGTCTACTAGTGACTGTGTTTGGTCTTTGTTTGTTCTATCCTCTGCACCCTCTTTTTTACCTGTTTGTTTGTTTATAGTTGAGAAGGAATGTAGCTTTGTGGGGACGGCAACCCATATGGTGGGGGAGAAGAGGGGAGATGGGCTGACTCACCTCAAATTGCGAGACCAGATGGTATGCCTCTGCGTCATATGTAAAAAAAGAATAAAGAAGTTTAGTGATAGGAAGACCTCAGGCAGAAATCCAGCACCTGTGTCCTGCCGATGACTGCAGCTTCCTGTGCACCATACACCCCTACACCACAATATACCTACAATGATAAAATGTGATTCTTTTAAGAAATATGCACTAAAATCATGTGTGAAACTGCAGGAAATGCATTTTCTAGGATTAATGAAAGTATGTATTATTTCTGGTCTTCATTAGCACATTGGGAGTTTGATTACTGAAATCATAGTATTTGTTATGACTGGGCCTCCGGTCATCTCAGTGATGCAGCGTCACCACAGGACAGGGAACACTACCATTATGGGGCAGAGGGAGTGGGCCCAATGGAATCTTGCAGCTGGGCTAAGCATGGGCGAATTTTGCGAATCTCGCGTTCGCGAATTTTGCGGATTTGCGAACTCGCAATCCGCAAAATCCGCGAATTCTCGCAAATTTTTCGTTTTTTTTTTTGTGTTCGCGCGGGTTTCTGCCAGGTCGCGAGGGTTTTTGTACAATTTCGCAAACGCGAACTTACCTGTCGGGTCGCAAGTTTTGCGAACTTGTTGTTTCTACGTGTCCAGCCTGTTTGGGACACTCTTCTTCATCACTGCCACCCTCTGTCACCATAGCTACTCTCTGGTTCACCCATGCCACCCTCTGGCTCACCCATTTATTTATTTATTGACATTTGTAGAACGCGGCGAATACCCGTGGGCGTCTCGGCGCTAATTAAGGCGCTAATGCCACCCTCTGTTTCATCACAGCACCCTCTGGTTGTCCAGTGTACATTATTGTGGCAAAGCAAAGCACACCTTCCCTGCCTCAAGTGACCTGAATTAATTTGGGGCTGATTAATGTGTCACAGAATATTTTTTTAGCTGGCACCTGCTTCCTTAGTGCTTCCTGATTAGTGATCTTTTGCACTTGCTAAGTGCTTTCATTGTTGCAAAATTAGTTACAACACCTGCCCTGCCCCAACTGACAATAATGAATTAGGGGCTGATTAATGTGTCACTGGATTTGAACTTCCAGCCTGGCTCCTGCTTGTCTCCCTTAGCTGTAATTCAGGACCTTTGTGGCATATGTGTAACTATTCTGAGGGTCAGAGCAGGGTCACATAATAGTTGCAAGTAGGCAACTGAACTCTGGAGTGGCCCCTCAGGAAGCACTACAGGAAATGGCTACTAATGATGAGCTTGAACTTTTGAACCTGGTAAGTAGTTTCAGTTTTGCTAAGATCGTATTTCTGCAATTTAGCGCTTATTCGCGGGGCGCGAAGTTGAACTGGGAAGCCGCGAACTCACGCGAACAGTGCGAGCAAGCCATAAAATCCGCTGCTCGCGGATTTGCGGATTTTGAGGGAAATTCGCGAATCTCGCGGATTGCGAATTTACCGAAAATCCGCAAAATCCGCGAGCGGAACGGATTTTCCGCCCATACTTACCAATAACTCACTTGTGCACCAGAATACATTCTCAGCTGGAGCCCTATGCAACTCAACCCCTTTTTATTTATAGTGTTGGCTGTTCCCGGCCAAGAGGTGCATGCTGACATCAGGGCCCTCATAGTAGGGGCCCGTTCTCCACATCCCTCCCCTTAGTGGTCAGGCATGAACATCGGAATGGAAATACCACGCGGGTGTGAGGTGGTGCCGTCTCTACATAGACATATCACTGAAAAAATGTACAAAGGTTAGTATTTGGCTTAGGTGGTATAGGTCGCTGGTCAACTGGCCCACAACCGCCTTCTCGCAAGTACCCAGACCAGTAGGTGTGATCCCCAATGGCAACGCATCCGCTTTGGCTCTCGAGGTATGATCCTCGCCTTCCTTCTGAGGTGATGCAGTACAAGTTCCAGATGTAAAGGAGAAAGCAACCCCATCCATCCATTCACCCGCTGTGTCCTGGTCATCCTCCACCTCACTAGGCACCGCTAGGGCATCATCTGCGGGCACTCGTTTGAACCAGGAAGCATTACGGGTCACCACTTTCGCCATCTAGTGGCAGTTACCATGATGCCTTTTTGCCCAGTGACCCCTCTCGAACAACATGCTGGATTTCCATTTGGGTGCCTTATCAAATCACCACCTGGCCTCCTACTTGCAGCTTAGGACTCAAGGCCATCCTGACCCAGCTTGGCCAAGTATCAGCCATTCTCATTTGAGCTTGCACAGCTGCTGTGTCCAGTTTTCTGGGCCTCCATTTTGGCCCAACAGGAATGCTGTTTCTCGCAGGACTCTGGAACAGCAAGGTCATGGGTAAGCAAAATGCTGTGCTGTGAAGGGTGTTATGTGGGAACTCTGTAGAAACTGGTGCAAACACCACTCACGGTCATTGGTTTGGAATATCCAATTCTGAGCAGCTTTCTCAAAGTCCTCATGAATCCTTTGGCTTCCCATTTAGCTTAGGGCCATTGTGGTGTTATTTTCCTGAGCCTGAGCATTAACCCTACGGAGTGGAAGTCCTCTTAGAGTTCCTGGCAGAAATGGGAGACTGTTGTCAGCTATGAATATGTGGGGCATTCTGACTGTAGCAAAGATCTCTACAAGATGGGTCAGATGCAGGGAAATGCAGTTGAGGCAGTGACTTCTGCTACAGGGTACTTTGAGTAGCTGTCGATCACCACTACTATTTGCCGCCCATCTTGGAAACTGACAAAATCCCTTCTCAGCATGCTCCAGGGCTCAGTGCTGGGTTCCTCCATTTGAAATGGGGCTGTGGCCTGGGGGTGCTGGTAATTTGGCACGGATGACAGGCTTCACCTTCTTTACCACCATTGTGTACATTCCTGGGAACCATACTTTTTCGCTGAGTCTGGCCTTCATCTTGGCGATCCTTGGTAGCTGTGATGGGCGAGGTCCACCACTCTTTTCCATAATGCTCGAAGCATGACAGTGCGCTAGCCCGGGATGGAATAAGAACGGGGATCAAGGACTGATCAAACAAATATTCCATGAAAAAATAGCCCTGACGAAGTCGTGGGGGACTCCCTATATGACAAAATACGTGATGGGTGGGCAAAAGAAGAAGAAAATAAAGGTAAAAAAGAATTATCATTGTGAATTAACTGTTCACATAATTTGAAATATTATTTAGCGTGTGCTCATGAGTTGTGTGTTTATAATCAAATTGATCCTTGTGATCTCATCCAAGGAAGTGGGGTGAATCCTCCTTCCTTTTAGAGCACTGCGACATCTAAAATGCCCATAATGATAGCGCAAGAACTGTGAGTGCCACATTTCACTCATTTTTATTCACCCCACTTAATTAGCAATGCGCTATCCTCGCATGACTATACCCTTTGCGGTGGAGCTAAGGTCCTCCTTTGCTCTCCTGAGTTGTGAGATCTTCATTCAATCAACAGGGCTCCAGTGTTGCATCCCCTCAACAAATTTCCTCCGTTGGTAGTTCTGGAGTGCTTAAGTGACCTTCTGCAGGCAACTCTTTTCAGCCTTAGATGATTTCTTCCAGGGAGAATGCCTTGGGACAGGCTGTCTGTAGAGCCATGTTCACAAACCTGTCCACAACTTCAGCATCACGCCTTCCTGTGGTCAGCTCTGGTTTGGTGCGCTGGGCCAGATAATTTGCTGGGTTGCAGCCTCTGGGGCGGTAGGCCACAGTGAAGTTGTGTAACTGCAAATGTACTGCTCATCATTCAATCTGAGGTGATGGATTTCTGGACATGGCCACAAAAAGGGTCACAAGCGGCTTGTGTTCGGTCAAAACTTGTAACTCTCACCCACGTAAGTATAAGTGGAAATGCCTACAGCCCCATCGGATGGTGAGAGCTTTGCATTTGATTTGGGCATATCGAGTCTCTGTTACTTTTAACGCCTAACTGGGGTATGCGATCATTGGTCATGCTCCTGCGTTAACACTGCTCTGAGTCTCCCCAGGTTGGTGTCCACAATTAGCTCAGTGGCACGTTTCAGATCAAAATATGACATTGTAGCTTCTCTCAGCAATGCTTTCTGACCTTTGGGGAAGGCTCTTTCTGTCAGATCTGTCCCGTCCCGCAGGCCATCCGCTTTTGTCAGCTCTCTTAGAGATTTTGCACTGGTCGCTAGATTCAGCACAAACCTTCCACAGTACATGACCATTTCTAAGAAGTTCCTGACTTCCATTGGCGTCTGCAGCCTGCAGGCTTGCTGAAAGGCATCAGCCTTGCATAGGTCAGTGTTATGTGACAATTTTACTGGATAGCCTTGTTGGGCTGTCTTATTCCACACACAGCCTGATGCCCCTGGGCTGTTTAGGCTTTGGGGCAGCCACTAATTGAGATACCCATAGTACTGGCCCAGACATTTTCTCAATAACTCCTTCAAGTTCTAGCTTGTTCACATCTTCTTCAACCAACGGCCTGACATGAAATGGCACTCTACTATAGCGTACTGCAGTGGGTTGTACCACCTGGTCTATGTGGAGCTTTATCTTTGTACCTTTGAGGCATCCAAGCTCTTGAAACAACTTTGGAAACTCTTACAGGATTTCTTCTGCCCGGGTGTCATGTATGCCGCAGGCAAAGAATACAAGCTCCAGGTCCTCTGCAGCATGGCATCCTTGCAACATGCTATTCCCTTCCTTTTTATTATGGAACCTTGCCAGTCGTTTGACCTCCCCGTTAGCCACTTCCTCTCGTATGACTCTTGCTAATGACAGTGGCTTCTGGCCCCATAGGCATAAGTATATTCTGGGTGACATTGGTGGTGGCAGTGAAAACAATTGGTATTGATGCCATTCCATGACATAACCAATGCTCCAATATCAATGAGAGCATTAACCTTGCTTCTTGCAATGGTGACCACACACATTGGTGAGGATGTGCATACTTCTGTGCCACCCCAGTGCATGAAATCAGAAACACCTCTACGTCCTCACTGACCTCACCTTACTTAGGCAAGTGTTGCACCACATGACGGGCCTCCCCAATCTCTCCTTCCGAAAACAGTTGCTTTAGAGCTGATGTTACTTTGGATCAGGGTAGGTGCTTTCTTCTCTTATCACTGCTGTGGCAGAAACACACAAAGTGACTGATGTTTCTGCACTTTGAGAATGTGCGGCCTTGCTTGGCAGGCGTCAAGGGCATATGTCGAGGCTGTAGTTTTGACACATTCCCTGTATCGCGGCTGGGGATTTCTGAGTTGATTGCGTTGCTGTAGTCAAAATACTGCATCAAACACCTCTTCCTTGACCTTAACAGCTCTTTGCCCCAGTTGGCGGGTGGGAACCTGGGACAGGGCTTGCTCCATTGTCATCCAGCTGATGCACTTAAGGCAGTTCAAAGCATTCGTAGTCAGGATTGAGTTGCTGGTCAAAGTGGGCATTAAGGACCACCAAGGCCGGGTCGTAGCCTTGGTTGGCTCCCATGTCAGTGAGAATCTAAACCAAGAGGTAGAGATCCTCGCCTCCAAAATTGAGCATTGGAGACTTTTTCACTACTCCATCTGCCTTATTTGATGCGCAGAAGTCGTTATTGAGCCTGCCAACCCACGCCTCAAGCGCGGGGCAGCAGTGCCCGGGTCAATCAGTTTACTAAAGGGCTGCAGTATGGGCATTGCAGTGTGGACTACTGGACTGCCGGCAGTAAGAACTGGGCCGCAGTGGGCTTTTGCTTGTGATCCATCATGTTGCTGGCTCACTCCTCGAAGTTGCCCTGCCTGTGAAGGTGCATTATCTTTTTGTTCCTTACCCATGTGGACAGTGTCAGTTATCCACCTGGAGTTGGCACCTCGTCCAATGGAGCGTTCTCTGTGGGTGCCCCAATGCACACTATCACTTCAAGGTCAGACTGTCAGAAACAATCTTCTTTTTTGCCTTAGATCACACAGCAACGACCCCCGCAGCCCAAGGGGTTTTTGGTCACAAGACTGATGCAGGTTAGTGTTGGTGGTGGGTTGCCAGCAGGTGGTGCCACACCATGTGTGTAAGAATCCAGACTCTCAGTGTTTGAAAATTAAATAAGTTTATTGTAGGAAAAGGATCCCATCCACAAACAGCCTGTTACCAAGATCTCATCAATGTTCAAACTGAAGCCAAGTCACATCATAACATTCTCTATCACCTGGCAACCAGCGTAGGATCTAAGGATGCCACATATCTCCCTCCTTAATATTTAACAAAATTAAATAAGATACAACTACAATGGGAAAAAAACAAGGAAATCAAGTAAAGAAACATGTAAAATACGAAGCCTAAGATTACTTAACAAAGTCTTTTAAATAGTTTGGAGGAGATGAAACTCTTGAAGACTTCTGGATGTCATGTGGAGAACTAGAAGCATGATCCAGCTCTTCAGAGGATTCTTTGGATCCACACACAAAGTCCTTTCAAACCACTACCACCCTGTTCAAATTCCAAATGCGGTGGTCAGCAGTTTTGATAGCATTGTTGAAAATCTTAATAACTCAAATAGGTTTCAAAAATACTTCAGATGACTTACTCTTGCAAGGGTTTTTTATCAATACAGAGTCCCCAACTTTCACAATAGTTTTCTTTACACATTTCCTTACATCATGAAGTTTCTTTCTAGTATCAATTCTCTTGGACTCTGCTAACTTACAATCACTCTTTTCATTTTCAATAAATCGATCTGGTTGCAAGTCATTCACCCAAGTGGGCGTAACAACAGTGTTAGCACACGTGCCTCTAAACAACTCAAAAGGAGTTCTTTTCGTGACAGCATGAGGAGACAACCTATAAACTTTTCTTTTTTTTTAAACTTCTGTACGCCAATCCAGACTTTCTGACTTGCCCATTTCAAATGTTTCTTTGCGGACACAATTAAAATGCTCAACTAAACCATTGGTCTCTGGATGATATAATGAAGACCTCTTATGCTTAATGCCATGAGCAGATATGAACTTTTCCATCTCCCTGGAGACCAATTGTACACCATTGTCTGTGAGAATATACTTAGTTTCAATTCCTCGCGTTATAGCTATTTCAGGCCACCTTGAGGAGAAATCACCAAGAACCAGTATATACCATTCTGTGCCTGAAGAATGTATTGGGCCAAAAATGTCTAAACTAACTTCCTACCATGGACCATCAGGGCGATCCCTTATAGCCATTGGTTGAACCTTAGGTTTAGCTACTTTTTCACTTAAAGCACATTGCATACAATCCCTAACTTTCCGTTCCACTTGTTGATCCATTCCTGGCCACGAATAGGACAATCTTAACAATTCTTTGGTCTTGGAAATTCCCAGATGACCATCATGTGCTAAAGAAATAAGCTCTTCTTTAAGAGAAGCAGGAGGAATAAGTCTCACCCCCCTGACAAGTAAACCATTTTGTTCCGATAATTGATCCCTCACATGCCAGAATTTATCCACATCTTCATCATCTTTGGGTTTGGCATTCCAACCTGTTTTGATACACTCTAGAACTTTGACAAAACATTATCATCACTTAAAGCTTTTATCCATCTTTCTTTCTCAATGATGCTTCCTTCAATGATGCATACCATTTCTCCATCCTGTTCACATTCATCATCTAGTCTACAATCATCTTCAACAACTAGATGAGATAAAACATCTGCTACTTGTTTTGAACACCAGGTAAGTATTTTATCTCAAAATCATAATCTTGAAGTGCCACCACCCAATTAGTGATTCTACTGGAGACAGCATCAATTCCCCTCTTTTTAAAAATTTCACATAAAGGTTTGTGGTCTGTCCTAACCTCAAATACACCACACCACAACAGGTTTTTCATTTTTTTTACCGACCAATAAACAGCAAGAGCTTCTCTTTCTACTACTGATTAACGCATTTCAGCTCCTCTCAAACTCCTAGACAAACAGAGCATCACCTCATCATGTCCATTGTTTCTTTGTAGAAGAACTGCTCCTAGACCCTTCATGCTAGCATCGGTTATTAAGAAGGATTTCTTTTCAGGATCAAAACTGCTTAATTTAGGTGCCAAGCTTAATTTCTCCTTAAGGATGCAAAATTCTTGTTCACACTTATCATCCCAAACAAACTCACATCCTTTATGCAACAACGCTCTCATGGAAACACATAGAGAGTCACAATTTTGAATAAATTTACTATAATATTCAGCCATTCCTAAATAACTCAACAACTCTTCTTTGTTATTTGGGGAAGGCATCTTTTGTATAGCAATAACAACATTTTCCTTGGGCGAAACACCACCTTCACTGATTGTATGACCCAGATAATAAATAGACTTTCTGTTAAACTTGCACTTCTCAATTTTGACAGTTAGTCCAAATTCATCAAGCCTGCCTAATACACTCATCAGCCTCAACTCATTCTCCTTGTCATTCAAACCAAAAACCAAGATATCATCTTGATATACTCTTACCCCAGGAAGTCCTTTCAAAACTGTTTCCAACGCCCTCTGGAAAACCGTGGCCGCTGAAACCAAGCCAAAAGGTAGTCTTAGAAAACGATACGTGCCAAAAGGGGTAACAAAGGCTGTCAAGTCTTTTGAGTCCTCATCTAATCTGATCTGTTGGTATGCAGATTTTAGGTCTATAGTGCTAAAAATCCTTGCTCCTTTCATTAGCCTTAACATATCAGCAATTTTAGGCAGAGGATACGTGTCAATGACGAAAATTTTTATTAATTCTCTAAGGTCCACACATAGCTGAAGAAAGCCATCAGCCTTTTTTGCAGCCACAACCGGAGCAAGCCATTGGTTTGCCTCAACTTCTTTAATGATCCCATCTCTTTTTAAGCTTTCTAATTCTGTTTGTACCTGTTCTCTGACTGCTACAGGGACACTTCGTACTTTACAACAAATTGGTTTGGCATCATCAATTAAACTAATGTGATGAATAGAGTTTTTTAGACAACCTAAGGTTTTACAAAATACTTTAGGAAACTTTTATTTTAACATTCGTGTGAAATTGTCCTCAGTATCACTAATAATGGCAGTGATGGAATTAGAAATAACATTTTTTTTAAGTAAAATAGGTGGAGAGGCATTCGGGTCTAAATTTACACCAAGATCTCTCTGGTGGAACCAACTCAATATACTATCACGTCTTTGAGATATATATATTTTCGCATTGGTTAATCTGTTTTTGTAATCGAGCAAACCCCAGAAATAACCAGATAATTTTATTGGTTCACCACCGTAAGCAAAAGATCTAATATCAGGGGAATAAACCTTGGTTTTCTCTTTTATCTCTTTTAGATAGAATTCTTTAGCTATTATGGTGATTTTAGCACCAGAATCAAAGAGAACATTTGTCGGTTTCCAATCAACAAGAATTTCATCAGTAGGACAACTCTTGCTTTCCTCGTTTTGAACTACTTGAACTTGAATTTGACCACAATCCACCTCATCACAAGATTCACATGTATCATTTACATCATAGTATATTTTGCTGACTTTCTTTTTATAATTTCTACCTTTACAAGCAACCGTAAAAGGACTTTTTCTTTTACATTTCCTGCAATTAGCTTTCCACCCTGGATATTGTTTGTCATTTACCAAATGACCTGACTTACCACAGCGGAAACATTTTGCTTGAGATAGACTAATTTTAGTATTACTTTCAGAAAATGGACTTTTCTTTTTAAAATCTTTCTGTCCATTAATCTCCTTAGCATTTTGTTTAACAACTTGTACCAAATTCTTATCTTTTCTTTCAGAGCCTTTCTTAATAACCTCGATACATTTTAAAGAATGTTCTACTCTTTTTGTAATAACTACTAAATTGTCTAAAGTAGGTTCATCTTTTTGTCATAGTTCTTTCCTGACCTGATCAATACTACAATCTAGCATAAACTGGTCTCTAATTCTTTTGTGAAGAGTAGAACCAAATGTAGACGATGATGCTAGTTTTCTGAGCGAAGTTACATCATTTTCAACAGTTTCATCTTCTAACTGTGATCTGCGACCAAAGTGGTATCTCTCAAGAATGGTAATGACTTTTTGCAAGCAATGCTTATCAAGTTTAGCAATGCATATTTCATCCTCATTGAGGTTATGGTCATCAAACTCCCGAAGATGGTCAAAAACTTCTTGGACTTCCGATCCCAGGCAATGTAGTAG
This sequence comes from Lissotriton vulgaris, assembly GCF_964263255.1. Classification (NCBI taxonomy): domain Eukaryota; kingdom Metazoa; phylum Chordata; class Amphibia; order Caudata; family Salamandridae; genus Lissotriton; species Lissotriton vulgaris. The sequence continues at coordinate 766,926,723 of NC_141689.1, forward strand.
CAAAACCGTCTTTCTCTCAGCACTTAGGGAGGATCCACAAACCCTGGCATACCTCTCAAAAACTTTGCGCCACTTTTGCCTTTTTATTGGTGTCAGAACTCGTAGCTAAAAATTACGTTGGCTTACCGGTTCTTGCACAGGAACAGAGATGCTAGGTCTCAAATCCCTCTTAGCAATGCTTAGAGGTCTTTTAACAGAACCTCCTAGTCATTACCTCAGGGGACGGGGGAATTGGATAAAATAACAAACAAAGAAGATACTGGTCCAGAATTGGCTCCTTCTGTCAGCTACGTGCAAACGTTCCCTGTTCTTTCTCTGGAACCTGTAAATTAATACACCATTATAACTAACCAACTTTACTCTCCTTTTACTCTTGTTCTACTGATAGGCATTAATATCTCACCCACCCTGGCTATGCTAGACGTTTGCTTCTCTTCTGATCTAAGTTGTGATACTGGCTTTCTCCTCTGATTAGTTGTTACTATTTAAAATAAATAACAATTTAGTACTAGGTTTCTCTGTTACCTACACAAATCTCTATGACCTAATATAGTAAGTGCACTTACTTCACTAACTAGAAGAGTTGTTCCTTTATATGGGGTTCTGTTATCTCTCTGTGCCTTCTTGTACTGCCTTATATCTGCGACCACTTCTTTTAATTCAGTTCTTTTATTTCTTACAGGTTGAGAAATAGAGTCGTCAAAAAGACTTTTTCAGGTGAGTATTTACATATATATATATATATATATATATATATATATATATATATATATATATATATATATATATAATGCTTTTGGCTTTTGTCCTTCTGTGGTTAGCTCCACAAGCCTACTAATGCTTTCTCTTATGTGTCTTTTGTCTTTCAGCTTTAGGAAGTTCAACGATATCTCTATGTCAGGTAAGTTCAAAAAATATCTAGTCACAATTTATATCAAAGACGCTTTCACTTAGCTCAGTCTTTTGAAGATTCTGCTTCTCAGTACGAGCGTTGTTTTTTCAGAAATATTCTCAGAGGTCGACAAACTCTGTAACTCTTTCTCCTCAGCTGACGGCGTCGGTTCACTTCTGCTTCTGATGCTGTCTCCGTTACCAACACTGCCCCTTTTGACTCGCGCTTGGGTTAACGCGCCGAATCTTCTGAAGATAAACACCACACTACGTTTTCACCAAGAGGGGAAATGAACTATCAAGAAAATACTAGGGGGAACTCAATATAATTAGAGCTTCTTCAAGGAACGTCTTCTCAGGCTAAAGGCTATGGTGAAGTGCGCAGTTAGCAGGGCGCTCGCGCATCACCTAACCTTCTCTTCAGCTGTGCACTAAAGTCTAGACCGCCAACCCATTCCGGGACATGGGCACTTGGGCGGCCATCTTGGTTCTCCTTAGTCTCACCAAATCGGACCAAGTATAGGTACCATGAGTCTCTTGGCATGTTTTGGCCGATTTTACACTGCACAGCACATGAGCCGGTCTTAGGGTCCTGACAGTACCCCCCAACAAGGCAGGTTCTCTCTCTGGGTTTCATGGGAAACCGCTGATGAAATGACTTGATCAATCTAGGAACATGAACATCCTCACTCTGCTCCCAAGATCACTCCTCTGGATCATAACCCTTCCAGTCTATTAAATAGTACAATTTTCCTCTGGACCTCTTTGAATCTAACATTTCTTTTACTTCAAACTCAGTTCCTGTCTCTAACTGGATTGGTTTTGGGGGTGATTGGATTCTCAAATCTGTGGAAGCTTTCTTTAACAAGGAAACATGAAAAACCGGATAGATCCTCAAACTAGTGGGTAACTTCAATCGATAGGTGACCTGATTAACCTTTTCTTCCACTGGATATGGGCCAATAAAACGAGGTTGAAGTTTTCAGTTTTCTTTTAATCTTAAGTTTTTTGTGCTTAGCCAAACTCGATCTCATGTAGTCAAAGAAGGCCCTTCTCTTCTTTTTCGATCCGCGTAACTCTTGTACTTTTCCTTAGCTGCTTTGAGATTGTCTCCTGCCCTTTGCTGTATTTGGCGTAAATATGAAACTACCTCTTTAATTGCGGGGACTGATATATCCGTTTGTCGAATGGTAGCATTTGGATGTCTGCCATAATTTAAGTAAAAGGGGGAGTAACCTGTTGAACTATTCTTCGCATTATTGCGGGCAAATTCTGCAGTCCACAGATAATCCGACCAATCACCCTCCTCTTTCAAAAGAATCAGTCGCAGATATTGTTCTAATTCTTGGTTTACCCTCTCTGTCTGCCCATCAGTCTCGGGGTGATAGCTAGTGGAGAATCTAACCTCTGTACCTAATCCTTCCATAAAGGCCCTCCAGAAATGCGACACAAACTGAGAACCTCTGTCTGATATTACAATCTTAGGTATCCCATGTATCTTGACTATCTGGGAACTGAAATCAGTAGCTAACTGTTTGGCAGTAGGAACCCCTTTTAATGCTGTAAAATGGGCCATTTTAGAAAAGGCATCCACAACTACAAGAATGGTATCAAAGCCTTGAATATTGTGTAAATCTGTGATAAGATCAAGTGTTACTGTGTGCCATGGATAAGGAGGTGTGGGTAAGGGCTGCAACAGACCCTTTGGGGCCTGCCGTTCTGACTTCCCCTGAGCGCAGATTTCACATGACTTAACATACCTCTCAATATCTGAAGTCATCTTGGGCCACCAATAGTGTCTCTTAATCAATTCCTCAGTTTTGGCTTCTCCTTTATGCCCGGCCATTTTGTCATCATGACTCTCGCGCATCACTTGTTGTTGTAACTCCGTAGTGGGGACATACAAGGCATCTTGGTAATAGGGCAGTTGCCGAATGATCTTCCTATTCAAATCTTCCTTTGCCCACTCCTGCATAACTTCTGGACTCATGACTTCAGCGATATCTTTTTCCAAACTGATTGAGGTCGTGACTCCAATAATCTTTTCGCTAGGGATGATTGGTTGATTCTCTGTGAAAGTCTTCTGAGCTTCTGTGCCTATTCGGGATAATGCATCCACCTTCCCATTCTGAGCTCCAGGACGATACATAATCACGAAATTGTAGTCTGCAAAATACAAGGACCATCTCAATTGTCTGGGTGTAAGGGTGTGGCAGTCTTTAAGAATTTTAAATTGCTATGATCTGTAAACACTGTCACTTGATGCTGGGCTCCCATCAAATAATGTCGCCATTCCTTAAAGGCATCCTTAATAACCAATAACTCCTTCTCGGTGATGGTGTAGTTGATTTCTGCCTGAGTCAGTTTTCTGGATCGGTAAGCAACTGGATGTAACTGATCTGTGGTCTTGTGTCGCTGGGATAATACTCCACCCACGGCTTGGTCCGACGCATCCGTCTCTACATAGAAGGGTTCTGTAGGGTCCGCGTGTAACAGGACAGGCGCCGTGGTGAAATCTTTTTTCAAGGACTGAAAGGCTTCCTCCGACTCCTTTGACCATTCGAACTTGGTTCCTTTTTTCAGCAGTTTAGTAAGAGGAAGGATCTTCCGGGAGAATTCATTAATAAATCTCCGATAAAAATTAGCAAATCCAATGAAGCCTTGGACTTCTTTTACACTCGTTGGAGATTCCCAGTTCGTAACAGCTTCCACTTTTTGCTGGTCCATCAGTATTCCGGTAGGTGAAATGACAAAACCTAAGAACCCCACTTGCGAAACGTCGAAAGCGCATTTTTCCAATTTAACGAACAACTTATTCTCCTGCAGTTTCCTTAAAACGCCTTTCACTTGTTTGTGATGTTTTGTGACATCAGATGAATATATCAAAATGTCATCAATGTACACGATTGCGCACTGGTCAATAAACTCCTTCAAAACGTCATTGATGAAGTGCTGAAAAGCAGCTGGCGCATTGCACAATCCATAAGGCATTACCTGATATTCAAAAAGCCCAAATCTAGTCCGAAACGCCGTCTTTCACTCATCACCCTCGCGCATTCGAACTAGATGGTACGCGCCCCTCAAGTCCAATTTTGTGTAGACTTGGGCACCTTTTACTTGATCCAGGAGGACCGAGATCAATGGCAGGGGATACCGGTTCTTCTTGGTGATCTTGTTGATGGCCCTGTAGTCGATACACATCTGTAAGTCTCCCTCCTTCTTTGGCACGAAAAATAACGGAGATGAGACCGGGGACTGGGAGGGCCGAATAAACCCGTTGGCTAAATATTTATCCAAGTACTCTTTCAAGTGATGATGTTCTTTCTCCGTCAACGCATAAACACGACTACAGGGCAGGTTCGAACCTGGCTCCAATTCTATCTTGCAGGTATAGACCCGGTGTGGAGGTAGTTGTTCAGCTTCCACCTCATTAAACACTTCTTTGAACTCCTTATACTCTTCAGGAATTTCCTGGACGTTTATTACACACATGGAATGCCCAGTTGAACACAGAGATAAGGCCGGATTGCTCTCCAAGGGTTTCTCTTTTGTACCAAAACAATTTTCATGACAATAACTTGAGTCCATTACAATGGTTCTAGAACTCCAGTCGATCGTAGGATTGTGTTCAGTAAGCCACGGGAGACCTAGAATTAGCTGAAACTGTGGAGCATCAATTAAGTTGAACTGAATCTGTTCTTTATGCCCATCACCTGAAATCAGTTGAATTAGTTCCGTGTGGCTTACAATTGGTCCTGACGAAAGGTTTGTTCCGTCCACTGCCCGGACGGGCTCACTCTTTATCTTCTGGATTGCTTGAATGCCCACCTTGGCCGCCCTTAAGTCGCAGATGTTGCCGGTGGCTCCTGAATCTATCATGACCGATACAACTGTCAGAGTTGTTTGCCTGAATCTCACTTCCATGGACAGATTCAAATGCGGAGCCGCTGATTGCAGCATATTCGCTACTTGATGTTCCTGTGGAGTCTTTTCTGAGATCGCATCCACCCGTTCAACTCCATCCACAGGTGGTGCCGTTAGTTTTCCTTCGGCTTGAAGGTGCTTTTGGGTTTCTTCTGGCAATTTCTAACAAAATGCCCATTGGATCCGCACTACATACACAAGTTACTAGCTCTTCTCTTGTCCTTCTCTTCCTTAGATAGAGGCCCTCTTATTGTTCCAATCTGCATTGGTTCTGTTCCGGATTGGGTGCCCAAACTTCTTGTGCCTTCGGGTCGAGCTCTATCAAACCTGGGGGTTATCGTTCCAAAGTCTTTTTTCTTTTCTCCTCTTCTTTCTCCCTGGTGGAAATCTATCTCCAAGACCAAGTCTATTAGAGCTGAGATCTCTGTTGGTCGATTCGGAATTTGGGCCAATGTGTCTTTTATTTCGTCTCTTAAACCGCGGTAAAACACTGCTGCTCTCTTGCTTTCTGGCCAGTTAGTCTCCACAACAAGCTTATTGAACTGGGCCAGATACGCGATTAGATCTTGATTCCCTTGCTGCAGGTCGAGTAGTTTGTTATCCACCACTTGAGATATCCTTCGTCTGTCAAATATCCGAAGGAATTCTTGTTTAAATTCCTCAAAGTTTCTCAACAAAGGATCATCCCGGGTGACCAGGGGCATGGACAATGAAGCTGCATCCCCACTCAGATATGAGAGCATGAAAGCCACTTTAGACAACGCGTCAGGGAATATCGAAGGGCGGCACATAAAGTGTAAGGAGTATTGGGAGAGAAATATTTGCGCTTTCTGCTGATCCCCGTTAAATCTTTCTGGGGCTGCTAATGGTATAACAGGGGATAGAGAATGAATGACTTGCGTGGTTGATCTATTAGTGGCTTCTAATACAGGATTCATTGCCTCTCTCTCTAGGCTACTAGACTGCCTTAATCTTAGGGCTAATTCTGCAGTTTCTTTCCTAGCGCTGACTACCTCTTGTCTAAGGTTACGATTTTCTTCTCTGACTGCTCCCACTTCTTTTTGTATAACGTCTAGAATGGTTCCTAAGGATTGTACATCAATTCCTTCCACCATCTCTGTTCAGGTGCGAAGGCAACTTGGGCACTTCACTCTGTCAGAACTCGTAGCTAAAAATTACGTTGGCTTACCGGTTCTTGAACGGGAACAGAGATGCTAGGTCCCAAATCCCTCTTAGCAATGCTTGGAGGTCTTTTAACAGAACCTCCTAGTCATTACCTCGGGGGACGGGGGAATTGGATAAAATAACAAACAAAGAAGAGACTGGTCCAGAATTGGCTCTTGCCGTCAGCTACGTGCAAACGTTCTCTGTTCTTTCTCTGGGACCTGTAAATTAATACACCATTATACCTAACCAACTCTACTCTCCTTTTACTCTTGTTCTACTGATAGGTATTAATATCTCACCCACCCTGGCTATGCTGGACATTTGCTTCTCTTCTGTTCTAAGTTGTGATACTGGCTTCCTCCTCTGGTTAGTTGTTACTATTTAAAATAAATAACAATTTAGTACTAGGTTTCTCTGTTACCTAGACAAATCTCTATGACCTAATATAGTAAGTGCACTTACTTCACTAACTAGAAGAGTTGTTCCTTTATATGGGGTTCTGTTATCTCTCTGTGCCTTCTTGTACTGCCTTATATCTGCAACCACTCCTTTTGATTCAGTTCTTTTATTTCTTACAGGTTGAGAAATAGAGTCATCAAAAAGACTTTTTCAGGTGAGTATTATATATATATATATATATATATATATATATATATATATATATATATATATACAATGCTTTTGGCTTTTGTCCTTCTGTGGTTAGCTCCACAAGCCTACTAATGCTTTCTCTTATGTGTCTGTTGTCTTTCAGCTTTAGGAAGTTCAACGATATCTCTATGTCAGGTAAGTTAAAAAAATATCTAGTCACAATTTATATCAAAGACGCTTTCACTTAGCTCAGTCTTTGAAGATTCTGCTTCTCAATACGAGCGTTGTTTTTTCAGAAATATTCTCAGAGGTCGACAAACTCTGTAACTCTTTCTCCTCAGCTGACGGCGTCAGTTCACTTCTGCTTCTGATGCCGTCACCGTTACCAACACTGCCGCTTTTGACTCGCGCTTGGGTTAACGCACCGGGTCTTCTGAAGATAAACACCACACTACGTTTTCACCAAGAGGGGAAACGAACTATCAAGAAAATACTAGGAGGAACTCAATATAATTAGAGCTTCTTCAAGGAACGTCTTCTCAGGCTAAAGGCTATGGTGAAGTGCGCAGTTAGCAGGGCGCTCGCGCATCACCTAACCTTCTCTTCAGCTGTGCACTAAAGTCTAGACCGCCACCCCATTCCGGGACGTGGGCACTTGGGCGGCCATCTTGATTCTCCTTAGTCTCACCAAATCAGACCAAGTATAGGTACCATGAGTCTCTTGGCATGTTTTGACCGATTTTACACTGCACAGCACATGAGCCGGTCTTAGGGTCCTGACAATTGGTGGATCTCCTGTTGATGACAAGAAGAACGGAGGTGCAGTCACATTTTGATTTGTCACTTTTTTTTGTAAAGAAAAACAACAAAAAATAAAAAAATAAATGTATATGTAAGCACCCTCTTTTAAAAGAGTTGCAAAACAAAATTTACTTGAATAATACTACCACAAAGACATCATAAACACTAAATGTTGTCATATAATAGAAAACTCAAAGTTAGATATACTTATAGTATAGAATGTAAATATGGTACAAGCTTATTCGTTCGTTCGTTCGTATATCTTTATTTCAGCAAATTTTGCCACAAAAGATCTGGACACAATTATAAAAACAGCAATATATAAAATACCGAGATGATGAATAATTCCAATACAGCACAGACAAATCGCAATTATAACATGATTGAGGTTAATCATTCCGATATCCACATTAACATTTGCAAAAGTAAATAAGAAAGTGCATGTGCGGAAGTTTAAAATTTAGCATTATTTAGTAAAACCCTACGTTTGAACCAAATTGCTGCCAGTAATTTTGCTACAGCAAAAACAATCGGACTGGATAAATCTGTTTTTAAAATTCTATAGGTTTGCATACATTGAGTAAAACCCAAATTTCTGCACAGCTGGACAAGCCAATACTTTCTTGACCTTTTGTAAGCAGGAGAAAAGAACATAATATGCATAATTTTTTCCAGATCACAATCGCAACCAGGGCAGCTTTTTATGGACGAATGGCACCATTTACTAGTGAAAGCTCTGGTTGATAAGGTGTCATATCTCCATTGTAGGTACAGTTTTCTGGTTAAAATAGGAAAGATATCTCCAGGGTAGACTCAAAACGATAAAAATCTTTAACCTTTAAAAAGGAATCAGTTAGGGTTCCACTTTGCACATTATGTAGCAAAACAGTTAATTTGCTATCATAATAAAGTTTTACTAGGTGCTTTCGTGAGACCCTACTACAGGCTGCCTCCAGGTCAGTCCACAATTGCAAAAGCCTGAGCTTCCCTAGCTCCTTTTTTATATAAATGAGCCAAGGAATTTTCCCCGCATTTGGTAATCCTAGGATTTCCAGGAGTTCCTGTATATACACTGGCATACCTCTCAAAAACTTTGCGCCACTGTTGCCATTTTATTGGTGGATCTCCCGGTGATGACAAGAAGAACGGGGGTGCAGTCACATTTTGATTTGTCACTTTTTTTGTAAAGAAAAACAACAAAAAATAAAAAAATAAAATGTATATGTAAGCACCCTCTTTTAAAAGAGTTGCAAAACAAAATTTACTTGAATAATACTACCACAGAGACATCATAAACACTAGGGCCTAGATGTAGGTAATTTTATTTTACCACTTCTTAAATACCGAATTTTACCGATGTAGGGATGTAGGTATTACAGAATCCGTAAATATCGAATCGTTAAGATTCAGTATTTACTGATTCTGTAAATACCGATTCGCTAATGCCCATTGATTCCTATGGGCATTGAAGCCCATAGGAATCAATGGGCATTACCGAATCGGTATTTACCGATTCAGTAAATACCGATTCCAGCAAGGGTGCAGGGGGTGTCACTTTGACACCCTCTTGCACCCCAAATACAGGCATGTGTGCCATGTGGCACACAGACATGCCCTAAGGGCATGTCTGTGTGTCACATTGCACAGGAGTGCATGCACAGATGTGCATGCACACCTGAATTCGGTATTTTAACACACAATAGGATTGTGTGGTAAAATACCGACTCTTAAGGGCCTGTGGCACTCTTAGGAGTGTCACCTACATATGGATTTACCGAATCGGTAAATATACCGATTCGGTATTTTACAGAATCGGTATATTTACAGAATCGGTAAAATTACCGATTCTTAAAATAACATGCCCCTACATCTGAATACCCTAATACCGGTGGGAAACGGCCGAAATTGGCCGTTTCCGATCGGTATTAGGGCTCCTACATCTGGCCCTAAATGTTGTCATATAATAGAAAACTCCAAGTTAGATATACTTATAGTATAGAGTGTAAATATGGTACAAGCTTATTATAAAATTAGCTATAACCAAAAAGTTGAATAAACTTATTATTATATCATTTGTGTATCAGATTCACTTTCATTTAAATGTGTACATTGTACCAGTAAAATAACACAACAGGAGATGAGCAAAATTGCTAAAAGAAGTTGCTAAAAGTGTGCGTGTCACTGGTGTAGATTGCCGAGTATGACAATATCAGTGCACGCTGATGGTTGAATTGAGCAAGTTGTAATTATATTTGTATAAGTGTGTATCATAGAAATGAAAAACTGCAGATTTGCGTTACATACACTTTTACTGCATGCTAACTTTAGATTGATGAAAAGTGAGCGTGTCACTGATGTATGGAAAATAAAGTGTGCGTGTCACTGATAAAACACGATGTACATTGTACATTAATATTGCAAGATCCTTCAGTGCATGCTGTTTTTAAATTCACAAAAAGTGAACGTGTCACTGATGCCTTGAAAAGAGAGTGTGCGTGTCATTGAAAAGATACGCTGGCAACTGTAAAGCAAAGTGTGCGTGCCACTGAGATGACACGCTGGAAATTGTAGGAAGAATGATTATTTCACAGTTGTACGATCGTATAAGCAGGGATGTGTTTCAGGGTTACGGTTCAAGTTTGATAGTTTTTAATATGGTCGTCACGTTATGCGCTCTGACGTAGAGAGCGAATTTATATCAGAGGCCATAATGGAGTTGCGTTGTAATGTGAGGAGAGAGCAATGTCGGAATACCAGACGCTTGAACACTCTACCACACGAGGCACGTCAGGTAGGAGATGAATGAATTCCATATTTTTCCTATTTCAATTTTTTTTTATTTATTTAGATTTTCCAATACAGTACAGTAGTAATGCGGGGGTCGTTACAGCTGGGAGCTTCTTGGCATTTTTATGGTTACATGGTTACATCGAGCATACATAGTATAGGCTGGTTTGGTTGTGGGGTCTGTAAGCCCCCCGGAGGAGGTGAAAGAAAGAGAGAAAGGAAGAGAGGGGGTGGGGGTGCGTCGATACATTAGTGTCGCCCTCTTAGCTCTTTGCTTGGCTGCTTGCTGGTGATGTGTACGGGTCTACAGGGGTTTGTGTGACTCCAGGTGTGCATCAAGGGCCGCCCACATTTCATTCTTAGCTTGGGGAGAATTTCCCAGTGATGTTGTCAGCTCCTCTGAGAAAGGTGACCTAGTTTATCCAGCTTTTGAATGTTGCCTTGGCTGTGTCTTTCCAATTTGCTAATATCGTTTTGACTGCTGCAGTGAGTAGGATGTCTACTAGGTCTCTCTCTTCCTTGCTTTCTAGGTCTGGTGCCATGAATGCTGTGGCTAGCCCTATGAAGCCTGGCTGTATGCTCCTCCCTATGACAGTGTTAATGAGGTTGCTCACTCTCATCCAAAACTTTTGACCTTTGGGCATTCGAAGATTAGGTGTTGTAGGTTCCCTGTCCCCCTGTGGCAGTTCCAGCATGTGTCACTGTCTCTTATACCTGCCTTTTCAAGTTTGGCAGGAGTCCAAAAAGCTCTGTGTAAGAGCCAGTATTTTTTTCTGTGCGAGTTGTGGTGTGATTTTATTTGTTGTGGCTGATCTCCATAGTCTACCCTTTTCCTCCTCACTGAGATGTCTTGTGTGCAGTGTTCCCCAGAAGTTTGTTGCTTTTGTGTTTACTTCATGTTTTGGGGCTCAGGAGTTTGTAGATCTGCGCTGTCTGGTGCCCGATCTTGTTGAGAATGCTCATGTATTGTATGAGGGTGGGCTTCCCCTTGTTTAGGTTCGCCTTGGTAATGGCTGTTCTGATTTTGGGGAACGTGTAGAGTTCTATGTCTGGGAGACTATGCGCCTGTTTGAGGTTCTGGAACGTGAGTGGAGAGTCGTTTTTTACCAGCTGCGCTGGGGTAGTGATACCCTTCTTGATCCAGGCCTCGTTGCACATCGTTCTGCCCTTGTATTGTACCCTTGTGTTAAACCAGATTGATTCCCAATTGGTACCTCTGATCCTTTGTCCTATTTGCTTGTCTACTCTCAGCAGGGCTGTTTTGGTGTGTTTGATGATGGGGTCATGCCTGGCGGGGTGTTTGTTTGCTGTGAGCATTGCTATTGGGTTTAGCACCCCCCAGGATATTCCTTTCGAGTTTTAGCCACTCAGGTTTGTAGTCGTGCATGTTGGTAATCCAGAAGATTCCTTGTTTAGCTAGGCAGGCCGTTTGGAAGTCTTTAAAGTTCATAACATTCAGTCCACCCAGCTCTTTGTTGAGCCTCAGTTTCTGTAGACTGATTCGCGGTTTCTTGTCTTTCCATATGAATTTGTTTATTATTTTGTCAAGTTTTTTGTGGAAGTCTTCTGTCATTGTTAGGGGCAGCATGCTGAGCGTGTAGTTGATAGCTGGTGTCACCATCATCTTTATTGTCTCCACTCTACCCCACCAGCTGATGTATTTGGGCGACCATAGGTCTAGTCTTTCCTTTATTTTCTTTAGGGTAGCTTCTTCGTTGTGTTCCAGGGTTGCTTTGAGGTCTCTACCGAAGAGTAGACCCAGGTATTTGAGGGGTTTTGTTTGCCAGACTAGACCTGAGTTACCTAGTACCGCTTTTGTTGTGTGCACGTTCATGGGTTTACACTCTGATTTGTCTCTGTTTAGTTTGTAGCCTGAGGCTCTTGCGTATTCTTCAATGGAGTTCATGAGTGCCGCGACGGATGTGGCTGGTTCTGTTGTGATTAGCACATTGTCTGCGTATGCTGCCAGTTTCACTGTTTTACTCTTGATTTGGACCCCTGCTATATCTGGGTTCATCCTTATCATTGTCAGCAGTGGTTCTAGTGCTAGTAGGAAGAGGCCCGGAGACAGGGGGCAGCCCTACCTTGTTCATCTTTCCAGAGTTAACGGCTCTGATGTGCCGCCGTTCACTACAACCCTGGCTCTCGGCTTGTTATACAGCACCATGACCATGCCCCTGTACTTGGTGCCTAGGCCAACTTTCCCCATACATAGGTCGAGGAATGACCAGGAGACCCTGTTGAAGGCTTTCTCCGTGCCCAGCGCTATCATCACAGCCTGGTCTGCACTGTGCGTTGTTTGGTTGATGAGGTGGCACAGTAGTCTTGTGTTGTCTTGGGACAGTCTGTTTTTAAGGTATCCTACTTGTGAATTATGGATGAGGTGGGGCAGGACCGTGTTTAGTCTATTCGCTAGGATTTTTGCATAGATTTTACAGTCCACATTGATGAGTGATATTGGGCGGTAGCTCTGCGGGTGTTGGGGGTCCTTCCCTTCTTTGGGGATCACGATGATATTGCCTTCCACCATGGAGTCCGTCATACGACCTTCGCGGATGCAGTGTGTGAAGATTTCCGCCAGGGTGGGTTTTAGTTGATCAAGGAATTTCTTGTAGAACGCCGCCGTGTACCCATCGGGCCCTGGTGCTTTGTTTGATTTGAGTGTTGTTATTGCTGTGTCCTTCTCTGCGTATGTGATGTCTCCTTCTAGTGTTTCCCTCTCATTCACTGTCAGTGTTGGTAGTGTAATTTTGCTCAGTAGTTCCGCCCCCCCGTCGGCAGCCAGGTTCCCATCCGCGCTGTACAGCTCCTGGTAGAATTATTTGAAGACTTCTGGGATCCCTTTGTTAGTTGTCTGCGATTTGTTTGTCTTGTCGGTTATTGCTGCAATCGAGTGTTGCCTCTGTTTCGCTTTCAAGTATGACACTAGCTCTTTCCCTGCTTTGTTGGCGGAGCAGAGGTTTATGGCTTTGAATTTGTTGATCCATGTACCCGCTCTTTCGCTCAGAATCTTGTTGAGCTCGTAATTTTTCTTTGTTAGTGAGGTCAGTGTGTTCTTGTCATTGAGGTTTGCGCAGTGCCCTTTTTCTAGGTTACCGATTTGTTCCTCTAGTTCGGCTATCTTCTTGTTCCTGCCCATATTTTTAATGATGCGCTGAGACTTGAATGCGGAGGTTATAAACAACACTGTATGAACAGTCCGAACTGCAATCATCAAGTGCAATCCAGCTCATTCAACAAGAAACACAGGACTCCAACTCGTTTAACAGAACTGTGCCCCAAAATGTTAATTTGAAACTCCAGCTCATTCGACCAGAAACACAGAACTGTGCCCAAATATCTCCAAGACGCTCAAGTAGGGAAGTCTCAACTTGAAGTAATATCCCAAACGCTTGCAAAATAAAGTTCCAACCTGTAGTGATCCACACGCCCTGCACAAATAGCAAGGATATCAATTCAACCTTAAAAACGTCACCTTCTAAAGTCACAGATGTATCTCTTCACTTTAATGTATCATTTCAAGGCTAGCTTAACTAGAATATATTTTTTCTCAGTCAAACTCAAGGAGAAAGATAATAAATTGAAAAGATAATACCTTAGACAAAGAACTCTCCTTTGCAAATTTTGAATGAAAGCAGTTTTGGGATCCTTCTTGGTTCTTCCTAGAAGTGTAGAGCCAACCTCCCTCCCCAAATGTAAGAATCCAGACTCTCAGTGTTTGAAGATTAAGTAAGTTTATTCTAGGAAAAGGATTCCTTCCACAAACAGACCGTTACCAAGATCTCATCAAGGCTCCAACTGAAGCCAAGTCACATCATAACATTCTCTATCACCAGGCAACCACCGTAGAATCTATGGATGCCACAATGTGTGGAAGGCAGGTGAAGGAGCACACATGCTTCAGGCAAGGTAGGGCACAGCAGATGTGCTCCTCCTTGCCACCAGTCTGGTCGCCTCGGTGACACAGCTCCTCCACAGGACAGGGAGGCCTACCAAAATTAGGCTGATGAAGCGGGCCCTCTGGAATCTTGACAGCTGGACCAATAACTCACTCATACACCAGTATACACTCTCAGCGGGAGCACCTTGCAATTCCACACCCTATGTATACTCTTGGCCATGTCTGTCAAAGAGGTGTGTGCTAAGATGGTGGGAGCCGAATCCCAACAATCACCTCAACCCCAATGTTTTAAACACGCCGATTTTTACTTAAGTAGTTCGGCTCTGAGGTTTCCTGTTGACCTTGCAGTTCGAGATTACACTCCTCATCAAATAACACATACATTTAGCAGAGTAAAAAACAGAATAAAATGTGGAATCATTTATAACTGAGTGCTAGATCAAACATAGGGAAAATAGATTTATTATAGAATTGGTAATGAAAATGATACATAAAACTGTATACATTTGCCTTGAAGATCCAAACAAAGAAATATAAAACTATAAAACATAGCAAAATCCTTATTTGGGCAAGTCTAGCTAAATTCTAAGAGGTAAACTCATATAGAGGACTGACAGCATCCCATGTAAAGGAAAATCTCAAAACAAATTGACATAGTTGCTGGAGAAACATGAAAAGTCACCCCTTGATCCCTCAAATCCAAGGGTTTTTATACTTAATTCATGCATAACAATTAATAAAATATGTACGTTCAGCAAGATGTGGTCATGGTTAGGTTGCATTGGCAAAGCAGAAACAACTACACAATCCTTAAAGTTATTTGCACTAACCCATTAAGGTAAGAGAAATCTTCTACCTGCTTCCTCAGCAAATGCACTCTGGAAATGTACAACATAATATGTAGCATTTCTTGAACAGTAGCCCATAGAATCGTGTTGCTTAGCACGAGGACTTGAAAATGATACTTTACACACACGATGGAACCTTCATTCACAATGTATGCTTTCTCGTACAGCTGTTCACCTTTGATGCCATATTGTTGTACTCTGTGGAAACGCAAGTGTAGGAGTGAGAATCAGTAGAGCAGGATGAGCAGAACACCGGAATTTGAATCAATTTGAAAATAAATGGTGCCTGACACAAAAATGAGGCATTGCAATTTTACATAATTAATTACACTCCTAAGTAAGATAATTGTTTCAAGTGCAACACCATTCACCAGTTACCACTCCACACATTATTAAAATCATTATTTTTCACAAAGATTGTTCACACGATAATTGCACGTTTTGCACATTAGAACAACATTTACAACGTCAGTACCCTCACAATAAAGGTCAGTGGTCCTCTACAGTGGGGTATATGACAAGAAAAACATCCCAGACAGTTTTACCAGCAGATATGTGGGTGCATATGAAGGGGCTTCTAATTAGAAGCGAAGTTACCATGTACCCAAGTAGCCAGCAGAGGGCAGCAAAAGCACTATTTTGTATTGTTAACTCCTGTTCCTCACACTGACTGTTGGAGAAGTGTTACTAGAAAATGTAATTGTTCCAGCCCTCCAGTAGCCACCAGTTTTGCTCATTACTTTATTTTATAGTAGCTAGTAGCCATACGTTCCAGAAAGCGCCGTAGTGCGAAACTGTTGATTTTCAGTCGCGCAAATGTCGTCCATGTTTCTTGTGGGGAGGATGAGGGAGTGTCTCGACGCTAAGCCATGTCTGGATTCAGGGGCTCCTTTCAAGAGTATGTTCGCTTAGTGGCTGCTTTTAAAGGCTCACTGGGGCGCGCTCGTCGCCCTTGAACTGTGTGAGATAATATTTACGGTGCGACGTGACTTCTGACCCGCGCGCGCACATTTCATCCTTTGAGCCTTTGTTCTCTCAGCTGGACCAGCCGCGCGACAGCTGAGATGAAAAGGACGGCGCTGCCTGCCTGCTAACAGACAGCACGGGCCTGTCTTGTGTGTCCTGTTGCTAGGTTTGTATAACTTTCAAGTGCACTGTTGAGCCACCACCCGTGCAGACGCCGTCCACTGTCTGCTTCCAAACTAAGTCATCTGCTTTACCGAACCATCACGGGACAAATGGCACCCAGACCTCAAAAAAATAGCAAGAGAGGGAACGTTGTTTTCAGCCACGTTTATCTAAAATATAACGACTAACAAAAGCGCAATGATTACGTTTATGAACACATTAATCTTTAAACATCCAGGTCGTATTCAGTCAAGTACTGGTTTCTTATATAGTGTGTAGGTACTTCTTACACATCTATACAGCGCTTAAAGCAAACAGTTGCCCGTTTCCAAACCCAAATTTAGGAAGTCAAAAAGCCAACAAAAAACGCTTGCAATATGAATATGTCGCTCTTACATACCTCTCTGGTTCATGTCAGAAAGCCCACCATCCAACCATCCAGTCTTAGCGTCAGGAAGCCACTAAAATACTTGCTTTCTTGCCCAGACTTGTTTTTATTCCTCGGTACCTGTTGTTGTTTCTTGCCTAAACTTGTTTTTCCTTCCTGTGCCCAGTTGTCCCGCTGCCCACCCATTTTTCCCGCTGCTGCGTCCCTGCGGCCCCGCCCCCCTGCAATCCCATTCACCACCCTGCTCCCGCCTCCCAGCTGCTCCTCCCTCCCACATCCCCTCATATGGAGGACGCGCGCAGCGTGCGCGCCTAAGGCAAGCCCGTCTGCGCCAGGACCGCGCACAGCGGCAGGACCCCTGAACACCACGACGCCACGACGCCTGACACCACTACGATGCCAGAACCCTACACGCACTCAACACAGGGCGATCACACACCTGCTTCCTGGCTGCCCCAAAGCGCACCCACGGAGCTTTCACCTGCTGGAACTGCAGCTTCACAAGCATCCGCCCCACCATGCTGCCGACCAGGAAAGAACCCAACCACCTCAGATGCATCCTTCTCAACACCCACTCCACCCGCAAACATGCCATTGAACTCTGGGACCTACTCGACTCAACCTCCCCAGACCTTGCCTTCCTGACTGAGACCTGGCTGAACCCCACCTCGGCGCCCGACATAGCCATAGCCATCCCGGAAGGCTAGAAGATCACCTACAGGGACCGCACCAACGGAGCAGGAGGAGGAATCGCCATCATCCACAGGAACACTCTCAGAGTCTCGACCAACACCGACGACACCCTCAGCACCGCCGAACCCCTGCACTTCCAGATCCATACCGACCCCAACACCACCCTCAGAGGAACCCTCATGTAGAGCCCCCCGGACCCTGACCACAGTTCAGCGACTCCATCACCGACTTCGTCAGTACACATGCCCTCGCCTCCACGGACTACATCCTCCTCGGGGACCTGAACTTCCACCTCGAGAACAACAACGACACCAACTCCACCACCCTGATCGACAACCTAGCCAACCTCGGACTCATACATCTCGTCACAACACCCACCCACTCCACCGGTCACACGTTTAACTCCATCTTCTCTGCAACACCCACGCCTCCTTCAACCACACCACTAAACTCCACTGGACCGACCATCGCTGCATCCACTTCACCTTCAAGAAACCCACCACGCACCACCGCACCCAACAGATGCCTCGCAGCTGCTGGAGCAAAGTCACTGAAGACCAGCTAACCAAGGCCCTCGCCCAGAGCCCACCCGCCGACCCCACCGACCCCAACACTACCTCCCACATTCTCAGACAGTGGATCAACGACTGCACCAACACCCTCGCCCCGATCAAGAAACCCTCCAACAGTCACACCAACAAGAAAGCCAGCTGGTTCGATGAAGACCTTCGGGCCTCCAAGCAAAAATGCTGAAAGCTGGAGAAGATCTGGCTCCGTGAACGAACACCGGACAGCCACGCAGCCCACAAGAATGCCACCCACAGACACCATCACCTCATCAGATCTGCCAAAAGGGCCTCCTTTAAAGACCACCTAGACAACAACGCGCACAACAGCAAAGAGCTCTTGAACATTGTGAAGGAAGTCTCCAACCCCAGCTCCAACACCAACAAAGTCCCACCCTTGCAAGACCTGTGCGACTCGCTGGCCACCTTCTTCCACCGCAAGATTGCAGACATCTATGACAGCTTCAATGCCACGACCACCCTGCCAACCACTGAGACCTCCGCCCCCACGACCACCATCCGCACCAACCGCCTGCTCTCCTGGATCAACATCAACAACAATGACACCATCAAGATCATGAACACCATCCACTCCGGATCTCCGTCACACCCATGCCCACTCCACATCTTCAACAAAGCCAGCACAGCCATCGCACCCTATCTCCGGAAAGTCATCAACACCTCCTTCGAGACAGCAACCTTCCCGGAGAGCTGGAAGCATGCCGAGATCAACGCCTTACTCAAGAAACCCAAGGCGGACCCCAAAGACCTCAGGAACTTCTGGCCCATCTCCCTGCTCCCGTTCCCGGCAAAGGTCATCAAGAAGACTGTCAACAAGCTGCCTTCGACACGGCCTGCCACCGCACACTAGGAACACGCCTCCGCAACGCCGGGATCCACGAGAAGGCCCTGGACTGGACCACCTCCTTCCTCTCCGGCAGAACACAGAGCGTCCACCTTCCCCCTTTCCACTGCGAAGCCACCAAGATCATCTGTGGCATACCCCAGGGCTCATCCCTCAGCCCAACTCTGTTTAACATCTACATGGCAACGCTCGCCCCCTTCGCCCGTCGGCACGACCTCAACATCATCTCCTACACCGATGACACCCAGCTGATCTTCTCCCTCACCAAGGACCTCACACCACGAAAACCAACCTTCACGGAGGAATAAAGGCGGTCGCTGAATGGATGAGGAACAGCTGACTGAAGCTGAACTCGGACAAGACGGAGCTCCTCATCCTCGGATCCACCCCTTCGGCCTGGGATGACTCCTGGTGGCCAACGGCAATGGGAACCGCACCAACACCCACCGACCATGCACGCAACCTAGGGGTCATGCTCGACTTCACCCTCTCCATGACTTAACAGGTCAATGCCTTCTCCTCCTCCTGCTTCAACACCCTCTGCATGCTTCGCAGAATCTACAAGTGGATCCCCACTGAAACGAGAAGAACAGTCAACTAGGCCCTCGTCAGCAGCAGGTTGGACTACGGAAACGCCCTCTACGCAGGAGCCTCGGCCAAACTCCTGAGACAGCTCCAATGCATCCAGAACTCCTCTGCACGCCTGATCCTCGACAACCCTCGCTGCAGCCACATCATACCCCACCTGAGAGACCTGCACTGGCTCCCGGTCAACAAGAGGATAACCTTCAAGCTCCTCACCCACGCACACCAGGCACTCCACAACACCGGACCAACATACCTCAACAGACGACTCAGCTTCTACACCCGCCAGCTCCGCTCTGTCGCCCTCACCACAGTCCCCCGCTTCCGAAGAGCGACATCCGGTGGCAGATGGTCCCCCCACCTTGCCACCTAGACCTGGAACACCCTCCCCATCCACCTACGGCAGACCTGCTGACCTTCAGAAAACTCCTTAAGACCTGGCTTTTCGAGCAGTAGCAGCATTCCCCACCCCAGCGCCTTGAGACCCTCACGGGTGAGTAGTGCGCTTTACAAATGACATGATTGATTGAAATTGGCCACCCATTTAATTACATTGGTCACGCCCCTTTGAGACCTCCACCCAGTTTTTTCATCCCACTTTAATCCCTGCAGTGCACTCTACAAACTTCATTCACTAAAACATAAAATAGTTCGACAAGGAGCGAGAAAAAAAGCAACTGCTGATACAAAACCAGATATGTTGTTCAAAACGAATGCATTCTTGTGATTTAAATCCACCCATCTATGAACTCTTTCTGGACAGCTATGTACCACAGATCATTCAATGCTGCAGATGGAGTCTTTGCATTGAGAAGGAAAGCAAATTGTCAGAAAGCTCTAGAAAAAAATAAAATCATCTATTCTCAATCACCAAGGTTCAGAATTGGAGTTTGGCTGGCAGATATTCATTGTCAGGTTTAAATCTCTTCGCTTCCACAGTGGTACAGGAAAATCACCACATTTAGAATTCTTCTGCAACCAGCTGAAGCCAACCTTTCTCAACACATTTTCCTCTTAAATAATACTCCTTGCTCACAATTGTTTGTACTGTGACCTTTATCTGAATTTAATTTAGATACTTATCATCATCTGTTCCTCAGGTATCACATTTACAAAATGAACAAGGTTTCAAAGTACCCCACAGTTGTAGTAATTAGTGATATGATGCAATGGAAATGATTCCCGCTTGGTTAAAAGGATGTATTCCTGCCTGAGTGCTCAATTGCATGTGAAACTGAACATTCTATTTGTCCTTGTTTCCGACATGCTAATCTAGTATGTGTGCAGAAACCTACGCCTGTTTTTGGCAAAGTGAGGTCCAGAATCTGGCCAGTGACTTGGAGGGATGCACCAAGTGGGCCTTCATAATGGTCACTGGACTGCTATCCCTTCCATGGATGCATCATATAAAGCAGTGATGGCAGCATACTGTGTTTTGTGAATCTTCATGCCTATTTCTCTGTGCCAAAGAGAGAGTGTGGTTTACATCACACTTGTAATATTCCGCTGTTATATGAACACCCAGAACCTAGCCCTGACATTCCTTGTGCATGTTGAGTACGTGCACGGTCAGAGAATGTGAAGCCTCTGTACGGTGATATGGACTGTGTGTGGTAGGTCTAAGTATTGAGGCATCCATTTTTGATGTCCCTGGTTTAGCAGGGCTCAAGATGGAGGAGGAAGAGAGCTTCCCCTGATAGTGCAAGTGTATTTCCTGCATCCATGTGGCTGGGGGGAGACCCAGACTCTGAAGTACATAAGCATGTAGGAATGGCTTCCCTTACAAATTCAATGAGAACTTTGTTAGAAAAAACCTACTGACTAGGTCTTCCTGAGGTCTGCTATTTGGTTGATGTTGTAGTACCACCACTTGCGCAAGGTGAGGAGCACAATGTGTTTGTTGTCAATCACGTCACATTTCGCCACCAATTGTTGTAACGCCTGAACACAAACCGTTAGATCCTGTCAATATTGCAAAACAGTGTGGTAAGCTGCTGCAAGCACAGACACAAAAAGAAGGAAAGGGAAGGAGGGCAAAGGTTAGACAACGGGAAACAGTCGGAACACCGTGTCCTGAACCACAAGTGCTCAGACTCCGCAAGCCCTACCACACATGCCTTAACCACGCATATGCCTTAACCACGCATGTCCGTGGTTAGGGCATTGCGTGGTACGGCTTGTGGATGGACGGAAGCAAGAAGAGATCTGCAATGAGGTAAGTGGGGCTGGGGTGTGGGTCAGGGTACATTTGTGGGATGGCAGTCAGGGGTTGTGTTGTGGGCTGGGGGTAGGTCGAGTTTGTTTTAATTGGGGCTGGGGGTGAGACGGGGTTGTTTTGCGACCTGAGGGATCAGGGATGTTTTGTGGGCTGAGGGTGGGTCAGGAATGTTTTGTGGGCTGGGGGTGAGTTGGGGCACTCTAGCTTTAGATGGACAGAAGCAGGGAGAGATCCACGGTAGGTAAGGGGGGCTAGGAGATGGGTCAGGGTTTTGTGGGCTGGGGGTGAGTCGGGGTTGTTTTAAGTGGGGCTAGGGGTGGGTCAGGGTACTTTTGTAAGCTGGGGAGTTAGAGGTTGTTTTGTGGGCTGGGGGTGGGTCGGGGTTGTTTTAAGTGGGGCTGGGGGTGGGTCAGGGGTAGTTTGTGGGCTAGGAGGTGGGTCGGGGTAGTTTAGTGGGCTGGGGGATTGGTCAGCTGTAGTTTTGTGGGTCAGGGTCTTTTTCTGGGCTGGGGATGGGTCGGAGGTAGGTTTCTGGGGTGGGGGTTCGGGGCTAGTCTTCAGTGCTGGGGGTGGAAGTATTTTTCAGGGCTGAGGGATTGGGGCTAGTTATCAGGGCTGGGGAGTGGGGCTAGTTTTCAGGGCAAGAGGGTCAAGGATAGTTTTCAGGGCTGGGGTCAGGGGTAGTTTTCAGAGCTGGGGGGTCGGAGTAGTTTTTAGGGCTGGGGGAGTGTTGGGGTAGTTTCTTAAATTTGGGGTTAGGGTATTAAGCCTCAGGGGGGAGGGGAATTGGTAGTCGGGTAGTTTTTAGAGCTTAGGGGAGGGCAGGGCATTTTTTAGTGAAGGGTCAGGGCTGGCCAGGTTCAGGTAAAGGGACAGGGTTTTAGGCATTAGGTCAGGGGGGACAGGGTCAGGTTTAGGAACAGGCTTTTAGGCCTTAGGGTGGGGTGGACGGCACAGCATGGGGTTTGGGAGGGGGTAGGTGTAGGGGTATTTGCACCTCAGGGCAGGAGGGGGGGTGATGTAGGGAGTTTGTGCCTGAGGGCAGTTGGGAGGGGTGTGGCGAACTTAGCCACGCATACCCCTTTACCATGCATGCCTTTACCACGAAACCACGAAAATTCATGGTAAAGGCATGCGTGGTAAAGCAATGCGTGGTTAAGATGCAGTGATTGTTCAGACCATGTTGTTTAGGCAAGTGGGATTTAGTTGTTCCATTCTACAACCAAGACAACAAAGAAAGAAACATCCAGGCAATGTACAGTGCACTATATGACTATAGTAAATTTACCATCAGAATGTAAGTCAATATTACAGATGGTAGGGGTGATGGGTGTGATTGCAGTTTTTATTGTTCAAAGTTAAGAAGTCTGTAGGCAGGGCCTGCTCTTTTTCTGTCCCTAAGGGCCAGATTACGATGACCCAACAGGTTGTCAGTGGTCTTGCAGTAGCAATTAGGATGCGACCGCCACCGCAGCTGTCACAATGCCTATATTTTGTATTTCCGCGGGTGCTGCTGGCTGCAGCACCCCCCACAATGCAAAAAGGGACGCTTGACATATGCCTGCAACATGTGGCAGGCATCATTCAGTGGGTGAGGGGGGACTACTAGGGGACCCAAGGTCACTTTCCACCAGCCTTTTCATGGCGGGTTAACAGCCATGAAAGGGCCAGTGGAAAGGACATCGTAATGCCTACAGCGGTGCGTGGTAGGCACCACCACCATTTTAGGCATTACAGATCGTCCAACGGGCTCCTTGAGCCTGTCGGATTACTGTCGGATGGTCTTCCGCCCCAACCATCTGCCTGCCATCAAAATATGGAGGGCGCTATACATTCACATGCTGGCGGTGAGACCACCACTGAAAGGCTGTCTGTGGTGGTCTCACCATCATTGTAATCGGCCCCTTAATGTTGCTTCAAGAAGTCTGATAACATCATTGTGCCCTTGTTTGGGATATTCTTGCTTAGAGCCAGCCTCGTTGCTACCTGCCGTGGTAGTTATCACCTTGCACAAACGCTGTAGGAACAACCAGAAAATGAAATTTGAAAGGAAGCCAACTCAAACTGGGTTTGAAGCCTTAGACTGTGGATCCACTTCCCCTGTCTGAAAAATGTGTATACAACTGGGATCCAAACTACCCCACTTTGTTTCAGATCCAAGTTCCTGCTGATAGTGGAAGGAGTCTGCAGAGTACTTGAAAATATGCTGTCACCAGGGCTGGTGTCTGCCTGACAACCAGTTGTCCAGATGTGAAGCCAAATCACTTGAAGTGTGCACTTTCTTTCCAGATGTGTGTGCCAGGGGCAAGATGGCGGATGCTTCGTTGTCTGAGTGAGACAGTCTTCCTGTATGCTCTTCACCAGCGGAGCCTTCCCCTGCAGTTTTCCCTTTACTTGGAGGAAATGTGAACGGGAGAACGGGAGAACTACATAAGCATTATCACAGTTTTCTTTGATCTCTGGCGATCATATTTTCTTATGGAGACTTTAAAATAATGTTGACCGATTTGTTTGGAGATCAGAGAGAGACGGTACCTGTGTTTAGTGCACCGGTCTGCACTACATCGTTTTCCGGACCATTCCGCATACTGCTTGCTGATTCTAAGATGCCGCATCTCCTCGTTACCACAGCCCTCAATTGCCGATAGTACTCCACAACACCTCAGGAGGACACCAATTCAGCTCTCTGAAAACCCGCTGCGGATTCCATCCCCTGGATTTGTACAAACAGCTTTATTGGCCCCCAAGAACCCTTCGGTTACCGTTACGGCAGGGAAGGGGAAGGGACCATGTACCAGGGCTACTGTGGCTATAGCCACAGCGGCTACTGTGCCTGCGGTGGTGGCAATGATGGCGGCAACTGCGCTCCCTGTGGCGCTACCTGTGGAGCCTTGTTCAGTAGCCGGCGGCAACATTACTGGTACTTCAGAAGGTGAAGTAAGTGTGTGTGTTGTGGAGGAAGAGACTAATAGAACACTGCGTAGAGGTAGATTGTCCTCGCTGAACATTGGCACTCAGTTAAACCTCTCGATAAAGGGGGGGCTACTACCCTAAGATTCCCGGGATGTTTAAAAAGAAAAATCAGCCCAATGGTAAAACCACTCTACTAGAGTTACCTTTCATTTCTAAATTAATGACTTATGACTCACAAACTCAAAATCTAATGCCAGAGGTAGTGGGCAATAAGGGGGGCAAAACACTCTCATCGGCTATATCGGGGGCTTTACAACAAGGTATCTCTGACCCTGATACTGGAGACTCTGCCTGTAAATTCTACTCAATGTCCGATCTGTCAAATTTATCTGGCTCTGAGAGTAATGATAACAATATTGATTGGGCGGATGATAGGAGTTTATCTAGCTCCATGCCATTGGATGAGGATGAGGGCAGCTTTGTGGAGGGGAGCACAATTCGCAGGGCCTCACCTGGCGTACACGCTTCTTCTTCTGAGCATTTTGTAAATAATGGGTCTCCCATGCTTTCTCTCCCTCAAACTGAGCTGATGTTGTCAACTGTGAATGATGGAACTTCACTTCCCAGCGATTCTGGAAAGCTCCCGGACAACATCACATCCAATATTACAAACACTGATTCTCAGCAGGGGGATGAAAATGTGCCTGAAACAGAATCTGAAATTACTTTGGCTACAATTCTCCAAGCTATCACTGTGTACCGGGAGGAGACAAGGGGCTGTTCGTAAGCTTCAGAACACAGTACGGCGGGTTATTAAATCAACAAATAAATTGACTGTACGTGTTGCTGAGACTGAAGCAAGGATCTCCACAGTCGAGGATGAGTTGTCGCAACAGAAAGCAGAGGTTACTGCATTAGCTGCCCTTAGAGATGATGTTAATTGGAAGCTGATTGACCTGGAGAATAGGTCAAGAAGGAACAACCTTCCCGTGCTGGGAGTTCCCGAAGGTCTGGAAGTGACCAATATACGGCAGTTTGTTCAAGACCTATTCTTGAAGCCTTTCCTGAACTAACTCAATGGAAGTGGGAGCATGAGCTGCAGAGAGCTCATCGATTTCCATTCCATAAACGCCCTGGCAATAGTGTTTCCGATGTAAAGCGAAGAGCAATCCGGATATGTTTAAACAACTTTGTGTTATGGGAAACACTATATGACCTGGCAAGGCCAGACTGCAAAAGGAGGGGGAAGGGCATAGAGTTTATTGTTCGACCTGATTATTGCCAGGCCACAGTCCAACAAAGATGGTACTTTAGGCAATTAATACCTCAGTTTCAAGCTAAGGGAGTGCTGGCATTTATTTTAAATCCTTCCAAGCTAAAGGTTGTGTTCGAAGAGAAAACATACTTTTTTTCATCAGAAATTGCTGCAAAAGATTTCTTGAATGAAATAGTCTAATTCCAGTGATCTGGCATATGGAGCTATGTGTAATGCATTTATATATTTTCTCCTTATAGCTCTATTTTGATAAGCAATGTTCTGACTGTGTTTTCTCAATCACTCTTTGTCTTTCTTTTCTATTTTTCTTCTTTTGTAGTGTTCTACTGTTTTAGGGGGGCAGGTGTAGCTGGTGGGGGGGCAGGTAGCTTTTCTCTCCATCACAATGGGGACTGGTCAGTCCCTTTGCCTCTTATGGGTGGGTTATGGGGTGGGTGGGGTGGGTCCTTGTGGGTGGGGGGATGGTATGGGGTGTGGTGTGTGGGGCAAGGAAAAACAGCAAAGGAGAATTTTCTGCAGATTTAGAACTTGTAGATATTGTGATTATATATAATTTTTCTGTATCAATTGAGGTAAACGTGATCTTTCTGGCTCTTTATGGTGTTTTCTGTTTTTAAAAGGGGTAGACTTAATATTTGTTCATGGAATATCTGCAGTTTATATGACAAAAGGAAAATAGATCTCTTGTGTATTCAAGAAACTCATATCAATTGGAATAATAGGAAGTGGTTCAAAGATCTTGGTCTTGAATTAGTAGGTTGTACTATGCAGGGTACCACGACAAGAGGGGTTGCCATATTAAAAGAACACGGGTGTGGGAAGTGAAGACGGGTCAAAGAGGATTCTTTTGGTCGCTGGGTTATCAGTGAATTATGCTTTGAGGCTTTAACATTGACCATATGTACGATTTACGGTCCTAACTCAGATGATCTATATATGTTGGATCAGTTAAGTGTAGAACTTGCATCATGGCCGTCTCCTCTAATTCTATGTGGGGATTTCTACATATCGTAGGGACAGTAGACATCTCCAGGGATTACATTTATACAGGTACAAAGAAAAATGTATTTGCGGCCACTTAAGGGATTGTGGATGAATTTGGATTAACTGCTATAGGATTTTTTAAGGGAGGGGGTACTCCAGGGAGTACATTATATTCTGCACCGCACCAGAAGCATTTTCGTTTAGATTATTTTTTTAACCACTGGATAAGTCAATACCACTCAAAATATCAGGTTTGAAATCCTCCCTAAAATTATATCTGATCACAATCCTATTTCTCTCGATCTGGAAATCAACATACGACCCTCACCGAGGCCCTGGACATTTGAGTGTAGACTACTATTTGACCCTCTGTATATAGAGCATATGGGTAAATGGATCCTGGAATTCTTTAAAATTAATAATGGCTCAGCTTCAACTGAGATGGTTTGGGATGCCTTTAAATCTGGGGTAAGGGGAGAAACGCTAATCTTTTCAATTAATAAACAGCGGGACATCAGGAATTCAGAAGATATGGAGAGGATTAAACTGCGTGATATTGAGATAGAATTGATGACGGCTTGTAGGGGGGGTTAAACATTGAACAAATTGTGAAAAACGTAGCAATACAGAAAGCCAAAATACTCCAAAGCTATGCTACAAAACAGATCTGAAATGTATGAGGTGGAAGAGAACTCAGGGAGACTTTTGGCGAAAATACTCCGACAGAGGGAGGTTTCCGCAAGAATTGATAGTATTATGGACGACTCTGGTCAGCTCCATGATACGCCATCAAAAATACTAAGGATTTTCCGTGATTTTTACGGTAAACTGTACACGGAGGATATTATTGGAGATATTGAAGAAAGGTCAACAAACTTTAGTCGTCCCTTATCTAATACCATTCTATCCTTAGAGGAATTAAGGCAATTGGAAACTGCAATTACTTGGGAAGAAATTGAACTCTCTGTATCTTCACTGTCGTCGGGTAAAGCTGTCGGACCCGATGCCATTCTCTTGAATTTTATAGGACATTTCAAAAAGTTCTTAAAAAGAACTTACTGTGCTTTTTTTAGAGGCTCAAAAAGGGAAGATACCTCCCTCTTGGCAGAATTCAGTTATTATTGTTTTTCTTAAAAAAGATAAACCACCTCAGGCACCTTCTTCATATCGGCCCATCTCGCTGACTAACGTGGATAGCAAAATATATTCAAACATTTTTGCGTCACGATTGTCTAGATCAATCTAACCTCTTGTTTCGACATTTCAGCGGGTTTATACCATCACGCGATACAGCTGATCATAGTCGCCGCTTAATTACATTTATTGATTGGGCCCAGGCAACTAACTCCACCATAGGATTGACCATGTTGGATGCTGAGAAAGCATTCGACAGGGTCAATTGGGCATATATGTGGGATTCTCTAACCTTAAAGGGATTTGGTCCTGGTATTTTAACAGCTTTAAAAGCCATGTATTATCCTCCAAGTGCCTCAATTCGTCTTGATGGCCAAACATCTGACCCATTTCCAATTACTCGCGGTACACGTCAAGGGTGTCTGTGTTCACCTTTACTCTTCGCCTTTTATATTAGATCCTTTTTTAATTGGTTTAAATTGCGGTATAAATAATAAACCTATTCATTTAGCACATACAGACTACCGCGCATTAGCTTATGCAGACGATATAGTTGTTGTTACAGCGGATATAGGAACTACCTTTCCTGTTATAGAAACCCTTGCGGCACAGTTTGGTGCCTTCTCAGGCTATAAGCCGAATCTATTAAAAACACTGACCCTATTTGTTGGGGATAATACTCCGTCCACAATAACAACAGTTCCTGAGGTTACCTATCTGGGAATCAAGATCACACTTCCAGTTTCTAAAATTCCTGAATTAAATATGACTACTGCAGTGGCTAAAACTAACTTGTTATTAGAAAGACTCAATCATCTTCATCTGTCGTTATATGGTCGAGCCAATGTTTTAAAAATGCTGATATTGCCCAAATTCTTATATATGTTCCGCACAATTCCTATTGAATTTCCTATTGTTTTAAAAAATTTGAGATGACAACCACAAGGTTTCTGTGGGGATATAAACGTCAACGCAGAGCCCTTAAAAAGATGAATTTGCCTAAAGAGCATGGGGCTGGAGTATTCAATACTTTCTTTTTTATTATGTAGCTGCTTCTTTGCAATATATTAGTCCACTCGTGGTAGGGGACAAAGCACCAACTCTTGGGTGTAATACTCCATCGATATATGAATTGGCAATGGGTGAGGAGATAAAGGGATGCCTATTAAGGGTGGTAGAACCAAGCTATTTTAAGAAAACTTAATTTAACCTTTTGCATTCTCATTGTTGGACTTGGCCTTTCTGGCAGGTTCACCCCTGAACTTTTTTGCCTTGAATTATAGTGATTTCTGGTCTTTGCGCACTTTGACACTGTGGCGCAGTGTAAAGTGCGTGCGCTCCCTGAGTGCGTGTGTGAGATTGGCCTGCCCTCCCATAGGAATGCTTGGGGAATGTCTGTGTCCCTGGTAGTTCCTGATGCGTGAGGTGTGCATGGTCGAGTTTGGTATGTGCAAACTCGTGTGATTGAATGCTTCACAATGAAATATGTGGCATGTATGTGTCTAGTGTGGAAGTACCACTTCTAGACATGGCTGTATGTGTGCTGTGAAGGTGCTGGCGTGTGATTGGCTGGAGCTGGCTGGGATGCCAGGCTACATGAGTCATGATGGGTCTGCCCGGTGGTGAGTGTGGAGATTAGTATGTTGATGGCTGGGGAGGAGTGCACCTGTGTCCTGAATGAGGCTGGGTTTCCCCCACACTATGCTGGCTCCGCCCCCTGTGGTGCGACTGATGACCCAAGCCCTGCCAGTGAATAGAGAGGGTGGTTGAGCACATCAACAGTGCTCACAGACCAGCTGCGACTGGTTCTGCCCCCACCCTGCCCAAAGACAAAGGATTGACCTGTATAGAAATGGGGCTGTGTCCCCATAGAGGGTGTTCTCTTCCAGGATTCTGAGGGGGGCTGCTGCTGCTGGTGGGGCCCAGGAGGGACCGCCATGGGGGCTGTCTCTTGCCCTGTGCGCTGGCCCCTGGGTCCTGCATGCTCCTCCTGATGCCCAGGACCTTCTGCTGTGCCTTTGTCTTTGCCATATGGCTGTGGCTGCCCCTAGGGCCCTTGAGCACTTTAATTTGCCTGCCTGGGCAGAGCGCTGTCATTTTCCCTCTGAGGGAAGCGCTCCTGCCCTTTTTGTGCCCCAGAGTGATTCGTTGCACTTTATTTTTATTTGTGGGTGCCACCCCGTTTATTTAATTATTTAGCGAATGCCCAACTCGCTTCTATGTTTATTTTTAAAACCGAGGGTGCAGAGGGCCACTCCCACGACCCACAGAAGTGGTGACAAGAGCCCATGAGGCTCCCTGGGGGCATGCTTGTTTTAGAGCCACGACGGCTCCAACGATGGGGCCGCTAATTATCTTAAGAGCCCAGTGTGGCTCCAACAGTGTGCCTGTTCGGTTCAGAGGGCCCAGTGAAGGGCCGAAGAGGCCTGTGTCTTCTCCTGTGGGATGCCTCAGTGCTTGGGGGGGCAAAGTCTTGTCTACAATGGCGCACAGTTGTTTTGGCTCGCAGGGGACATGGTTTCTAGAGCTAGAAGGCTCCTGCGTTTTGGCGCATTGTTACGAGGGGCCAGTGAGGGCCCCTGCCGCAGTTTGCTCCAGCTGCCCAGCAAGTAGTGGGCAGCTGCACCGTTTAGGTATTTTCCTTCCTAGGGACATGTCTCTGGACTTAGGAGTGGGTGCACTCCTTTCCCTACCTTGGCCTTCCAGCTGCGCAGCACTTAGTGCCAGCTGCAGCGTTTAGGCCCCCTGTTCTGTCCCTCAGCTGCCCGGCAAGTAGTGGGCAGCTGCTACGTTTAGGTTTTGGCGCAGTGGCGCAACCTGGACCCTGGACTTTTTATGTAAGTTCTGTGTTAATGTGATTTCTGCGAAGTGTTCTTTGCTGCACCTCTGAATGTGTTGAAGATGCATCATGTGCCTTGTTCCTTACACCTCTGAATGTGTGTTTATGCATCATGTGTTTTTCTTACACCGCTGAATGTAGGTTCTGCATCATGTGTTATGTGCCTATGCCCCTACTTGTATTGTGATACTTAGGTGGTTGTTCTCCTAGTACAGGTGGTGCTAGTGAGGTCCTGGTTACTGGTTGTGTACTTTATGTTCTATTTTTGCGTTACAGTGATTTATGTTCTAAGTTCTAAAAGTGCTGATTCCTGACAGTGGTCCAGGTGGCCCTGTCTTGAACATATCCCCTGTAAATTCCAGAGCCTGTTGGCACATTGTAAAGTGTGTGTTTTATCTAATTTGTTTTGGTGTAATACAAAGGCTATTTTGATATATAACCTTGTGTGGAGTTTCCTTTGTGGTGGGCCTTGGGTGTTGTTGCTGGGGTGCGTGCGCAAATACTTAACTCATATCGCCACCAAGTTTAGCCTTGCTGCTCGCGCCATGTTACCTAGAGGGTGAGCAGGGGTTATCTTGGAGTGTAACTCCCTTGCCCTGACTTAGGAGTGGTGGTCTCTGACTGACTTTGGATCCCATTTCTAACAATCATGACGAGCTGAGCTCGTCATGAGGCACGGTGCTCCGGTGCTCATGACGAGCTCAGCTCGTCATGGGCCGTGGAACGCTCAGGTGCGGGTAGAATTCCTCTGCTGTGCTGAGCGTTCCACGGGAACTAATGCACCTGTGACGAGCTGAGCTCGTCATGAGCACAGGAGCACTGTAGCTCATGACGAGCTCAGCTCGTCATGAGCATGCGGGTGTTGTGCCCGCCCCCCTCACCCCCAGCACAGCGGGGGAATTACCCCTACAGCGAAGGGGTTAAGATTCTTACAGCGGCTTATTTTTGTTTTGGGAAAAGGTTAGGTGACATTTAGGAATCTTAAAATATAATGTATACACACCATTCTCTGCCCATGATTTATTGCCCTTTATCTTTCGAGATCAAATTACCACTAGATGGAGCACTAAAGGAATATATTGTATAGGGGATTTGTTTAAAGATGGGCATTTAATTTCATTCACAGATTTACAAATGGTTTTTGGTATATCGAAAAAAGATTATTTAAAATACCTTCAAATTCGTAGCTTTTTTCAGACGTTTGGTTTAACAACACAACATCAGATGCTCAAAATTCCCATTATTGAAAATCTGATGAAAAAATCACCGATTGGCCATATCTATCATTGCCTGCTACAAAAGTTGCCCGATGATCTCAAAATTTGTCATACTAAATGGGAAACTAAGCTTGGGATATCAGGAGTTAATATTTCTGAATCTATTATTTTGGCAAATCGAGTTCTCATAACTGGGATGATGAGATCACAGTAATATATGGCCATATACGATTTATATTATACCCCGAGTAAGGTCTCAAAATGGAGCTCAACTATAGGGACCAAATGTAAAAGATGTGGTCAACATGCTGCTGATGCGGTTCATATGTTTTTTTCATGTCCCTTTTTGTATTCTTTTCTTGTATTGAACAATTTCGGGCTGTAATTTTGGGACGTTCGATTCATATAACAGGTGAAATGGTCCTAATAGGACGTGGCTCGGATATGGGGCAGCCAAGACGTAAAGCTACGATTTGCTTTCTTTTTTATTTGTATGGAGGTAATTTGTGTCTGTATCACAAGAGACTGGATTAATTCTGAACCACCCTCCTTCTGTAGCTGGTGTGCTAAGCTCTTGTCAATGTATAACTTTGAACTTTCAGTGTATAAAACTAAGGGGATACGGAGGAGGGTTATGGGAGAAAAGATTTGGGCTCCCATTACGGACTGGATTTAGGAAATAATAATGATATGTTTTACTGATGGAACTTATGATTTCTTATGATTTTTTTGCATTGATCAAATCATATATTTTTCCCCTATTTTTCTTCTTGTAATCAAAATACCTAATCTGAATTTGTATTTGTACATGCTGTTTTTTCCTTGCAAATAAAAAAATAAATAATAATAAATAAAATAAAAAAATGAAGAGTGCACTTTCTGTGGGATGAGCTAACAGTCTGCCTAGTACCTAGACGCCTGCCTGCCCACTGAGAGAGGGAAGGAGAGAGACTGGCTCTGCGAGGGGATAAAATGTCTATGAGGGGAATTCCAGCATATATCTGATGTGAGGAACACCTAGTGAAAAGGTGACTACAACAGAGACTGAAGCCAGGAGTGACCCATGTTGTGAGGGTGTCCTCTGATCTGTCTGTGCTATTCCGACTGAGAACTGCACCAAGACTTGTGAGAACAAGCATGACAGTGTATTCCAGCAATCCACCATGAGCCCCAGAGACTGATGCTGCTGCTGTCTCTGTTGGTAGGAGGATCTCCAATGCCACCGATGCGGAAGTTCTGATTGGGCTGGGGGCGGCAGTTGGCAAGGAAACACCATTGCAAACGTGAGCAGCAGTCTGAAGCAATCTGCATCTTTTCCTCATTAGTGCTTATGCCGACAGTATATCAGGGACTACATCCATTAGACATTACATAGAAACAGTTATGCACAAAGTCGAAGAACTGGCACTTTGATCGTTCAACATTATTATTAGAACATTGGAATGTTGGACACTCCACTGAAGAAAATGGAGTAGGTCTGGGCTTAAAATGGCTGGTGTAAGCCTGGAGCTCCCATACCAGTGTTCGTCTTAATATTTCTCCCTTTTTAATTTAGAACATTTCTACCCTTAGTGGGTGGAATATTCTAATATCCTTATAGCCATTCTGCCGTGGTCCATACCGGTTGTTAAAGACCCTCCCTCTCGTTATAGGAACTCGAGTTCAGGGCCTTTAACAACTGGAATAGCCCTCGGCAGCAGGCTATAAGGCTGTATTAGAACATTGGAATGTTGGGCAGTACATTGAAGACAATGGAGTAGGTCTGAGCTTATAATGGCAGCTATAAGCTCAGAGCTCCAACAGTCCAGTACCGTCCAATGTTTGTCTTCATCATCCTCCTTTTTTTAATTTAGAGCATTCTACCTTTAGTGGGTGTAATGTTCTAATAGCTTTAAAGCCTTTATGCCTCAGGCTATACCTGTTGTTAAAGGCCATCACCCACGGTGTAGGTCCTCGCCTGAGGCTCAGGCCTATAACTCAGGTTCAGGGTCTTTACCAACCTGCTCCGCAGTCAGCAGCGGGCTGTAAGGCGATAGTGGTCTTATTTCAAAAGGTAAAAGGTGTTATCATATTTCGTGATCATAAAAACTAAGACTTTACCATAGGAGGCCCATCTTCAAAAGAAGAATCTTAGAAGCTAAAAAGAGGCTGGGTGGGAAAGGTGATTGTTTCACCAGGACAAGAATGGAGTGGCTATTTTACTCCACAAGAGACTAGCTAGCAGGATACATAAACAATGAACAGACCTAGAAGGCAGATATGTATTAATCAAGATAACAATACAGAATATTACTTTTGTCATAGGATCCATCTATGCACTGAATTGTTCAACAAATCTTTTTTCCCTTAAATAAACTGCTTAGAGTTTTGTCACAGCAAAATGATTTTAGGGTGTGATTGTACCATTACTATTGACCCCTTACTAGATAAAACTGGTTGGCAGCACATCAGGAGTAATATTGACAGAGATGTCCTGAAATAAATAATGGGTGCTAGATCCATTCTGCCTCAACTGTCCTAGAGCCTGAAAATATACTTTTCTCTCAGCAGTGAAAAGTACCAAGTTTCTTAAAGGATAGGACTATGGAATAGGATTAACAGGAAGGTCTACCCACCTTAACTTTGATATGGGCAGGGCATGGGGACAATAGTCACATTAACATAAGAAAGAACCCAGCACCCATATATTTAATTCAATATTGTACCGTGATGCACTTTGTGACAAAACCATAGGAATTAAAATAGAATGTGTTCCTTTTATTTTCACATCTTGTGCATCCTTTTTATAGCACAAAATCCATACTTTATTTTATAAATCTTTATGTTATTCAATTTCTCACAATTGCTGGAGAAAAAGCCCTGAAACAGATCCCAGAAACCTCCCCCCATTTGCATACATGCCTTCATTCACACTCTAAAGACCTCGCTCTCCTATAAAATGATCTTTCCAATGCATAAAAAGTCATAAAAATTGGTGATCATAGCCAATAGGCATAAGTAGAACATCAGTGCACGTTTTGACGGCCTACAGCCATACATTATGCCACTTTCTTCAGGACCACTTCTTGATGCACACATTTTGATCTTCAGAAAGGTTTTTGAAGTCCAAACATGGTCCAAAGATACATTTTATTTTCCCAAAGTGTAATCGTGAATTCTTCAAAGAATTTCTCAAAACTAGGCTTCACTCTATATTCTTTATAATTTAAAATATGATTCAACTAAGGATGGGAACACCAATTTTCAAGCCGACACAATAATATTTCTATCATCTATATATGACTGGCACGTGCATCATATAGGTCATAGGAATGTGGGTACGGGGAACCCTGAACATTTTACACCCAAAAACTTTACCTCAACAGAATGCCCTCTGGGTGATGAATCAGGAACAATGCTAAACCTCAATTTTGTGGGGCAATGTGTATCCCCGGAGTGTTACCTCCAAACACATTAAAAATAAAGTTTATTAAGTAAGGCCTCACTCAATGATTGAGTTCTAGATCAGCAAAATAAATGTAGGGGTTTATTCCAAAATTCCAAAAAGATTACAATACAGACTCAACCTAAATTCATGCCACAAAGGGTCTTAGACAAATAGGGCATAGAGAACAGGTGCAAAATCAAATTAATTCCAAGTCCCGGATGGGCAGCAAAATCAATAGAGAAACATACAGCATCTCTAGTAGCATCAGGAAGCTTTATCGCTCTCCCCCAAAATCAAGAGTTTTCTCGTATAACAGAATGGAAAGTACAGATTCATCATGGCGTGAAGAAATGTATCATACCTTTAGGAAATCTGAACACAGTTTTAATAAATGTCATATTGTCTTAGGACCTAAGCAATATCTACATGACTATTGATTATAGACACTATGCTAATATCATCTGGAGTACAAACTAGATAGATGAACAACAGCAAACTATTATGAACGAATGGGGCTGTCAGGACGAAGGGGCTGAGTGCCGGCTAGACGTACCTGGACTACACCACTGGTCCGCGTCCCTTTCTGCACATGAAACAGGAAACAAAGGAACCATTTTACTTTTACGGGAACCAGCTACCCCAGATACAAAAAAAGAAGATGGACCAGGCAGGCACATCCGATGGACATAAAAGGAAGCGAAGATGGACTCGCTTTAGCGACCCGGAAGGAGGAGACGGCAGTTGATAAGGATGCTGGATCAATGTCGAAGGAATCCGAAAAAGAAGGAACCAGCCCTGCAGACCCACTAGCTGCCATGCAAGACCGACAAGGACCTGCTATGAAACCCCAGAAGCCACCTGGAAGTTGTCTACAGGAGCGAGAGGGTTGCTGGCAGTAAGCTTCGCCCAGCCACGCTCCTGGAGGAGCACAACTAACACAGGTGCTTTACCGGTTATGATTATGACCAAGGGAGGGGGTAGGAGTAACGGGAGGGCTTGGTCGGCAGCTGCACTAACTAGCGCACCAAGTTGACCTTAGAGAAGGATTTCATCGGCGTAGCTGTCAATCTAAAAGTATACTACATTAAATTATCCTACTCAGACAGAGTGCTGTTTTTTTCCTTTCTTTTATATCATTTCCTAATTTTGTTTTTTTTTCCTAAATGAAGGAAATTCATTCATTTGAGCCCCGTCAAGGTTAACCCTTTGTGGGTAAGACAGGGAGGAACCTCAGAAAAAGGGTGCCCCTCCCCTAGAAAACCTAAGGCCAAACAGTATACAAACTATCCAAGAAAGACATAAACAACTAATAATAACCCGAAAAGA
This sequence comes from Lissotriton vulgaris, assembly GCF_964263255.1. Taxonomy (NCBI): domain Eukaryota; kingdom Metazoa; phylum Chordata; class Amphibia; order Caudata; family Salamandridae; genus Lissotriton; species Lissotriton vulgaris. Next base: position 766,963,192 of record NC_141689.1, read on the forward strand.
GGTTATTGAACAAACGAATGGCACTTACCTGTGTTTCTCTTCCCTTCGAGGTTGCCGGCAGGCTGATTTCCGGTCCAACCTGGGAGAAGAAAAGAGAGAAGAATCAGCACCACCTGTCAAGACTTTGTGACTTTGTAACCCTAAGTACAGAAATAAAAATATTGCTAGCAAGCAACCCAACAGCGTAAAGTGTCTTGCATCGCAAGCGCACAGATAGCTAGCGGAAGGTCCTTGAAGGAAGATACAACATTAGCACCATGTTAGAAATATTCCATCAACAACAGCAAGAACAACGTAAATGGAAATAAGCAAATATTACTCTGCTTGGCTGTGTGCTGTAGTCAAAATGAATTGTGAAATGTGATGGGATAAACAGCCTAAACTGAAGCCTGATTAACATGTGGCATCGAAAAATATACATGTCATAGGAAACTCATTTCAAGTGTGATAGCACAATATAAGTGTGTATGTATATAATCAAGAGTAAAATTACATTCTTCACATTTAAATGATGCATAAAAATATAAACTCCACTTGGTAGGAATATACTTTCCACCTCATTATAAATATAGTCCCTTACAACAAACCAATGCCGATAGGCTCATTTCAGAAATTCAAAAATATTATCCATTAATTAAATACCTGCTCAGAAATAACCCTCAAATTACTTTGGTGATTGTATAGAACAATTGATTACATAACTGGCAAGTAGTCTCATTAATGTTGAACTATTTTGTTTTCATAATTGTTCTGTTGTGAGTAATCACTCGATCTCAATATGAAATTTCTTCTCTTGTTCTCAATGTCGAACCAGACTTCAACAAGGGTATCTATACAGACCAACCAAACACAACGCTATATCAAGCTTATGTGGTTCATTCTCTGCTTCTATTATCTCAAGGAAGGGATACAGACCTCAACTTCAAATGCCTTATCTCTAAATATGTGGGAACGATAAAACCTGAAATCTGTCAAAGCCCACACATTGGTGGTATTGTGATGTCAAAAATATTGTGGGACAAAATATCAAGGTAAGAATATTATCTTTTTAGTTATCTAATATCTTTTTTAAATATAGTTGCATATACTATTGTTTCATTTAATATAGTTGTAGAAAATATTGTGTTTAACTAGTTTGATAAATGTTAAATATTTTGGTGTTATAAGTTATTGGTATAATCATGATATTGAGTTTAATTTGTTTTAATATAGTTTGCAAATGTTTATGTGAAATTAACTTTTTTTATAATATAATTATAAATTGTTCATTTTGAAGTGTGTTGTTTGGTTTGTAGAGGATTAGAGTGGGACTTTTTTCAGTATGAACTTTTTTAATGTATGATACTTTTTAATTAAATTAAACTTTTATCTGATAATTATGTAAATTAATTACTTGTTTAATTGTTATTTTAGTTATTTGTTGATTTGTAGTTCTTAATTGGTTGACCACTTTGTATAATGGTTAAATTGTGCTAATTGTATATTTGTTATTGTTTTATTTGTATTTGTTTCATTTAATTAATTCAATTTTAAGAATATTTAATTTTTATATTATTTTTATATTACTTTAGTTGCTTGTTTGTGTCTGCTTATATAATGTATAAATGTTTATAAATTGCATATACCTGTGTATTTGTTTACATTTATTTTATTTGTTTGATATTTAATTAATACATGTATTCTTTTAAAAAAATAGTCAAATTTTTTGGTCTACATTTAAATGTTTTATTTTCATTATTTAAAAATCCTTTAAAAATGCAGGAGTGGGTATAGTAAAGCTGACCCCCTCCAAAGTCCAACACTTTCCCTACTTTTGCTTATGTTGCAGTCTAACACTTGCCCTACTATTGCTGTGATTGGAATGGGGGATAGTAAATAGGACCACTCCAAAGTCCAACACTTTCCCCATTGTTGCTTAGTTTTGAATGAGAATAATAAATCGAACCTCTCCAAAGTCCAACTCTTTCTCTGTGTTTGCATATGTTGGAGGGAGAATAGAAAGTGTAATCCCTCCAGATTTCCAGACTTTCTCTAATTTTGCTTACATTGGAGTCAGAATAGTAATTCGGACCACTACAAAGTCCAGCACTCTCCCTACTTTAGGTTGAGTTGGAGTGTAAATAGTAATTCTAACTCAAAGTCCAACACAGTGGCATAGCTAGGGCTTTGGCCACTAATGGTGCGCCCTGCGTTTGCCGCTCCGCGAGTGAAGAGCAGGAAGGGGGTGCTGACGAGAGTTTTGTTCATTTGCCCCGCCCCCTCCCCGCGCGACAAACGCATTATTAATTAACGCTTTAAAAATCGATTGCCGCCCAAGACGGCTGGTAAGAGCGTGGGGATGCCACCGCCCCCAAAACTTGTGCTGCCTGGGGCGGGCCACAATCCCGCCCCCCTAGCTACCTCACTGGTCCAACATATTTCCTATGCTTGCCTATGTTGGACTTGGAATAGTACATCTGACTTATCCAAAGTCCAAAATGTGTCCTACTTTTAGTTATGCTGGAGAGGGAATTGCAAATGTAACCCCTCCAAAGTCCAATACTTTCCTGAATGCTACTCAGATTGGAGTGGGAATTGTAAACCTGACCCCCTCCAAAGTCCAACACGTTTCCTACTTTTGGTTATGCATGAGTTGGAATATTAAATTCTGGTAATTTTCATGCTATTGCTAAGGTTGGAGTGGGAGTAGTGAACTGTACCTCTCCACGTCTATTTTTATTTGATTTTTTCTAAATTGGTTTAATACGTATTTTTGTGTTTTCATTTAAAAAGTTAATTAGTTTTATTATTTATTTGTATTAATGATTTAGTTTATATATTTTTATGGTATTGCATATAGTTGGTTGATTTGTTTTCTGTTTGGTTGTATAGTTAAAATATGTTTTTGTTTGTTTAAATAATATATCATTTTTAACTTTAATATTTATTATTTTTTGCAATTATTATAAAGATAATATGTTTGTATTTTATGTTTGTAAGTTATACATTTTTAACATATTTTTATTTTATAAGTATAGTTTAAACATATTTTAATAATATTTTTAATGTTAAAGTGTATTTTAAAGTTAATATAGTCTATATTAGTTAAACCAGATATACTTACCCATTTCTTAATGATATTGTTGTCTTCTGTAATTTTGTTGCCGATAATTGTGTTTGCGATATATCGACAGACAACTGTTACACGTCACTGTTAGAACCTGCAACATAGAAAGAGGACTGCTACACTTTCTCCGCAATCTGACCATCTTTCCTAGCCCCAGCCTTATTAGTCGGAAAATGCATATGCATTTTCTGTTAAAATATCATAGAAAGAGGACTACTACATTATCTCAATGTGGAATATGTCCAACATGTAAGTCAGATTATTAACATATCCAATGGAAATAGTATCCACATTTGTTTCCTTTTATATAAAATTGTATACTTTTAAAGAACCCAATGACAATTTCACAGAAGAGGATTTTATGGCTACATTACGTATACCAAAACGTCCTGAGGACCTAGAGGAAGAGCTGCATTAGGAGATCTTGTACACAGAAGTCACACATGCCATCAAATCAATGACCACTGGAAAGGCGCCAGCAGAAGATGGCATCCCATTAGAATTTTATAAAGGTACAATTACTTCAAGCGCACCTCTCATAGGGAAGGTTTTCTAAGAGATGATAGAGAAGGAGAATCTATGGACTGCATTTAACAAAACACTTAATCTGGATATTATTGATACTGAAGCCTAGAAGGGATGCATTCTATTTCGCTAACTATAAACCCTTTTCTCTTTTAAATTGTGATAGGAAAATCCTGGCAAATATTCTGGAAAAAAGAATAAGTGTAGTCATCCTCTTATTAATGAACGGAAACTAAGTGGGGTTCATACTCTATCGTTCATTGTTGAATAATATGCCATGTTACTACATAAGCTATGGCACACTGCACAAGACAAAGACAAGATAGTGATTCTCTCCCTCTGTGCTGAAATCGCAATGGTCTGCACAGTGTATCAAGATTCTATTGCGAAAATCAGCTGTAATGGAATAGTTTTACATAATATAAAAATCAATAGGGTCACACGGTAAGGGTGTCCTTTATCACCTTTACTCCTTTAACTAGTGCTAGAGCCTCTAGTGACAGCTACTTTATTGTCCAGAATAATTAAAAGGATACGGATACCCACCGGAAAGTGCAATTGATGTTATTTGTGGACGAAATATTACTGACTATCTGTAAACCCACTTCATAAATATCATCCATGATGTATCTCATTTTAAAATTGTAAATATTTGTGGTGTACAGAATCAATTGGTTCTAAAGTGAGATAATGCCAATTACTTCAATACTACCAAAATTGTGCTGACTGGATTACCATTCAAATGGATCCAGTTTAAATAGAAATTCTTCAGAGTACAGGTCAACAGAAATGTAATTAAGATAGCTGTGGATAACATGTATGGATTACTAGAATAAACAAAAAGATACTTTGCCAAATGGAAGAAATTACAACCATCAAAGTGGGTCAAGGTTCAAACTGTGAAAATGGTGGTAGCACCACCATTTAATTACATCCTTGGCATATTACCAATTAGAAGCCTGACCACAAAATTATAGACAGTTGATAACCTAATAAAGAAGTACATAACACGAAACATTATGCAACTTCTACATTGGCAGGTCTATAGTTACCTCACATGCTAATGTACTACTGGGCTCATTATGTTTCTCAAACAGTCTACTGTTTGCATTGGAGCATGCAAACCTCAGACATGGTCCAACTGGAAAAATACATTCAAAGTGACATTCACAACTCTGAAGCTTTTATACACGGCTGGAACATATAAAGATATTAAGAACTCTACTAATATATAGCTTGTGAAAGTCCACGCACAAAACACTAGGTAAAAACGGATTCCTCCACATTGAAGATTCCATCTAAAACAATGCAGAATTATTGTTCATTGGGAAACTTCACTGGAGAAAATGAACAGACAAAGCATTCCAAGTCTCAACCACATACTTTTATATGACTGCCTATAATCTTTCATGGGTTAGGTGACAGAACTCCAACTAAACAAAACACTGTTCTGGAGATATTTACTATTCGGGTACTTTTTGACAAGTAATTTGAGAGCTATGTCATTTGCACTTGAACTATATACCCTCTTCGCAACTATTTGGTGAAATACGGCCACTATAAAAAGTGCTATCTGGCTTATACCATACCATGATAAATGGATTTTACTCCAACCCTACTGAACGCATTCTGAAATGGAAATGTCAGACGAGGCTGCAGAAAATGTACACTGAAAAAGAACGTAAAGAATTGCTGAAAATGCATGACAGTGGTCTTAAGGAAGCAAGCCTCAAGTGCAGCTATTTAATAATCATTCAGGAATTGTATTGGTTCCCATGTAAATTGCACAATACTAAAATGACACCCACTTCTCAAAGCATGAGATGTTTCCAACCACGAAGAGACTTTGACACACATACTCTGAATTGTGTTGATATCCAGCTCTAATGGAACATTATCTGGAATACGCTATGAACTAGAGAGCAATCTACAGGTCTCTACTTGACCAGCATTGACACTTCTACATTAAACTAATGAGACACCATGTATGTCTAACCACAAATTGAGATGGATTAATAGTGCGTTAGCGGTTGCCACAGCCTGCATCTTGTGAAAGTGAGAGGTAAACACTGTACCTACTAATAGTGAAAGGATGGACTCTCTAACAGAAATGCACCCTCGAACAGCCTGATATGCAAAATAAATGATCGAATCCAGATCTATAATGATATCTGGGGCCCTTGCTAGCGCAATAATCACAAAGTGCTGAATATAGCTATCAAGAGGAATGCCTCATCGTGGCCCCAACACATGACTCGCCGAGCTGAACTTACTTTTTTCCCGAATACTTTTTGTTTCTTCACTTCTCTTTTACATACTTGTAGGTATAGTCCTGCTTCTGACTTGACATAGTATGATATAATAAAGGCTTTATTTGTTGTGTTGTTTGTTTAGCACTAGTGTCACTGTCAGAACTTCTGTTCTCTTGATATCAGTGTTTTCCTTGAAATAATTCATATAAATCGTATCCTCATACCTTGAAAGAACAAAGGCTAGATATTATATTGGAAAAGTTCAAAATCTATTGCAGTAATAAATATTGTCTTGTAATGCTTGTGGCATTACTGATAGAAAGTATTTGAAGAGAAATCATGTAGAACAGGGAGAGAGTGTCTGCAGGGGGATGCAGCAAGTTATTGAAGATGGTAACCTGGATTTCAACAATATCATTGCAATGCATATTGAACGGCTTAGGACAAAAGCTGATTGGCATGTGGCTGGGGCTAGTGTGAGGTGGCATGTTGGACAAAAAAAGCTATGGACTGGGATGCTGCTTGAGTAAAAAAACGGATTGGGATGCAGAAAATATAAAGGAGACAGCAACAAACCAATAGATAAGGAGGCTGGCCGACAACCCCGATATGTTTCTTATATGCAATTTTAGCGGAATCAAAAGGTATTTCTAATGCCGGACCTCATAAGGGTGATCACATTGATTTAACATGATGTCCAAAAATCATATGTTGTACATGCATTTTCGATTTTCAAAATGACCCCATTTCATGTGTATATAGGGGCAGATTTACAAGCCTCTTGCAACACTTTTACGCCGATGTTGCATCACTCAAGCAGGCGTAAGGAGTGATGCAGCACAATAGGAATAGGCATTCCTGAGCATTGCTGGAGTTGTGTTGTGCTTACGACACGACTCCAGCAATGCGTTAGTTTTGCGCCAACAGATGCATGACGCATCCGTCAAGCCTTGCACCACGATGCACCGCATTGTAAATGCGACCCTTCCATGGCAGTGAAAGGGTTTTTTTGTGTGACGCAATTAAAATGATGCATCTCTGCTAAAATGCAAAGATGCGTCAGTTCTTGTAAATCTGCCACATAGAATCCTAAATTCTCTTACCAGGGGAACAAATTCTTTACATTTAGTAAAAGTCTTATTCCTGTCTTGCCACATAGTGTCTTCCTTAACGTCTCATAAAAACAACAGGTCTTTCAATTAAACTCGATGAGTGACATGGGTTTCCAGTGTTAGCTGCCTTCGGGGGACCGGCTTCTCTCACCGACTCACCAGATAGCAGCCAGTTGCTGTTTTTTCATTCCCCTTTTCCCATGGGGGGAGAGTTCCAGTACTGAATTGCTTGTCTGCATTGGTTATGCTGATAATGTTTCTTTGTTATTGAGACCTTTCTGGTTATACACTACTCAGCTGCTATCGCTGATAGCCAGGATGGATGTCTTTCTTCCAGTTAGACAGAGAAGAAGCTTGTCATTTTATAGCTATGCTAGCACATTACTGAACCTGGGTACAGGCAAACTTTTTCAGTAGACTGGATAATAGTAAAAAAAAACAGCTTTTGAGTTATTTGCAAACTTATAAAAACACTTCTCTTCTACATGATGGAAGTCTTTTGGGCTGATAGTGTAGAGTAATGCTCCAATTACATACTGGTAATCTACATTAACCCCATTAGCCATCCACCTCCCAGTACTTACTCAATTGAGGTGTGACACCTCTTCCCACACACCAAGTGACCTAATTAAATTAAACAAAATCTGTTTTCTCCCACCTAAAGTTTCCTCCAAGGTCACTGTCCTACAAGCACAATCATAAAAATGGAGGCCCACCCACAGCACCCCTGACATCACCAAGCACGTGGGATTGAGAGTGCTACCGCAGGAAGAGATTGTGGGACGTAGAGCAAGGGAGAAGTAAGGGTAATCAGAGTGCTGAAGATTACTGTTAAGTAATCAGTGAATTGCCTTCTCCATATTGCCTAATTGAGGATAGGTGTTGAGTTTGAAATATTACAGGACCTTAATATCATAGACAGAATATCAAGGGATAAATTTCGAAACACAAGTATATATAGATTTTCTATACCTACTCCACATGCATCTACCTTGACAATACACATATTTTCAAGGTACGTAGATGTTAAGAATAGTAAACTGTTCTACCTCTATATGCACTTACCTTTTGATATTTTGCCTACAATATTATGATGCCATGCTATTTCAATGCTCGATATTCAGTGGTACAATCTTGAGATGTACCAGAGCAGTCCATGAACTGATCCCCACCAAAGCAAAAGACGCCTTAAAGTGATACCAGACACTACCAGGAAGCCCTTGGGAGTTTCCAATCTTGAGATATTTTCCAGCCTTCACCATAGGATTTGACAAATATTAATCAGGAAAACCATAATCTTTAAATCCTTCCATCATTTGTTGACAAACCATTTAAAAGATTCTTCATTAGAGGTAATCCACCTAAGGCACAACAGTTGACTACAAAGATGGTTTTAAATCAGTTTGGCAAATGAAAACTAGTACTTCCAGAAGACTATTTCGATCCGTACTATTCATATATGTCAGCTGAAACCCACCATAAATTGGAAAAGTTGTCCTATCCAAAAAAAACTCACACCAGGAAAATGCACTGTTAGTGAGAGTTCAATGGATTAGTGACATTCCTACAAAAAATATTTACATTCTTTCAATCACCTTTCATGTCCTCTCTATGTCCCTATTAATAAATCGCCACTGTTGATAAGAGGTTTTTCAAACATCATTTTTCAGAGAATGATTTTGTTTCCAAATGTACATGCATATTTGAATATGTGTGTGCCACATTACTGCACATGGCTATACCAGTAATCTGTAGAAAAAAAGTGATTGTAGAGAAAAAGTAAACGAATTTTAAATAATTGTGGAATAAAAGTAAATTCAACCATTTCAAAAACAATGCACAGTTGAGTTCATCAAAGTGTTGCATCATCAAAAAGTTAATCCAGGAATCGTGCTATGGGAACATTCATTTCACACGCTACGGCCACTAAACATACCAATCATTGTGTAAACCACTTCATCTCCTCCGACATCTTTTTTTACATATGTAGGCACCAAGGCATAGCCCATGTAGGTTGTTAGAGCTAAAATACACATAATGGACTTTTAATTTGCAGCGGAAATGAGAAGGAGACAAGAACAACACACCCTTGCTGTGAAAAGTTATGCATTTGATGTCAGGAGACAACTCATTCATCTGTGCTTCCAGTGATCACAGCATATTTATTCAGCCATACAAGAACAATGGGGCTAGCACTTTGTGAGGAAAAGCCTCTTTTTGCATGATCACCCCCGATGTTTTGGACTGATGCTGCTGGGTTTTCTACTCTGAGAGTGCATTGAGACCTGCTAACCAGAACTCATTGCAGTGCTTTGACCCATAAAAGTTTAATGGTAGATAGGCTATACCTAATTGGCATCGTTTTACTTACTTATGAGTCCCTATTATATGGTACCAGAGGTATCCAGGGCCTGTAAGTTAAAGTGTACCACCAGGGCTACAGTGCCTAGTAGGCCACCCTGGATGCCACAACATTGAAACATTTCTCTCAGCCTGCCACTGCAGACTGGCAGTGCAGCTTTAAACTGCAAATTCAACTTGGTCATTTAAACTAATTGTAAAGTCCACATCTTGCTTTTTTTATATTTATATATTTATGCCAGTAGGTAGTTATAGTAAGGACCAAAGTTCCCATAGGAAAAGCGTTTTTTTGCTTTTTGTTTAACTTCGGTTAAAACTTCCCCTTTTTGGTTGGGTTGAAAGTGTACGGGGTGATCCGTCAAGTGGGAGCCGAGAAAAAAAGGTGTCCCAAAAATGTTCTCCCAATGTTATATCTGTGGGGATTATTCATATTTTTAACACAAATTACATAAAATTTGGCAGAAGGCAAGAAGGTGGTCCAGATAGTGTGCTTTGTGTGATTTGGTGTAAATCCATTCAGTAGTTTCAGAGTTTTTTAAGTTTTAAAAATATAGATATCTGGGAGCGCAATAGCTTACTGAGACCCTACTGAAATTTGATTGGCTGCCAGCACTTCAACCACGAAGTGTTGGCAGCCATCTTGTGACTTGATTGAACTGAGTCCCACAAAAAAAGTTATTAAAAAATGGGGGCAGATTAGAAACACCCTGACTTCCTAGGCCTCTTGGGAGGGTTCCACTGAGGCGTGCAGCAGTGTGAGACGTGCAGCAGTGTACAGCATGCAGCAGTGTGAGTAATGCAGCAGTGTGCAGCATGCAGCAGTGTGAGGCGTGCAGCAGTGTGTGGCACACAGCAGTGTGTGGCACACAGCAGTGTGAGGCGTGCAGCAGTGTGAGGCGTGCAGCAGTGTGAGGCATGCAGCACCGTGTGGCGTGCAGCAGTGTGTGGCGTGCAGCAGTGTGCAGCATGCAGCAGTGTGAGTAATGCAGCAGTGTGCAGCAGTGTGAGGCATGCAGCAGTGTGAGGGTGTGCAGCAGTGTGAGGCGTGCAGCAGTGTGTGGCGTGCAGCAGTGTGTGGCGTGCAGCAGTGTGCAGCATGCAGCAGTGTGAGTAATGCAGCAGTGTGCAGCCGTTTCAGGCATGCAGCAGTGTGAGGCATGCAGCAGTTTGAGGCGTGCGGCAGTGTGCAGCGTGCTGCAGTGTGTGGCATGCAGCAGTGTGTGGTGTGCAGCAGTGTGTGGGTGCAGCAATGTGAGGCGTGCAGCAGTGTGTGGCATGCAGCAGTGTGAGGGGTGCAGCAGTGTGAGGGGTGCAGCAGTGTGTGGCGTGCAGCAGTGTGTGGCGTGCAGCAGTGTGAGGGGTGCAGCAGTGTGAGGGGTGCAGCAGTGTGTGGCGTGCAGCAGTGTGTGGCATACAACAGTGTGTGGTGTTGTTAGAAATGGGATCCTGGCTGGCCAAGACTCGCGTCGAGGTCAGTCAGGGATCACCATTCCTAAGGTCAGGGCAAGGGAGTTACACGCCAAGATAACCCCTACTCGCCCTCTAGGTAACGTGGCGCGAGCAGCAAGGCTAAACTTGGAGGCGATATGAGTTAAGTATCTGCGCACGCACCCCAGCAACAACACCCAAGGCCCACCACAAAGGAAACTCCACACAAGGGTATATATAAAAATAGCCTTTGTATTCCAATAAACATACATTAGATAAAACACACACTTTACATTGTGCCAGAGGCACGGGCAGAATTTACAGGGGATATTTACAAGACAGGGCCACCTGGACCACTGTCAGGAATCAGCACTTTTAGAAGTAACACTTTTAAAAATAGCACTTAGGATGTAAAACTGTAGCACAAAGATAACATACAACCAGTCACTACTGGTACCAGGTGAGCACCACCTATGCAACCCTCACTATCTTAGGAGATTACACTAGGGACCTGGGCCTCGCTAGTACCACCTGCACTAGGGAGAAAACAACCACCTAAGTATTACAATACCTGTAGGGGTGTAAGAAAGGAAACACATGATGCATCACAATACATTCAGCGGTGTAAAAGGACAAAGCACATGACGCATAAAAACACATTCAGAGGTGCAAGAGAAACAAGGCACATGATGTATCAACAATACATTCAGCGGTGCAGCAAAGAGCACTTTGCAGAAATCACATTAATATGAACTTACATCAAAGTCCAGGGTCCAGGTTGCGCCACTTGCGCAAAACCTAAACGTAGCAGCTGCCCACTACTTGCTGGGCAGCTGAGGGACAGAACAGGGGGGCCTAAACGCTGCAGCTGGCACTAAGTGCTGCGCAGCTGGGGAAAGGCCAGGGATGAAGGAGTGCGCCTCACTCCTAAAGTCCAGAACATGTCCCTAGAAAAGAAAAGACCTACACGGTGCAGCTGCCCACTAATTGCTGGGCAACTGGAAACATATCGGCGCCAGGGGCCCTCACTGGCCCCTCAGGAACAAAAACTACATCAAAACTGCGCAATAGGTTGGAGCCCTCTAGGCTCTAAACACATTCATGTGTCCCCTGGAGCACTCTGGCTCCTCCAATAAGGAACTCTCCCCCAACAATGGAGCCCTCTGGCTCTAGGAAGAATGGGGCCAAAACAGGTGGGGGCCACTCGGGCTCTAGGCATCACTCTGCCCCTGAAGACAGATATGGCCACATCGTGGGAGCCTCTCTAGGCTCATGAACAAATATGCTTGTCCCCTTTTTGGAGCCTCGCTGGGCTCTGAGTAAAGAAATGGGCCCACAAGCCTCTCTGGGCTCTAAACAATTGTGGCACCAACGTTGGAGTCGCCCCTCTGGGGACTCGAAATGAATAAATGCCCCTTTGAGCCTCTCTGGGCTCGTGAAACACAGATGCAGCCTCACTGGGCTGTAGGGGTCCCTCACGGGGGACCCGGAACACTGGGAGTGCCTCAAGCCTCTCTTAGGCTGGGGCACAAATGCGTGCATGTTGGAGTCCCCCTCCTGGGGACTCGAAGCACAAGGAAATGCCCCCTTTGCCCTCTTGGGGCCTTAAACAATCACTGGCTGCCTAGAGCCTCGCAGGCTCTCAATCACAGGCGCGAGGTCGCGCTGCTTGGGGGGGGGGGGGGGCGGACACCGGCAATGTGTCCCGGCGCCCCTCCCTCTGACACTGCCAAACTCACCGGGTCTCTGGCGGGCGGGGGCTCGTCCTCGCTGGCTGCGGCATTGCTGGCGGCCCCGGGGCCCTCCCTCACTCCTGGGAGCCCCGGGCCGCAGGGATTCAGCCGGCTTTGGTTCCAGTTTCCCGGCGGCAGCGGGCAGCCAATCGGTGCGCGGCGGCAGGCGGGACTTCCCTCCAAAACCGGAAGTCCCGCCCCGCGTCAGGCACCGTAGTGCCTGGCTTCCTGTTTTGCGGCGCTCGGGCCGCGGCGGTGATTCTCGGGGCATAGCGAGGGGTGGCACCCTCGAGATTAATTAAAACCAACACAGCGAGGTGGGCACTCGCCAATTAATTAAATAAACGGGGTGGCACCCGTATTTAAGAAGAAAGTGCAACGAAGCACTCTGGGGCACCAGAGGGGCAGGAGCGCTTCCCTCAGAGGGAAAACGACAGCGCTCTGCCCAGGCATGAAAAATAAAGCGCTCACAGCGCTAGCGGGACACAAAGCGCTCCAATGCGCTAGGGACAGCACACAAGCGCTCCCAGCACCACTAGACAGGACAAAGGGCCTCCAGGCGCCTCAGGGGAACACAAGTCCAGCAAAAGTCCAAGCACAGCGCTAGAGGGGAATAAACAGCGCTCCCAAGCGCTATAAGGGACCAAAGTCCAGCAAAGCTCTTCAGAAGTCCAGGGGCTGGGCAGGGCCCAGGGGAGGCAAGCCTTCCCCCTGGGCCCAAGCAGCAGCACGCCCCTGGCAGATTCGAGTTGCAGAACAAGAACATTTTCATGGGGTCACAGCCCCTCTTTTATACACCTTTCTCTTTTGTCTGTAGGTGCAGGGTGGGGGCAGAACCAGTCGCAGCTGGTCTGTGAGCACTGTTGATGGCTCAACCACCCCTTTCATTCATCAGGCAGGCTAGGGTCATCAGTCGCACCACAGGGGGCGGAGCCAGCATTGTGTGGGGGAAACCCAGCCTCATTCAGGACACAGGCGCAGCCCCTCCCTCACATCAGCATGCTAATCTCTCCATTCACCACCGGGGCAGACCCACACAGACTTCCTGGAGCCTGGCATCCCAGCCAGCTCCAGCCAATCACACGCCAGCACCTTCACAGCACATACACAGTCATGTCTAGAAGTAGCACTTCCGCACAAGACACAACCATGTCACATACATCGTTGCGAAGCATTCACTCTCCCGAGTTCGCACATACCAAACTTGACCATGCACGCCTCACGCATCAGGAACTACCAGGGACACAGACATTCCCCATGCATTCCTATGGGAGAGCAGGCCAAGCTCACACACGCACTCTGGGAGAGCACGCACTTTACACTGCGCCACAGTGTCAAAGTGCGCAAAGACCAGAAATCACTAGGCAAAAAGTTCAGGGGTGAACCTGCCAGAAGGGCCAAGTCCAACAGGTGTGCAGCAGTGTATGGCGTGCATCAGTGTGAGTAATGCAGCAGAGTTCAGCATGCAGCAGTGTGAGGCGTGCAGCAGTGTAAGGAGTGCAGCAGTATGAGTCGTGCAGTAGTGTGCAGCATGCAGCAGGGTGAGTAATGCAGCAGTGTGCAGCATGCAGTAGTGTGCAGCGTGCAGCAGTGTAAGGCGTGCAGCAGCGTGAGGTGTGCAGCAGTGTGAGGCGTGCAGCATTGTGAGGCATGCAGCAGTGTGTGCTTTGCAGCAGTGTGTGGCATGCAGCAGTGTGTCGTGCAGCAGTGTGCAGCATGCAGCAGTGTGAGTAATGCAGCAGTGTGCAGTGTGCAGCAGTGTGATGCTTGCAGCAGTGTGATGCGTGCAGCATTCTGAGACATGCAGCAATGTGAGGCGTGCAGCAGTGTGAGGAGTGCAGCGGTGTGAGGCATGCAGCGGTGTGAGGCATGCAGCGGTGTGAGGCATGCAGCAGTGTGAGGCATGCAACAGTGTGAGGTGTGCAGCAGTGTGTGGTGTGCAGCAATGTGAGGTGTGCTGCAGTGTGCAGCATGTAGCAGTGTGCGGCGTGCAGCAGTGTGTGGCGTGCAGCAGTGTGAGGCGTGCAGCTGTGTGAGTAATGCAGCAGTGTGCAGCGTGCAGCAGTGTGTGGCGTGCAGCACTGTTTGGCGTGCAGCAGTGTGAGGCGTGCAGCAGTGTGAGGCGTGCAGCAGTGTGAGGCATGCAGCATTGTGTGGCGTGCAGCAGTGTGTGGCATGCAGTAGTGTGCAGCATGCAGCCGTGTGAGTAATGCAGCAGTGTGCAGCAGTGTGAGGCATGCAGCAGTGTGAGGGCGTGCAGCAGTGTGAGGGCGTGCAGCAGTGAGGCATGCAGCAGTGTGTGGCGTGCAGCAGTGTGTGGCATGCAGCAGTGCGCAGCATACAGCAGTGTGAGTAATGTAGCAGTGTTCAGCCGTGTGAGGTGTGCAGCAGTGTGAGGCATGCAGCAGTGTGAGGCTTGCAGCAGTGTGAGGCATGCAGCAGTGTGAGGTGTGCAGCAGTGTGAGGCTTGCAGCAGTGTGAGGCATGCAGCAGTGTGTCATGCAGTAGTGTACAGCATGCAGCATTGTGAGGCGTGCAGCAGTGTGAGGTGTGCAGGAATG
This sequence comes from Lissotriton vulgaris, assembly GCF_964263255.1. Lineage (NCBI taxonomy): Eukaryota > Metazoa > Chordata > Amphibia > Caudata > Salamandridae > Lissotriton > Lissotriton vulgaris. The sequence goes on from NC_141689.1 coordinate 766,978,270, forward strand.
TGAGGCATGCAGCAGTATGCAGCATGCAGCAGTGTGAATAATGCAGCAGTGTGCAGCATGCAGCAGTGTAAGTAATGCATCAGTGTGCAGCAGTGTGCAGCAGTGTGCAGCGTGCAGCAGTGTGAGGCGTGCAGCAGTGTGAGGCATACAGCAGTGTGTGGCGTGCAGTAGTGTGTTGGGTGTGCAGCAGTGTGAGGTGTGCAGCAGAGTGTGGCATGCAGCAGTGTGTGGCGTGCAGCAGTGTGTGGCGTGCAGCAGTGTGAGGCGTACAGCAGTGTGTCGTGCGGTAGTGTGCAGCATGCAACAGTGTGAGTAATGCAGCAGTGTGCATCATGCAGTAGTGCATCATGCAGTAGTGCATCATGCAGCAGTGTGCGGCATGCAGCAGTGTGAGGCGTGCAGCAGTGTGTGGCTTGCAGCAGTGTGTGGCTTGCAGCAGTGTGTGGCTTGCAGCAGTGTGAGGTGTGCAGCAGTGTGAGGTGTGCAGCAGTGTGAGGTGTGCAGCAGTGTGTGGTGTGCAGCAGTGTGATACGTGTAGCAGTGTGATGCGTGCAGCATTCTGAGGCGTGCAGCAGTGTGAGGCGTGCAGCATTGTGAGGCGTGCAGCAGTGTGAGGCGTGCAGTAGTGTGAGGCATGCAGCAGTGTGAGTCATGCGGCAGTGTGCAGCATGCAGCAGTGTTAGGCGTGCAGCAGTGTGTGGCGTGCAGCAGTCTGAGGCGTGCAGCAGTGTGAGCCGTGCAGCAGTGTGTTTCGTGCAGCAGTGTGTGACGTGCAGCAGCGTGTGGCATGCAGCACTGTGTGGCATGCAGCGAAGTGAGGTGTGCAGCAGTGTGAGGCATGCAGCAGTGTATCATGCAGCAGTGTGCAGCGTGCAGCGTGCAGCAGTGTGAGGCATGCAGCAGTGTGAGTCGTGCAGCAGTGTGAGCCGGGGGTGGGAGCGCATTCCTTTGAAGTCTGATGGGGGGTGGGGCCGAGTGGCTTGGGAGCGGATTCCTTTGAAATCTGATGCCGAGGCTCAGACAAATGGTGGTGTGCGAGCAGCTTCCTTGGAAGTCTGATGCCGAGGCAGATGGTGGTTGATGTGCACGAGCCTGCCTCTCATGCCTGCCTCACAGTGTGAGTAATGCAGCAGTGTGCAGCCGTGTGAGGCGTGCAGCAGTGTGAGGCGTGCACCCGTGTGAGGCATGCAGCAGTGTGAGGCGTTGTTGGACAGGCCACGTGACGGGCCGCTCTCCCCCGGCTCGACCAAGCCCGAGCCAGTCATACAAGCACCACACCCCACCATTGCACGTCCTACGTCCCCTCAGGGACACCTGCCCCCGAGCATGATAACCTCGTGGGTCCGATCCACGGCCGACCCACGCGCCCAGCCCGGGCCGCCATCTTGGACACTTCGCCACGAGGCCGCCTGGCCCCCGATCGACCTCAACCCTGGGCCTAGCCCGGCCTCAGACATTCCGGCACCACCCTCCACCCAGGAGGTGAGCGAGCTACTTGGCCAGTCAATGGGAGAAAGAGGTGTCGATGGTTCTCCCCCGGCCAGTGCCGCTCGCCCATCGCCTCCCCGGGCGCTGGCTCCACCCCCCTGCTGGGTGTCTGGACTCCCTCATCCCGGACCTCCCGACCTCCAAGTGCGAGGGTCCGGACATCAAAGCACGCCAGCCCTATAACTGGGGCAGCTCCAGAACGGGAAGGCAGTTGTATCTTGGAGTCGAGAGACGAAAGAAGAACTCATCCTGGACGGACTACTGGCGCTGCCGTAGCTCTGTCCTGTGCACCATCATCCTGCCTGTTGGCGCTGCCACAGCCGTCGTAACCTTCATCCTTCACCGTCGTCCGGATCTGCTGGCGAGGCCGCGGACCGTTGTAACTGTCATCTGCATCGGGACCTGCTTGGCTTCTCCACGGCCCGTCGACCATCCTTCATCCATATCGGGACCTGCTTGGCTTCTCCACGGCCCGCCGACCACCCTTCATCCATCTCGGGACCTGCTTGGCTCCTCCACGGCCCGATCAGCAACCACGCCGAGCTCGAGGATTGAGAGCTATTGAACTCATTGGTAACTAAGACTGTCCCGCTACCCTTTTCCTCAGCCAGAGATCAGAACCGAGGGGACCCCTGAGTCCAGACCTCCTTGTATTATATCAACGTAACCTAAGAAGTGCATATAAAGTCTCGTTAACCTTCAATCTTGTGTGGTGTCCGTCTGTGGGGGGGAAGTTACTTATCTGTACAGTCGTTGGAGACGGCTCTCCCTGGAGACCTCTCCCCGTAATCTCGGCCGACCCTCCCGGTCCGTCTAACATTGGTGGCCAGCGGCGCGATCCGAATCACCGCATAACGTACAGAGAGTAGCTCACCCCACAACGAACAACAATGTCGACTAAAGAGAGCGGATCAACTGAGAAGTTCCAAATGGAAAAGCTAGAGGAATACAGCCATCGTGAACTAAAGCAGTTCTGCATCGAACTAGGTATCGCTACCACCGGACTAAGTACCAAGGACGATTTTAAGCATGCCCTAGAATCTTGGGCAGAGACCGGGGATGTCGAAGCCCCGGAGCAAAGCACCGCGAAAAAGACCAACACGGCCCCTGAAGAGCAAAGAACGGGTCTCTCGCAAGACGAGATCCAAGAAAGAGAAAAAGCCCGACTACACGAACTTGAAATGGCCCGACTCAAGATGGACATAGAACTCAAATTGGCCGAGCAAAAAATAAACTTAGAGCACCTTCGCCTCCGAGAAGAAAGAGAGGAGAAACAGAGGCAAAGGGAGCTCGAGGAAAAAAGACTAACGTACGAGCACGAGCGGAACCTAGCCGAGATCAACCTGCGCAAACAGAATAAAGAATTAGGGGTGCCCGACAGACCGTCCACCCCCGGGACCACGGACAAAAAAGTGCACATCCCCAAGGATGTGGTCCGAGAATATTTTCGAGAAGACGACATCCAGCAATGGTTTAAAGCATATGAAATCGCGATGACTGCGCACCGGATCGATAGAGCCGACTGGGGAGCCGGCCTATGGGGCAAATTCCTCAATGAGGGCCGCGATACTCTGTTACAGCTCCCAGACCACCAGATGACTTCCTACGACCATATGAAAGCGGCCCTCCTCACTCGCTATGGCCTCACGCCCGAGATGTACCGTCAGAGGTTCCGAGACTGCACACGCATTCCAGGTACAACTTGGGTGGACTATGTAACGTACTTTAGCCGAGCCTTCGAAGGCTGGATCAGAGGGAACAACGTCACGACCTACGAGCAGTTGTTCAATCTGATGGTATGGGAGCATCTGTCCAACAACTGCTTCATTGAACTACGCCAACACCTCCTCGACAGCAAGTTAACCGATCCCCGGCAGCTCGCAGCCGAAGCTGACCGGTGGGAGATCACCCGAGTGGGCCGGAATGGGTCCTACGAGCAGAACAGGAACAACAATGGTCACCACCGATCCCGAGGAGGAGGAGGGGGCCAAGGACGAGGAAGAGACAACACTCCGGCCGCCCCCACTACCAGCACCACCCCCCCGGCCAACCGGGGCAGCACCCCGGCGCGACCGGGATACAGAGCCAATGTTACATGTCACCGATGCCAACGAGTCGGCCACTATGCAAATGACCCAAGCTGCCCGCAGTATCAGAGCCCAAGACCCCGCCAGGTGACCGCCGCGGCACTAGGGGAAGAACAGATCTCCGAGGAACAAGAAACAGACGAGCAAGAGTATCAAGGGTGGGAGCCAGCCGCCATGACTCTCGCGTGCTTAGGGGGAAGAGACATGGTCCCGCGGGTCCCCCTACCCGCTAACACCCAGAAGTACGGCCAATGGGTGAGCATCAATGGACAACGGGCCGAAGCCCTTCGAGACACCGGGGCCAGTGTGACAGCCGTCCGCTGTCATCTGGTGACCCCAGAGCAATATCTACCGAACATTCTCTGCCCTGTACGATCAGCCGACAACTCGGAGAGTCTGTGTCGGATGGCCTGCGTCCCCTTTGAATGGGGAGGGGTCTCCGGCATGTTGAAAGTAACGGTCCGAGACGACGCCCCCGTGGACTGCCTCCTCGGAAATGACCTGGAAAGCTCCCCGTGGGCAGCCGTGGAGCGAAAAGAACACTTGGGGATGTTGGGCGTCCCAGACTGGGCGTGCGTCACCACCCGGTCTATGGCCGCCCGTGCCAACCATCACCCGGAAGAACCAGAATGGCCGGCGCCTCCGCCGCCGGTCGCCCCCGCCGAGACCTCCGACCAGTGCATCCCCCTCGAACCTGCTCAACCTTCCGACCTTGCTAATCTCGACCAGTGGGCTCAGGAAGGGGGGCCCACACAAGAACAATTTCGTCAGGAGCAGAAGACCTGTCCCTCCCTTGAGGGACTCCGACAACAAGCGCTCGCCCAAAGCGCAGGGGATACCTCCGGAGCTCATTGGGTCTACTGGGACAATGACCTACTGTACAGCGAGCAACGAATCGCCGAGCTGGGGGCCAACCGAGTACTAGTGGTGCCACTCCGCTTTAGAGACTTCCTGCTAAATCTGGCCCACGATGTTCCCCTGGCAGGGCACCTGGGACAAGATAAAACCTACAGCCGCCTAGTGACCCACTTCTTCTGGCCAAAAATGAGAAACGATGTGCACCAGCATTGCCGATCTTGCCCCACGTGCCAAGCCAGTGGGAAGAGCGGCCGCAAATTAAAGGCCCCCCTGCAACCCTTTCCCGTAGTCACAACCCCATTTGAGAGGGTCGGAATAGACATTGTGGGACCCCTAGACCCACGTACAAGACAAGGCCATCGCTTCATCCTAGTACTAGTGGACCACGCCACCCGCTACCCTGAGGCTATTCCTCTCCGGACCGTCACAGCCCCAGTGGTCGGCAGGGCCCTGATGGGGATCTTCTCCCGTGTGGGGTTCCCCCGAGAAGTCGTCAGTGACAGAGGCACGAACTTTATTTCCAAATACATGAAGTCCCTCTGGCAACAGTGTGGGGTCACCTACCGCTTCACGACCCCCTATCACCCCCAAGGAAACGGACTTGTTGAACGGTTCAACCGCACACTAAAAGGGATGATCGGGGGATTGGAAGAACCCCTCCGTCGCCAGTGGGACGTGCTGCTGCCGTGCCTCCTCTTCGCCTACCGGGAGGTCCCACAGAAGTCCCTAGGCTTCAGCCCATTCGAGCTGCTCTATGGGCACCCAGTACGGGGGCCACTCAGCCTGATCAAAGAAGGCTGGGAGTTGCCTCCGGCCAAGAGTCCTCCAGATGTCTTCCGGTACCTCCTCACCCTCCGCAACCAGTCCCAGCGGTTCAGAGACCTAGCGAAAGCCAACCTAGAGGCCAGTCAAGAGGACATGAAGAGATGGTATGACCAGAACGCCTCATCTATTGAATTCGAGCCGGGGCAACAGGTCTGGGTAATGTCCCCCACAGAACCGTGCGCTCTCCAAGACAAATGGACGGGACCCTTCAAGGTAATCGAGCGCAAGGGACCCGCCACCTATCTGATCGATATGGAGTCCGCCCGGAATCCGCTCCGAGTCCTCCACACCAACAGACTGAAACCCCACTTTGCACGAACAGAACTCAGCCTCTTGATGGCCACAGACAACGGGGTTGAGGACGACTCCGAGCCTCTCCCTGACCTCTTGCGGACCCAGGAGCAAGACGGCTCCGTGGATGGGGTCCGACTCTCGGAGACCCTCACCCAGGAACAACGCCAAGAGTGCCAAGCCCTCCTATCACGATTTGCCAGCCTGTTCTCCCTCACCCCAGGTGTCACTTCCTGGTGTGTGCACGATGTGGACACCGGAGACAGCCCTCCTATCCGCCACCGGGCTTACCGCGTACCTGATCGGGTACGGGCCTGCATCCAGGCGGAAGTAACTAAGATGCTCACGCTCGGGGTCATCGAGCCCTCCGACAGTCCATGGGCCAGCCCGGTCGTACTGGTCCCCAAAGCAGCCGCCCCCGGAACCACACCCGAACTCCGGTTCTGTGTCGACTACCGGGGCCTGAATGAAGTCACCAGAACGGACGCACACCCCATCCCCCGGGCAGATGAACTGGTCGACCGAATGGGCGCTGCCCGTTACCTCAGCATCTTCGATCTAACGGCAGGCTATTGGCAGATCGGCCTCACACCCCGAGCACAAGAACGTTCTGCCTTCTCCACCCCCGATGGCCACTATCACTTCACGGTCATGCCCTTCGGCATGAAAAATGCCCCAGCGACTTTCCAACGGCTCGTCAATCAGGTCCTGGCGGGGCTCGAAGAGTTCAGCGCCGCCTACCTGGACGACATCGCTGTGTACAGCCACCACTGGACCGAGCACCTCCACCACCTCCAGGCAGTGTTGCAAGCCCTTCAGCGAGCTGGCCTCACGATCAAGGCCAGCAAATGTCAAATTGGACAAGGGTCAGTGACCTACCTCGGACACCAAGTGGGAAGCGGTCTAGTGGCCCCTCTTCAACTGAAAATTGCCGCCATCCAGAACTGGCAACCCCCTAACACTCAAACTGAGGTGCGAGCCTTCCTGGGCCTCACGGGCTACTACCAAAGGTTCGTGAAAGACTATGGTACCATCGTGGGGCCTCTCACCGAACTCACGTCGAAAAATCAGCCCAAGAAGGTGAACTGGACCCCAGAGTGTCAAGCGGCCTTCGAACAGCTAAAGGCCGCCATGTGTTCCGCTCCTGTACTCCAGGCCCCAGACTACAGCCGGGAGTTCGTCGTCCAGACGGACGCCTCCGACCAGGGCATTGGGGCGGTCCTGTCCCAGGTGAACACCGAAGGCCTTGATCAACCGGTGGCCTTCATCAGCCGGAGACTCCTACCACGGGAGCAACGCTGGAGCACCATAGAGAGGGAAGCCTTCGCTGTGGTATGGGCCCTCAAGAAGCTCCGACCCTACCTTTTTGGCACCCACTTCCGGGTGCAGACTGACCACCGACCCCTGCAGTGGTTGATGCATATGCGGGGGGAAAACCCAAAACTGCTACGCTGGTCCATCTCCTTGCAAGGTATGGACTTTACCGTTGAACACCGGCCTGGGTCTGACCACGCCAACGCGGATGGCCTGTCCCGGTTTTTCCGCCTCGACGAAGAGAGTCCCCAAGAGGATGGGTAACTCTCCCCGCCTTCAGCTGGGGGGGACGCATGTTGGACAGGCCACGTGACGGGCCGCTCTCCCCCGGCTCGACCAAGCCCGAGCCAGTCATACAAGCACCACACCCCACCATTGCACGTCCTACGTCCCCTCAGGGACACCTGCCCCCGAGCATGATAACCTCGTGGGTCCGATCCACGGCCGACCCACGCGCCCAGCCCGGGCCGCCATCTTGGACACTTCGCCACGAGGCCGCCTGGCCCCCGATCGACCTCAACCCTGGGCCTAGCCCGGCCTCAGACATTCCGGCACCACCCTCCACCCAGGAGGTGAGCGAGCTACTTGGCCAGTCAATGGGAGAAAGAGGTGTCGATGGTTCTCCCCCGGCCAGTGCCGCTCGCCCATCGCCTCCCCGGGCGCTGGCTCCACCCCCCTGCTGGGTGTCTGGACTCCCTCATCCCGGACCTCCCGACCTCCAAGTGCGAGGGTCCGGACATCAAAGCACGCCAGCCCTATAACTGGGGCAGCTCCAGAACGGGAAGGCAGTTGTATCTTGGAGTCGAGAGACGAAAGAAGAACTCATCCTGGACGGACTACTGGCGCTGCCGTAGCTCTGTCCTGTGCACCATCATCCTGCCTGTTGGCGCTGCCACAGCCGTCGTAACCTTCATCCTTCACCGTCGTCCGGATCTGCTGGCGAGGCCGCGGACCGTTGTAACTGTCATCTGCATCGGGACCTGCTTGGCTTCTCCACGGCCCGTCGACCATCCTTCATCCATATCGGGACCTGCTTGGCTTCTCCACGGCCCGCCGACCACCCTTCATCCATCTCGGGACCTGCTTGGCTCCTCCACGGCCCGATCAGCAACCACGCCGAGCTCGAGGATTGAGAGCTATTGAACTCATTGGTAACTAAGACTGTCCCGCTACCCTTTTCCTCAGCCAGAGATCAGAACCGAGGGGACCCCTGAGTCCAGACCTCCTTGTATTATATCAACGTAACCTAAGAAGTGCATATAAAGTCTCGTTAACCTTCAATCTTGTGTGGTGTCCGTCTGTGGGGGGGAAGTTACTTATCTGTACAGTCGTTGGAGACGGCTCTCCCTGGAGACCTCTCCCCGTAATCTCGGCCGACCCTCCCGGTCCGTCTAACAGGCGTGCAGCAGTGTGAGGCATGCAGCAGTGTGAGGCGTGCAGCAGTGTGAGGCGTACAGCAGTGTGAGGCATGCAGCAGTGTGTCATGCAGCAGTGTACAGCATGCAGCATTGTGAGGCATGCAGCAGTGTTCAGGCGTGCAGGAATGTGAGTCATGCAGCAGGGTGCAGCATGCAGCAGTGTGAATAATGCAGCAGCATGCAGCAGTGTAAGTAATGCATCAGTGTGCAGCATGCAGCAGTGTGCAGCGTGCAGCAGTGTGAGGCGTGCAGCAGTGTGAGGCATGCAGCAGTGTGAGGTGTGCAGCAGTGTGTGGCGTGCAGCAGTGTGTTGGCCGTGCAGCAGTGTGGTGTGCAGCAGTGTGTGGTGTGCAGCAGTGTGTGGTGTGCAGCAGTGTGTGGCGTGCAGCAGTGTGTGGTGTGCAGCAGTGTGTGGCGTGCAGCAGTGTGAGTAATGCAGCATGTGCAGCATGCAGCAGTGTGAGGTGTGCAGCAGTGTGAGGTGTGCAGCAGTGTGCAGCGTGCAGCAGTATGCAGCGTGCAGCAGTGTGAGGCGTGCAACAGTGTGAGGTGTGCAGCAGTGTGAGGCGTGCAGAAGAGTGTGGTGTGCAGCAGTGTGTGGCGTGCAGAAGTGTGTGGCGTGCAGCAGTGTGTGGCGTGCAGCAGTGTGTGGCATGCAGCAGTGTGAGTAATGCAGCAATGTGCAGCATGCAGCAGTGTGAGGTGTGCAGCAGTGTGAGGTGTGCAGCAGTGTGTGGTGTGCAGCAGTGTGTGGTGTGCAGCAGTGTGTGGTGTGCAGCAGTGTGTTGGCCGTGCAGCAGTGTGAGGCGTGCAGAAGAGTGTGGCGTGCAGCAGTGTGTGGCGTGCAGCAGTGTGTGGCGTGCAGCAGTGTGTGGCGTGCAGCAGTGTGTGGCATGCAGCAGTGTGTGGCATGCAGCAGTGTGAGTAATGCAGAAATGTGCAGCATGCAGCAGTGTGAGGTGTGCAGCAGTGTGAGGTGTGCAGCAGTGTTCAGGCATGCAGGAATGTGAGTCATGCAGCAGGGTGCAGCATGCAGCAGTGTGAATAATGCAGCAGCATGCAGCAGTGTGAGTAATGCATCAGTGTGCAGCAGTGTGCAGCGTGCAGCAGTGTGCAGCGTGCAGCAGTGTGAGGCGTGCAGCAGTGTGAGGTGTTGTAACGACCGGATTTTCGGACCAGATAGAATCAGCTCACCAAGACACCACTAACCCAGCCGAAACTTAACCACCTCCCTCCTCAGGACTATTTACAACAGGTATCTGTGTTTCTACCTAAGGATGGGGAATTAGCAATATACAAGCTTAGATCTTGTAAAACACCCCACTCATACCATATAGTCTCGCGGCAACATGGGCCCAGACTAAACTACCCCAAGGCAGTTCCGATCACTTACCGTTACACACTGACTACAACCAGTGCTCTCCCAAGCCACAATCTTGTGGGTATATGCACTGTATCCTCCCAGTGCTCTCACTATTTCATACAAACACAAGCCACAATCCTGTGGGTATACACATTGACCACAGTCAATGCTCTCATTAACGCCGCTTTCCCTAGAGGGGATCTCACTACGCACCGTATCCCCCCGGTGCTCTCTCAAGCCACAATCTTGTGGGTATACACATCGACTACAGTCAATGCTCTCATTAACGCCGCTACACATCGACGATCACTTTCCTATGAATACCTTCAGCTCTCCATAATGGGAAATCTCTCTCCATCTACTGGGATTACAATACTACAATATTATAGATCACACAAGAATGGCAAAATTACACTGTGTTGGACAGGCCTCGTGGACGGCCCGCTCCCTCCCTGCATGGCGGGGCCCGGACCTCTGCTCTCCCTGTATGCCCGACAAGAACAATCCCGGCAACCCGCTGGGGCAACCCACGACCCGTCCACAATGGAACTCCAGCCCTCGAACACCCCAGTATCTGCTGGCCCGGGCCCCCGTCAGCACCACTGCCCCGGCCCAGCCACCATCTTTGGACACTACAGAACAAGGCCGCGTGGCCTCGGCTCGACCCCAACCCTGGGCCTGGCCAGGCCCCGACATCGAGGCACCACCATCCACCTAGGGGGTGAAGAGACCACTTGGCAGGTCAATGGGAGAAGGAGTGTCAATGGCTCCCCTCTGCCAGGTGTCGATCGGCCCGTCCTCCCCGGGCGCTGGCTCCACCCCCCTGCTGGGTGTCTGGACTCCCTCATCCCGTACCTCCCGACCTCCGAGTGCGAGGGTCCGGACATCAAAGGAGACCAGACCTATAACTGGGGCAGCTCCAGAGAAGGAAGTCAGTTGTATCTTGGAGTCGAGAGACACCGTGAGGAACTCATCCTTGAAGGCCTGCTGGCACTGCTGCAGCCTTTTCTTATGAACCATCTTCGAAGCCTGCTGGCGCTGCCGCGACCTTTCTCGTCGTGCACCATCTTCGTAGCCTGCTGGCGCTGCCGCGGCCCTCCTCGTTGTGAACCATCGTCCTAGCCTGCTGGCGCTGCCGCGGCCTTTTCTTGTGAACCATCTTCGAAGCCTGCTGGCGCTGCCGTGGCCCTCTGCAACGTGAACCCTCGTCTTGGCCTGCTGGCACTGCCGCGGCCTTTCTCGTCGTGCACCATCTTCGTAGCCTGCTGGCGCTGCCGCGGCCCTCCTCGTTGTGAACCATCGTCCTAGCCTGCTGGCGCTGCCGCGGCTCTCATTGCTGTCAACCATCGTCCTAGCCTGCTGGCGCTGCCGCGGCCCTCCTCGCTGTGAACCATCGTCCTAGCCTGCTGGCGCTGCCGCGGCTCATCATTGCGGACCCCCAAGCTCAAGGATTGTGAGCTTCCCTCTTACCGCACCTGTACCGGACCGGTACTAAGACTGTCCCGCTACCCCTTTTCCCTACAGAGACTAGAATTGGCAGGATCCTCGTATCCTGGTTCCACTGTATCGTTATCACCTTGCCTCAAGATTCATATATAAAGTGTGTTGAACTCATCCTTGTGTGGTGTCCATCTGTGGGGGGGAAGTTACTTGTCTGTACGATCGCCGGAGACGGCCCTCACCGGAGGCCTCTCCCCCTGTACTCGGCCGACCCTCCGGGTCCCCGTCTAACATTGGTGGCCAGCGGCGCGATCCGAACCAACGCATAATTGTACAGAGAGTAACTCACCCCACGACACACAACCACCATGACAACAAAAGAGAGCGGAACAACGGAAAAATTCCAGATGGAAAAACTAGAAGAATACAGCCACAGAGAACTAAAACAATTCTGCATAGAACTGGGCATTGCTACCACAGGACTGAGCACGAAAGAGGACTTCAAACACGCCCTGGAAGCTTGGGCAGAGACGGGTACGGCCGTACCCCAAAACCAAAGCCTCGAGACAACCGAAACAAGCACCGCGCCGACAGAAGAGAGAAGTCCGGGTCTCTCGCCAGAGGAGGCCCGAGAACGAGAAAAGAGCAGGCTCCACGAATTGGAACTAGCTCGACTTCGATTAGATGGAGAACTCAAATTGGCGGAACAAAAAATAACTTTGGAACACTTACGGCTCCGAGAGGAGCGAGAAGAAAAACAAAGGCAGAGAGAGTTAGAAGAGAAAAAGCTAGCCTACGAGCATGAGCGCAACTTGAAGGAACTAGAGATTCGGAGGCAGAACAAAGATCTCGGGGTCCCCGGGTACCCGAGCCCCCCTGTCACTACGGACCCCAAGGTCCACATCCCCAAGGATGTCGTCAGAGAATATTACCGGGACGATGATATCCAGCAATGGTTCAAAGCCTACGAGGTAGCCATGACCTCCCACCGGATTCCCCGGAGCGACTGGGGAGCCGGGTTATGGGGGAGGTTTGTCAACGAAGGGCGAGACGCCCTACTGCAACTCCCGGACAATCAGATGACATCCTACGACCACATGAAAGCCGCCCTCCTCACTCGATACGGACTCACGCCCGAGATGTACCGCCAGAGGTTCCGCGACTGCAAACGGATCCCGGGTACGACTTGGGTGGAGTACGTAAACTTCTTCAGCCGAGCCTTCGAGGGGTGGATCAAGGGCAGCAAGGTGACCACTTACGAGCAACTCTTTGACCTTATTGTGTGGGAGCACCTTTCTAACAACTGCTTCGTCGAGCTCAGGCAGCACCTCCTTGACAGCAAGCTGACGGAACCTCGGCAACTCGCCGCCGAGGCTGACCGATGGGAAAGCACCCGAGTTTCCAGAAACGGGCCCAGCGAACAGAACAGAGCCGCCCAAGGGTTCCATCGCCCCCGAGGGGGAGGAGGAGGCCAGGGTCGGGGCAGAGACACCGTCCCAGTGACTCCCGCCAGCAACACCCCGCCCCCGGCCGGCAGGGGGAACCCCCCGATGCGACCAGGTTTCCGCGCCAACGTTACCTGCCACCGATGCCAGCGACCCGGCCACTACGCCAATGATCCCAACTGCCCGAAGAACCAGAGCCCTATGCCCCGCCAGGTCGCTGCCGCCGCCCTGGGAGAAGAGCAAACCCAAGAAGACACTGAAGAGTACGAGCCAGACCAGCCCGAATGGGAACCAGCCGCCATGTCCCTGGTTTGCCTAGGGGAAAGAGACTTGATTCCGCGGGCACCCCTTCCCGCCAACGCGCAGAATTACAGCCAGTGGGTCAACATTAATGGGCACCGGGCTGAGGCCCTCCGCGACACCGGGGCCAGTGTGACCGCAGTCCGCTGCCATCTGGTGACCCCGGACCAGATCTTGCCAAATATCCTTTGCCCCGTATGGTCGGCCGACAACTCAGAAAGCCTATGTCGGATGGCCTGCGTCCCCTTCGAGTGGGGAGGAGTATCCGGAATGCTGAAAGTAACTGTCCGCGATGATGCCCCCGTGGACTGCCTCCTGGGGAACGACCTCGAAAGTTCCCCCTGGTCTGCCGTCGAGAGAAGAGAGCACCTGGGGATGCTGGGCCTCCCTGAATGGGTCTGCGTAACAACCCGGTCCATGGCCGCCCGCGCCATCCCCAGTCCCGAAGAACCCGAATGGCCAGAGCCTCCTCCCCCGATCGTCCAAGAGGGAGCCACCCTGGAAACCAGTTCGCCGGAACCCAGCGAAGGAGGACTCGATCGGCTCCAGGGCCTTCCCGAACTGGCCCAGTGGCGTCAAGAGGGTGGCCCCACCCAGGAACAATTCCGACAGGAGCAGAAAACCTGTCCTTCCCTCGAGGGACTCCGGCAGCAAGCCCTCGCCCAGAGCGCAGGAGACGCCTCGGGGGCCCACTGGATTTATTGGGACAATGACCTGCTCTACAGTGAGCAAAAGATTGCTGAGCTGGGGGCCAGCCGGGTGCTGGTGGTCCCCCTCCGCTTCAGAGACTTCCTCTTGAACCTAGCACACGATGTGCCCCTTGCCGGACACCTGGGGCAAGACAAAACGTACAGCCGCCTGGTGACCCACTTCTACTGGCCCAAAATGCGGAATGATGTATCCAACCACTGCCGGGCCTGCCCAACCTGCCAGGCCAGCGGGAAGAGCGGCCGAAAGATCAAAGCACCCTTGCAGCCTTTCCCCATCGTCACCACCCCGTTTGAACGGGTGGGAATAGACATTGTGGGGCCCCTGGACCCCCGAACAGCACAAGGGCACCGGTTCATCCTAGTCCTGGTGGACCACGCCACCCGCTATCCCGAGGCCATCCCTCTTCGGACCGTGACGGCGCCCGTGGTAGGCCGAGCCCTGATGGGGATCTTCTCTCGGGTGGGCTTCCCCCGGGAAGTTGTCAGCGACAGGGGCACAAACTTTATCTCTAAATATATGAAGTCTCTCTGGCAACAGTGCGGGGTCACCTACAAATTCACGACCCCATATCACCCGCAAGGAAATGGACTAGTCGAGCGGTTTAACCGCACCCTCAAGGGGATGATCATGGGCCTAGAAGAACCCCTACGTCGCCAATGGGATGTGCTGCTCCCGTGCCTCCTGTTCGCCTACTGAGAAGTCCCCCAGAAATCCCTGGGCTTCAGCCCATTCGAACTCCTGTATGGACACCCCGTCCGGGGTCCCCTCAGCCTGGTCAAAGAAGGGTGGGAGGTGGCCCCCCAGAAGACTCCTCCGGATGTATACAAGTACCTCCTGACCCTTCGCAACCAGACCCGGCGATTCAGGGAACTCGCCAAGGCCAACCTGGAAGCCAGTCAGGAGGACATGAAGAAATGGTATGATCAGCATGCCACCTCCATCGAGTTCGAGCCGGGACAACAAGTCTGGGTGATGTCCCCGGTTGAACCCTGCGCCCCACAGGACAAATGAACAGGGCCCTTCAAGGTGGTAGAGCGCAAGGGGCCCGTCACCTACCTGATCGACATGGAGTCCCCCCGGAACCCCCTACGGGTCCTCCACGCCAACAGACTCAAACCCCACTTCGTACGCTCAGAACTCAGCCTCCTGATGGCTACCGATAGTGGGACGTAAGAAGACTCCGAGCCCCTTCCTGACCTACTGAGGACACTCGAGCAGGACGGCTCGGTGGAAGGGGTCAGACTCTCCAATGCCTTATCCCCAGAGCAACGCCAAGACTGTCGAGATCTCCGGCTACAATTCGCAGACCTGTTTTCTCTCATCCCCGGAGTCACCCCCTGGTGCCTTCAAGACGTGGACACCGGGGATAGCCCCCCTATTCGACACCGGACGTACCGAGTGCCAGATCGAGTGCGCGCCTGCATCCAGAACGAAGTCTCCAAAATGCTGGCCCTAGGGGTGATCGAGCCGTCTGACAGCCCCTGGGCCAGCCCGGTCGTACTGGTCCCCAAGGCTGCCGCCCCGGGCGTGGCCCCCGAGCTCCGGTTCTGTGTGGACTATCGGGGCCTGAACGCTGTTACCAGAACCGAAGCTCACCCCATCCCCCGGGCGGATGAACTGATTGACCGCATGGGGGCCGCCCGCTACCTGAGCATCTTCGATCTAACAGCGGGCTACTGGCAGATCGGCCTCACCCCCGGGGCCCAAGAGCAATCCGCCTTCTCTAGCCCGGATGGCCACTATCACTTCAAGGTGATGCCATTCGGCATGAAAAACGCCGCAGCTACCTTCCAGAGACTCGTGAACCAAGTACTGGCGGGCCTCGAAGAATTCAGCGCCGCCTATCTAGACGACATTGCTGTATACAGTCGCCACTGGGCAGACCACCTCCACCACCTCCTGGAGGTCCTGCACGCCCTCCGGCAGGCCGGGCTCACCATCAAAGCCAGCAAATGCCAGATTGGCCAAGGGTCCGTGACCTACCTGGGACACCAAGTGGGGAGCGGTCTGGTGGCCCCCCTCCAGCTCAAGATCGCTGCCATCCAGGCCTGGCAACCACCTGTCACCCAAACCGAGGTCCGAGCCTTCCTGGGGCTCACCGGGTACTACCGGCGGGTTGTAAAGGACTATGGCAGCATTGTGGGGCCCCTCACAGAACTCACCTCCAAGAAGAACCCCAAAACCGTCAACTGGACTCCGGACTGTCAAGCGGCCTTTGAGAAACTGAAGGCCGCCCTGTGCACCGCCCCCGTGCTCCAGGCCCCCGACTACAGCCGGGAGTTCATAGTGCAGACGGACGCCTCAGATCACGGCATTGGGGCCGTCCTCTCTCAACTCAACACCGAGGGCATCGATCAGCCAGTGGCCTTCATCAGCCGACGCCTGCTGGCCCGAGAACAGCGCTGGAGCACCATCGAGCGCGAGGCCTTCGCCGTGGTATGGGCCCTCAAGAAGCTCCGGCCCTATCTCTTCGGTACCCACTTCCGGGTGCAGACAGATCACCGACCCCTACAATGGCTGATGCAGATGCAGGGGGAGAACCCAAAACTGCTGCGATGGTCCATCTCCCTGCAGGGGATGGATTTCACTTGGGAACATCGTCCAGGCCAAGACCACGCCAACGCAGACGGCCTGTCACGCTTCTTCCTCCTCGGCGAGGAGAGTACCCAAAAGGATGGGTGACTCTCCCTGCCTTCAGCTGGGGGGGACGCATGTTGGACAGGCCTCGTGGACGGCCCGCTCCCTCCCCGCATGGCGGGGCCGGACCTCTGCTCTCCCTGTATCCCCGACAAGAACCATCCCGGCAACCCGCTGGGGCAACCCACGACCCGTCCACAATGGAACTCCAGCCCTCGAACACCCCAGTATCAGCTGGCCCGGGCCCCCGTCAGCACCACTGCCCCGGCCCAGCCGCCATCTTTGGACACTACAGAACAAGGCCGCGTGGCCTCGGCTCGACCCCAATCCTGGGCCTGGCCAGGCCCTGACATCGAGGCACCACCATCCACCTAGGGGGTGAAGAGACCACTTGGCAGGTCAATGGGAGAAGGAGTGTCAATGGCTCCCCTCCGCCAGGTGTCCATCGCCCCCGGCCTCCCCGGGCCCTGGCTCCACCCCCCTGCTGGGTGTCTGGACTCCCTCATCCCGGACCTCCCGACCTCCGAGTGCGAGGGTCCAGACATCAAAGGAGACCAGACCTATAACTAGGGCAGCTCCAGAGCAGGAAGTCAGTTGTATCTTGGAGTCGAGAGACACCGTGAGGAACTCATCCTTGAAGGCCTGCTGGCGCTGCCGTGGCCCTCTGCAACGTGAACCATCCTCTTGGCCTGCTGGCGCTGCCGCGGCCTTTCTCGTCGTGCACCATCTTCGTAGCCTGCTGGCGCTGCCGCGGCCCTCCTCGTTGTGAACCATCGTCCTAGCCTGCTGGCGCTGCCGCGACCTTTTCTTGTGAACCATCTTCGAAGCCTGCTGGCGCTGCCGTGGCCCTCTGCAACGTGAACCATCGTCTTGGCCTGCTGGCGCTGCCGCGGCCTTTCTCTTCGTGCACCATCTTCGTAGCCTGCTGGCGCTGCCGCGGCCCTCCTCGTTGTGAACCATCGTCCTAGCCTGCTGGCGCTGCCGCGGCTCTCATTGCTGTGAACCATCGTCCTAGCCTGCTGGCGCTGCCGCGGCCCTCCTCGCTGTGAACCATCGTCCTAGCCTGCTGGCGCTGCCGCGGCTCATCATTGCGGACCCCCAAGATCGAGGATTGTGAGCTTCCCTCTTACCGCACCTGTACCGGACCGGTACTAAGACTGTCCCGCTACCCCTTTTCCCTACAGAGACTAGAATTGGCAGGATCCTCGTATCCTGGTTCCACTGTATCGTTATCACCTTGCCTCAAGATTCGTATATAAAGTGTGTTGAACTCATCCTTGTGTGGTGTCCATCTGTGGGGGGGAAGTTACTTGTCTGTTCGATCGCCGGAGACGGCCCTCACCGGAGGCCTCTCCCCCTGTACTCGGCCGACCCTCCGGGTCCCCGTCTAACACACTGTGTAGGAGTTATTCCCCATTTCAAGAGCTCCTCTCCCCCTCATTGCTCAGTTACCATTTACCTGGACGGGAAGCACATCCGTTCACATAACAGCATCTGACTAGAAGAAAGGTTAACTTTACCATAAGAAAATAACAAGTACACACTAGTTCACTAAGAACTGGGGTATCTTTATTCATTCATAATATCAATAATATAATACTGCTCTATAACACATAGCCTGAAAAGAAAAAGGAAAGGTTAGAACGTGTGTGCCCACTAATAAGAAAGGGTCGACGTCACCTTATGAATATGAAGTCTGGACTCAGCAGTCATCTGGGTTCCCTTCTCGTCTGTGCCTTGGCTCGTCTTAGGATCACCTCTGCAGTCACGGATACACGTCTGCACCGCTATGCTCTGTCTCCTCCGTTTCCCTCCAAGTCACTGGAACCTTCCTCTTATTCTCTGTCTCATCAGCTGCTCTCTTGCTGTTCTGCACTACTCCTCTCTCCTCTCAATCACGGACTGTCTTCACTTCTCAGCTTCGATCTTTTAAATCAGTTCCTACCACTCTGGTATTCGTTCTCTCAACTAACTGCTTCACTCTGTATGCTCTGATCTTAATATCAAAGCTCGCCAGCTGCTCCAACTAAAATAACTTCAATCTTTATAAGAGAGTATTAGCTTCTCGGTCTTTCTCGGACTTCAAGATGGCGACTGTCTGCCTTGAAACAATTAATTGCAATGATGCTAACGGCTAGCTGCCGCCTACGAACTGAACTCACACTACCTCCTGCTTCCGCTAATATGGAACCTTGTTCATGCATGGAAAGTTACGGCCAGTAACCTGCCGCCCACAAAATTCTTGTACCTCCCCGTACCAAGGACACGTTCTCAGCCGGCCGGCCTGATGTTATGTCTTCGACACAAAGGGCCAGCCTGAGCCGGTTCTCTCCAAGCGAACAACACCTCATAACTAAAACATTACATTTGACCTAAAAGCATCTCAAGCTGCTGAGGCAGAAAGAAAGATGAAGTCTCTCCTGTTTGAGGCCTACAAGGCCCGAAATAAGCATAACTCCATCAGAAATATACTAGTACTCTTATAAAAGGACGGATTACTACTAATACTAAGGAATCTATCCCTTAACATAGATTTATAAGCCCTGAACTGAAAAGAAGGGTAGGGGATTGCAGCAAACGACTTGTAAATAGGCCCTGTCTAAGGTTCTAGTCCTCCTATTAGAATGATAGCAGACTAAAGTCACCTTTAATCACCTTCACTCAGGAAAAGGGGCAAAAAGTCGGTCAGAACAGGTGTGCAGCAGTGTGTGGCGTGCAGCAGTGTGTTTGGCCGTGCAGCAGTGTGAGGCATGCAGAAGAGTGTGGTGTGCAGCAGTGTGTGGCGTGCAGCAGTGTGTGGCGTGCAGCAGTGTGTGGCGTGCAGCAGTGTGAGTAATGCAGCAATGTGCAGCATGCAGCAGTGTGAGGTGTGCAGCAGTGTGAGGCGTGCAGCAGTGTGAGTAATGCAGCAGTGTGCAGCGTGCAGCACTGTGTGGCGCGCAGCACTGTGTGGCGTGCAGCAGTGTGAGGCATGCAGCAGTGTGAGACGTGCAGCAGTGTGAGGCATGCAGCAGTGTGAGGCATGCAGCATTGTGCTGTGTGCGGCAGTGTGTGGCGTGCAGCAGTGTGCAGCATGCAGCCATGTGAGTGATGCAGCAGTGTGCAACAGTGTGAGGCATGCAGCAGTGTGAGGGCGTGCAGCAGTGTGAGGGCGTGCAGCAGTGTGAGGCATGCAGCAGTGTGTGGTGTGCAGCAGTGTGTGGCATGCAGCAGTGCTCAGCATACAGCAGCAGTGTGTTGGGTGTGCAGCAGTGTGAGGTGTGCAGCAGAGTGTGGCGTGCAGCAGTGTGTGGTGTGCAGCAGTGTGAGTAATGCAGCAATGTGCAGTGTGCAGCAGTGTGAGGCGTGCAGCAGTGTGAGGCGTACAGCAGTGTGCCGTGTGGTAGTGTGCAGCATGCAGCAGTGTAAGTAATGCAGCAGTGTGCATCATGCAGTAGTGCATCGTGCAGCAGTGTGCGGTATGCAGCAGTGTGAGTCATGCAGCAGTTTGTGGCATGCAGCAGTGGGTGGCGTGCAGCAGTGTGCAGCATGCAGCAGAGTGAGTAATGCAGCAGAGTGCAGCGTGCAGCAGTGTGATGCGTGCAGCAGTGTAATGCGTGCAGCATTCTGAGGCGTGCAGCAGTGTGAGGCGTGCAGCATTGTGAGGCGTGAAGCAGTGTGAGGCGTGCAGTAGTGTGAGGCATGCAGCAGTGTGAGTCGTGCGGCACTGTGCAGCATGCAGCAGTGTGCGGCATGCAACAGTGTGTGGCGTGCAGCAGTCTGAGGCGTGCAGCAGTGTGCAGCATGCAGCAGTGTGAGTAATGCAGCAGTGTGCAGCGTGCAGCAGTGTGATGCGTGCAGCAGTGTGCAGCGTGCAGCAGTGTGTGGCGTGCAGCAGTGTGATATTTGATCAAATCAAAGATGAATCAATGTTTAAATAAAGAGCAACAATGATCAGTCTGCTATCTGTAAATCAAAGACTATATTATCTTTGAAAGGAACCTTACACCACGGTTAAAGAAAATATATTCCTGTTTAATTTTTCTCTGTATTCATTTTTTACATTATTTTTTGTCAATAAAAACACATAGGTTGCCCCAAGACAGGAGCGTGCAAAAGAAAAGATGTGATCCAGAAAGTGAAAACAAGTGAAGGGGAGAAAAGGAATTACACAGTAGTGATTAAGAGATAGTTTGCATAATTTAACAATCAATACTGGACACAAAATTCGCCGAATTGAACACCTGGCCAACAACGTAGTTTATATTATTGTGATCAACAACATTGTAGTACATAAGCCTAAATATCCTCAGTCTTGCACTGTATACAATGTTGGCAAACAAATGGTCCTAGGTATATATATTGGAGGTGTCGACGTTTCGACTTGACTTATTCCCAACCGGTGAGTTGGACCTGGGGATTGCGAGTCTTCATCAGGACAAAGAACAAACGAGGCAACCAGGGGATATTGAATAACCCTAAAAAAGAGAGGAATTGAGGAAATTACTATCCGTGGTGAAGGTTGAAGCTTATCCCCCACATGGGGTTTGGCAGTTTCTCTTACCCTTCGTGATAGAGAAAACGATGTAGGGAGATCCGAGTTTACCACATTTCAACAGGTGTCCTGTAGAGACAAAATGGAATCCAGATTGTATCTAGATCAACTAGTGTGCAAATTCGCCAATGATTACTACTGTGACAGAGGTATCATTTTACCTTGAATTCATATCTTGGTCCATGTCAGAGGGACGCTACTTCATATATGACATGGTGGGCGGTACCTAAAATTAATTAAAATGACATCAGTATACCCTGTGTAAACTAACTAATAGTTACCAATGTATTGCCATACGGGGCGGTGTCAATTACCTTATTGCTGGGAAATCAATCAATGCACCCAAATTGGTAATTTGCGAACTTCCACTCCGGAATTCAAAGAACACTATAAAAATGACAATGGATCGTCATTCATTATATGCCACTAGTACCACTATGTTGGATTTTACAAGATTCATTCGAGTAAACTTAAAAAACTTTAAAAACTTGAGAAGCTTACCTGAATTAAAATGTACTGTTTTTCAGGTAAGCAATGGCAGTAGTACTCCGACTCAATTTGGAAGGAGCTGTGTTGAGGGAGACACAAAATCAATGATTCAGGTCTCGCTCGGGGTACTGGCGTGGTTGTGTGTAAAGTTAACATTTTAAGAGGTCCACACCTACCCGCTATATTGGTGATATCGGCGTGTACATCCGAGCCTCACGGTGCTTCCGGATGTCCAGGCATGCTAATGTAGGGGATGCTCCTACTCGATTTTGGGAAGCTGTGTAGAGACACACACAAAGAGCTTGGTTTAAGTATCACTCAGGACAAAAGCGTGGTGGTGCATGAGTCGAGCAATAGTTTCAAAGTGGTCTCTACCTACCCGCTCTTCCGTACGAAAAAATCGTCTACATCCGAGCCTCACAGTGCTGCAGGATGCCGTCGGTAACCGCAAATGTCCTTCCACGTTGGTAAATACCCAGACTGCATCGCACAGTCTGCATGGAGAGAGGACTGACTTTTTTTGTGCTTAGAGTATATTGCTGCGTTTTTGAAGAATATAATTACTGTATGGGTAAAGCGTTATATTTGACTACGCAAGCTACTCAATCGCCTCGTGTTTAAAAGACGGCGATGTCTGTCGGTCAAAAAACATTTTAGAAAATCATGTTAGAAAAACGGGGGCGATGTTTTTCTTTAGACCGCCGCCATTGTTTCAATATTTTAACCACTGACGGTAAATGGAGAAACCAATCGAAAGAGTTTTTTGGAGGGTACTCGATTCATATTAAGGAATGGAAATAGTTCAATTTCGCGCTGCTGGGTAGAGATAGACAAGGGACCAAGAGGTGTAATGTGGACCTTTGAGAAAACATCGCCCCCGTTTTTCTAACATGATTTTCTAAAATGTTTTTTGACCGACAGACATCGCCGTCTTTTAAACACGAGGCGATTGAGTAGCTTGCGTAGTCAAATATAACGCTTTACCCATACAGTAATTATATTCTTCAAAAACGCAGCAATATACTCTAAGCACAAAAAATGTCAGTCCTCTCTCCATGCAGACTGTGCGATGCAGTCTGGGTATTTACCAACGCGGAAGGACATTTGCGGTTACCGACGGCATCCTGCAGCACTGTGAGGCTCGGATGTAGACGATTTTTTCGTACGGAAGAGCGGGTAGGTAGAGACCACTTTGAAACTATTGCTCGACTCATGCACCACCACGCTTTTGTCCTGAGTGATACTTAAACCAAGCTCTTTGTGTGTGTCTCTACACAGCTTCCCAAAATCGAGTAGGAGCATCCCCTACATTAGCATGCCTGGACATCCGGAAGCACCGTGAGGCTCGGATGTACACGCCGATATCACCAATATAGCGGGTAGGTGTGGACCTCTTAAAATGTTAACTTTACACACAACCACGCCAGTACCCCGAGCGAGACCTGAATCATTGATTTTGTGTCTCCCTCAACACAGCTCCTTCCAAATTGAGTCGGAGTACTACTGCCATTGCTTACCTGAAAAACAGTACATTTTAATTCAGGTAAGCTTCTCAAGTTTTTTAAGTTTTTTAAGTTTACTCAAATGAATCTTGTAAAATCCAACATAGTGGTACTAGTGGCATATAATGAATGACGATCCATTGTCATTTTTATAGTGTTCTTTGAATTCCGGAGTGGAAGTTCGCAAATTACCGACTTGGGTGCATTGATTGATTTCCCAGCAATAAGGTAATTGACACCGCCCCGTATGGCAATACATTGGTAACTATTAGTTAGTTTACACAGGGTATACTGATGTCATTTTAATTAATTTTAGGTACCGCCCACCATGTCATATATGAAGTAGCGTCCCTCTGACATGGACCAAGATATGAATTCAAGGTAAAATGATACCTCTGCCACAATAGTAATCATTGGCGAATTTGCACACTAGTTGATCTAGATACAATCTGGATTCCATTTTGTCTCTACAGGACACCTGTTGAGATGTGGTAAACTCGGATCTCCCTACATCGTTTTCTCTATCACGAAGGGTAAGAGAAACTGCCAAACCCCATGTGGGGGATAGGCTTCAACCTTCACCACGGATAGTAATTTCCTCAATTCCTCTCTTTTTTAGGGTTATTCAATATCCCCTGGTTGCCTAGTTTGTTCTTTGTCCTGATGAAGACTCGCAATCCCCAGGTCCAACTCACCGGTTGGGAATAAGTCAAGTCGAAACGTCGACACCTCCAATATATATACCTAGGACCATTTGTTTGCCAACATTGTATACAGTGCAAGACTGAGGAATTTAGGCTTATGTACTACAATGTTGTTGATCACAATAATATAAACTACATTGTTGGCCAGGTGTTCAATACGGCGAATTTTGTGTCCAGTATTGATTGTAAAATTATGCAAACTATCTCTTAATCACTACTGTGTAATTCCTTTTCTCCCCTTCACTTGTTTTCACTTTCTGGATCACATCTTTTCTTTTGCACGCTCCTGTCTTGGGGCAACCTATGTGTTTTTATTGACAAAAAATAATGTAAAAAATGAATACAGAGAAAAATTAAACAGGAATATATTTTCTTTAACCGTGGTGTAAGGTTCCTTTCAAAGATAATATAGTCTTTGAGTTACAGATAGCAGACTGATCATTGTTGCTCTTTATTTAAACATTGATTCATCTTTGATTTGATCAAATATTGTAATTTATAGGTTCAGGACCACTGTTTGTTTATAATTATATTCACCCAGGTCCATACCTTATGGGCTACCCCATTCTCGTAATGGTTGCAGCAGTGTGAGGCGTGCAGCAGTGTGTGGCATGCAGCAGTGTGAGGTATGCAGCAGTGTGAGCCTGGAGGGGGCGGGAGCGCATTCCTTTGAAGTCTGATGGGGGGGCGGGGCTGAGCGGCTTGGTAGCGGATTCCTTTGAAGTCTGATGCCGAGGCTCAGACAAATGGTGGTGTGCGAGCGGCTTCCTTTGAAGTCTGATGCCGAAGCAGATGGTGTTTGATGTGCACGTGCCTGCCTCTCATGCCTGCCTCACATGAACTGTACGCGATCCGCAGTTTCGTAGAGTTTTTTAACTGCTTACTATAATCTCGTCGATACAATAGGCGAGACCTAAAAACTATAGAAATCCACTGAAAAAAAACAAAGGTTACAAGGACGTTATAGTTTGGAAGTAGCATTTAAAAAGCCTTAGAAATTCACTGAGAAAAATCAAAGGTTACAGGGACGTTAGAGTTAGGAAATGGAATTTAAAAAACTTAGAAATTCACTGAAAAAACAAAGGTAACAGGAACGTTATAGTTAGGCTTAGGTTTCACTCATACAAAACCAGTGAAATTCAGCAGTTATAGTTAGCTTAGCTAACTATAACTCATGTTCCCTCAATGCACTGCTTATGGCCTCACATGGTTTAATGTAATGATTAGTTTGATACCTTGAGGTACCAACTTTAGCAATCCCATTCAGAAGTTAGCACAGCTGCGTGTTCAGTGTGTAACCCTGTAGTAGCCAAAGGGGCTACTAGCCTTTCCACTATAAAAACAACATTTTGTGGTTTTTATTGTTAGCATACATGCCCTGCGTTTTCATATAAAGCACCCTGGTTTCACTCATACAAAACTAGTGAAATTCAGCAGTTATAGTTAGCTGAGCTAACTATAATTCACGCCCTGCAATGTACTGCTTATGACCTCACATACTATATCCCTCATGACATGGTCAGTGACATCACTCATGGCATCTCAACTGATATCGCTCATGACAGCACTGATGACATCATCTACAAAATCACTAACACACCCCCATGGAACTTTTCATACACCGACTTCCACACAACCATTCACAAACCCATGCACAGACCAATACCAGTACTTACAAACCCTATCATAGATTCATAGATCTACTCACACATCCACTCACTCACCCATACGGCCACTCACACAAAGTCAGTCACCCCTTGAGCTACTCGCACACCTACTCATTCACCCATACAGTCAATCACTCAGCCACTTACTCACCCATAAAGTTATGCAGACACCCACTTACTGACTCATGCAGATACTAACACATACACACTCACCTATATAGTCACTGACACAAGCACAGACTCAACCATAAAGCCACTCTCATATTCATCCACTCATCCATACTCATATACCCCTTCACTCACCTATATTGCCTTTCACATACCCAGTTACTCACCTATATACCACTGACACATCCACTCACCCACACAGCTATACACACACTCACTCACCCATACAGCCCCTAACACACATACTCACTAACCCATACAGCCACTGACTCACCCACTCACTCATCCATACAGACAGTCATGCACCCCCTCACCCACCCATGCAGACACTCAGACACCCATACAGGTACTCAAACAAACAATCATTCACCCATACAGCCACTCAGGTACCTACTCACACACCCATACAGCCACTTAGTCACCAACTGACAGACTGATAGAAACATTCACACAGGCAGCCACTCACCCATACATTCACTGCAACACCTAATCATTCACTTATACAGTCAGCCATGCACCCACTCATACACCCACTGATTCACCAATACAGCTTGGTATATATATATATATGTTGTTGTATGTAGCTGGCTCCGTGAATGAGTTTTCATCAGTCCCCCGCCCCTAGGAACCTCGGAGTTCAAAGCCGTCCCATACTGAACTCTGTTTGGGCATCACTGTATGTAAGGCGTGACGGAATACTATGTCCGCAGTCTGTTTGAGAGGCGATTAAACTCTGACCTGGATCATTATGGAGTGGAGTGGAGGAACTTCGGCACCAACATCATCCGTTTCGGCCACCATGATTAAACGTGCAAACTTTGTATCTTTATGAAAAGCTACAATCATAGAAAGGAAAAGTTCATACAATTAAGTATCCTCAGACGTATCTGTTCCCAAAATAATATAAGCAGGTCATACAAATCGCACGTATAAAATACGTAAAAACAGCAACATGACCGAAAATTTTCTGCATCCAGTGTTAACTAATGTAACATCCGTGCTGCTGCTATGGATTAGAGGGCAATACCACGTCAACTCCTGTGTACTGCCCATAGGTGTCAACACATTATTGGTGTAAAAGAATGTAATAGACACTGTGAGTATTTTCTCGTCTGGCCACCAGTTACCACATAAAATACAAGATTGCAGACCCCACTGTCTCACTATTGCCCACAAATCTATAATTCAGGTTGGTCGAAGGATGTGTGGCATAATAATTGTAACTCTGACTTGGGTCTACAGTTACCACGTGAAGTACATTAAGGCACTTCCAGCACATTAGTAAAGGTGCACAATTTTAGGAGAGCTTTTAAATTTGTGAAATACATCTTAAAAACTGTGAGCCCGTGCAATATATTTTTTGTTCAGTAACCTTTTTAGCGGTCATTCTAGCTAAACCCAACATCCAACTGTGGCATCCATACCAATCTGCATAGAGGTGCAACATAAAGCAACGTACTGCTATTGCAGACTTATAGCTGTGGACTATGGTGCAAATGATGTTGGAGCACTGTCCTCCTATTCACTCAAGTTAGACCCGTGCTTAACAGTGCAGACGTGTTCATTGGTGACGTGATAAGAAGAAGGTGGGTTGCCCGTGAAAAGTGAGTGAGGTGAATGGGCCCCTTTCTCTTCTCCTGAATCAAAATAAAAATACACATTAATCAACAATTAAAATCATTAACACACATTAACAACTGCTAATGCACATCTTCATATGGGAGGAAAAAATTGATTAACATTATAGAAAGTTGGCTCATACCTAACTACTGACCTTCAGCCATACACAGTATAGTGAGCAAGATTGTATCTGGAATGTACATATCGAGTATTAATTCTCTCTGAGGTGTATTAACAGCTCCTCATCTTGGTTGAGGCCACCCGGGTTTCTCGATTGAAAGTCCACAATCAGTTTTGATTCCCTCTGTCTCAATTTCAATGTTCTATTACCTCCTCTGGGGGTTTATTCAAGAATCACTTATTTTAACAATGTTGCATTAGAATAGTGTACATCTCTAAAGTGGTGTGCCACTGGGTATTTTTCATCACAATGGATAATCGCCCTGTAATGCTCTAGTACACGTTTTTTAGCTGGTAGAGTGGTACTTCCGATGTACCACATTTCACATGGGCATATAAGAGCATAGATGACATATGTGGAACTACATGTTAAAAACTATTTTATGTCCTTGGTGACCCTGTTATAAGTGACCTTGTTGATGAATGAGCTATTCTTGCACACTTTACAATGGCCACATGGGGAAAAAAACAACATGAGACCGTATTCGTGACCTGCAGAGTAGGAGGTGATATTGCTATGTACAAGCATGTCCCTGAAATTCCTGCTTTTTCTGTACGTAACACTCGGTCTGTTGGGGATAAACTCTCCAATGACATTGTCACATTGTAAAATGTGCCAATTTTTCGAAAGTATACCATAGATTTTTTGTGAATCTGCACTGTAGGTCATGATGAGCCACGTTTCGTTCTCATTATTTTCATCAACTTCGACGCTTTTGTCCGATAGAGTCTGTGTTTTCCAGGTATCTCGTCTGCTCTTTCCCTTGCTTTAAGTAGAACCCAATTGGGAAAGCCCCTGATTTTAAAACAGGCAATCATTTCTTCACATTCTAGTTTGAACGCTGTCTCAGTGTTACAGTTTCTTCTAGCCCTCAGCAGCTCTCCATATTGAATACTCCATTTGAGAGTTTCAGGATGGCTGCTGAGGGCATGTAGGATGCTGTTCCCTACCGTGTTTATACTGAAAAGTGTGGTGAACAGTTCATTTTCTCTGATGTCAACCTTGACATTCAGGTATTTAGTTGAGGTCTTGCTAATGTGACTGGTGAGAACTATATTTTTATCATTCACATTAAGTTCACTGATGAATTAATTAGCCTCCTTTTCGCTGCCATTCCAAATGATGAATAAATCGTCACTATATCGCCACCACGTGGTGACATGTTTGAAGTGCCCTGCATAGGCAGGGTTGGCAAAGATCTTACGCTCCCAGTGACCCATGAAGAGGTTCACGAAACTGGGAACAAAGCATGAACCCATCTCAGTACCAACCACTTGCCTATGCAGTACACCATCAAACAGAAAGATGTTATTTGACAAACAGAAATCCATCATGCCTATAAACATCTTACTGTGCTCCATATTGGCAAAATGAGACCTCAAATCCCGGCGTGCATTTAAAAATGAACTGCCACCAAAGGAGGAGCACTGAAAGCTCCCTATTACGGTAACACGCAGGGGAGATGCGGTAGCCACTAATCACCTCCGCTGACATGGCCTCTGAGGAGTTGCAAACAGCGGCATCGAAACGCGTCAGGCCATGGACTTCAAAGGGATTTTAAGCGCTGTGCGGCCTCAAGCTTCTGGGAGTTTTTTGGTTTTATATACATATATATATATATATATATATATTGTATGCTCAAAGTTTCCCACCGGATAAAGAGCACTCGAAAAAGCAGCATAATGTCACAGCCCTTTATTCGGTTTGAACTCTGCCACGCACTGCCTAATCCATTCACAATGCGACCTTCATTAATACGCCTGACGAGTTTCGAAGTAAAAACTACTTTCTCAAAGGCGATGCTGGTCTGTGTAGTGCGAGTCCTGACACTGCCCAGGATGTAAAGTAGTCCCTCATTGCCATGCCAACTCATTGATTGTTCCGTTTTAGAATCTGCGTGAGGCATCCTGGGTGTTGTAGTGGCAGGTAACTTAA
The DNA here is from genome assembly GCF_964263255.1 of Lissotriton vulgaris. Taxonomy (NCBI): domain Eukaryota; kingdom Metazoa; phylum Chordata; class Amphibia; order Caudata; family Salamandridae; genus Lissotriton; species Lissotriton vulgaris. The sequence goes on from NC_141689.1 coordinate 767,007,247, forward strand.
ACTCCCTAGATGGGTGCACTGTTATTTAAAAGTGTCGGAGAAAATTCAAACCCCTCGTATGGGCCTCAGCAGACGGGCTCGTTCACATCCAGTCATGTGATCAAGGCCCAGGTGGGGCTGAAACGCGTCATGGCGGCATTGATGCAGGGTGTTTAAATAAACTTTTGGAACAAAGAACTTTTCTGGGTCCGCGATTCATCTTTCCTGTTTTCATTGGAATCTTTGGATGAAAACTGCAGCATATATATATATATATCTATATATATGTTCAAGGTTCCAAACCAACAGCTATATATATATATATATATATCCAACACAATCTCCCTCCAAAGAGAAAGACGAAACCACGCGGCACTGGACATCGCATTATTGAATCCAACACGATCTCCCTCCAAAGAGAAAGACGAGACCCCCACAGGGAAACCGTTTGGAGCCAGCTTTTATTGAGGAACACCTCCGTACAGACGAATGCATTTCGGCATAATGACAGCCTTCTTCAGCGCCTGGGGTATTCTGCAACAGAGAAGGAGTTCATATGCCGGTATAAATACCAGCATTCCCCTTGCTGTTCTGTGCTTGCTCCACCCCTTCCAGGTACAGTCCATAAGCATATGCCTCCCATTTGGCGCTAAATTGTTATCGGCTACAGGTCCCAGAATGCAATGGAAAAGTGGGTAGGCCTTGCGGGGATAGGAGAGAGTACTGGCTATGATGTTGTGAAGTATACCCCAAAGTACGAGTGTCCCAGGATTCACCGAGCTCCTCTGGTCCCTTAAATCGCAGCGCCCCTCAGGCCAATGGGGTTCTTGTAGCGAGGGCCAAGCGGAAAATCCGCCCCGTCCAGAGAGCAGTCGAATGGCTGCCACACCGCACCACATTGTCCACGGCTCGAGGGTGGGCCCAGGGTAAATCCAGTAACCTGGAAACAGCGAAGATTCCGCCGGAGCAGAGACCAGTGAGACGGGACCATCTTGATGCTGCGGGGGCCTCGTAGACGCGACACTGGACATCGCGTTACTGAATCCAACGCGACCTCCCTCGAAAGAGAAAGACGAGACCACCACAGGGGAACCGTTTGGAGCCAGCTTTTATTGATATATATATATCACTCCTACAGCAGTCCTATCGAGTCCAAAGGCAGTGCGCTGTATATAAAAAAGAAGGTCATGTATTTTTATATGTCCTATCCACAAGTCAAAACCACAAATGTCGTTGCTACAGTGGGAAGGCCAGTAGCCCCATTGGCAAGTACAGGATTACACGATGACAATGCAGCTGTGCTAACTTCTGAACGGGATTGCTATAGTTGGTACTTCAGGGTATCCATCTAATCATAACATTGTACCTGACTTGATGACCAAGTCGAATTTAATGTAACTTTTGAGTAAATGCAACTCCGTGCTGGGCGTCATCTTGGCCGTTCCCTTCAGCCTGGTGAATGGGAGCCCCTTCAGCCTGGTGAATGGGACCCCCTTTGTGTTGCAGAAGCAGGGGAAGCTGCGGGCTCGCCTGCGATGTACTTCCTAATTAACTGACATTGTTTGGTGGGCAGGCACGGTTGCAATGGGCCATGGACAGATTCTGAATTTCCTGGCTTATACAGCGGCTCCTGCGGTGCTAGTGGCTCCCCTTGGCGCTCTTGGCATTCCATTTGGGCCATTTTAGCCTTGTGCCTTCTAAAAGAAAAAGTCAACATCCTTGGAAAATTAGGATGTCTGCTGAGCTGCGCCAGCTCCATTGTGCTCACAATACACTCTCCAAAGTCCAAAAATGTCACATCTCGGGTGGAACTTGAAGAAAAGCTTGCTGGTCCAGTGTTCCTGGGATACCTCTGTATCATTCTGGTTCTGCTCCTGCTGCACATCTGCTGGATCGATCCAGAACACGGATCCTCGAATATCTTAGTTTACATTAGCATCTGCTCCTTGTTGAGCAGCTTCACCGTGCTCAGCTCCAAGGGCATCGGACTTGCAGCTCAAGAGGCTTTCTCAGGGAGTCCATCGAGTGCCGGGGCAATGTATCTCTTCCTCATACTAATCGCCGTGCTGGCGTGCAGCGTCCTCATCCATTTAATTTACATCAACAAGGCCCTTGAGCTCTTTGACACTTGCGTTTTTGGTGCCATCTACTTTGTGATGTTCACGCTGCTGGTTTTGCTGGCCACAGCCATCCTCTTCCAGGAGTGGAGCAAGGTGGGGGTGGTGAACTTCTTGGGCATGGTCTGCGGATTCACTACGGTTATCATTGGAGTGTTTCTGATTCCGATATTCAAGGCCCTCAAGTTCAGCTTTACAGATTTCCAAAAGTCTTCTCTAAAGACTGATTGAAAAGGTGACTCAACCTCAGTATTACTTATTTAAGTGTAGTATAGTATTTTTGTAATGTGTAGGCTTTCCAGGTGAGGGATGGTGACACTACTACTGTATGCACTGACATATAGACCTCAAGTGTATTGCTGCCTACAGATTGCTACAATATTAAGGTGCGGGAAATCATCATTCTTGGTGGCTGATTTACGAGCAATTGGAAAGTCCTCTGATTTGCATACCTTGCTGGTCTCAAACTCGCCATGTGTACTTAATGCAAAACTGTGCCCTGTGTCTGAACAATGTTGGCTGAGAGGATAATCCAAAGACACAAGGCTACGCAAAATGAGCAAATTTACATTTTCTTTAAATTATTGTTATTAATAATAAAATTTTGTAGACATTGTCCTTTCATGCATTCTTAAGCTACCCTCAGGCTGTGTGGGACTGTCAGTGATAATCAGGTTAGGTTTCCAAGACATTTCTCCTCTGATTATGATGAATGTAAATGCAACTTAAAAGTTTCCACTCTGTTGCCCAAGTTTTCCGGTGTCCACACACAGATGCTGGCTACAAGACAGCCTTCTGCCCTACGGGGGTGAAGTGTGAATGACTTCCAGAAGTATGAAAAATACATTCTGCTGTTAAAAGAGTTATCACCTCTTCCTGGCAGGAAGCCACACAGTGTGTAAGCCCAAAAGGGGAGCTTCAAAGGGGAAGCCACCTTTGTAGGGCAAATGGTGCATACACATTAGAAGTGCTCAGGTAGACAGGTTGGCGTCTGGGAAAAAGAGGGAAGACCAGTTGCCAAACCACATGGCTACACTTCTCAGGAAGCCGTCATTAGACGGGAAAGCTCCTACTAACTCACTGGCCAGTGACTGCCACATCCCTGAGGGCATTTTGTGGGCATAAATATGTCACCCGGGCACAGATCACATCTGGGCTAGAGAAAGAACCAAAGAAGGACTGGGAGATTTGTCTAAGTGCAGTTTGAAGCCCAAGACGAACACTAGCCTTTGCAAGGCAAACACTGGCTTTCCTGTGACCAGAGACCAGTAGTCCTGTGGCAATTGGACTTTTGCTGGATCAAATAGGTCTTTGGGGGACATCAACCCCTGTGGTCAAAGTCACCTCACCTGGACCATGGACCGAGCTATAGGCCCAGGAAGACCCCTATTGGCCTCACAACATCTCAATCATCTTACAGCATCTTCAGCATTCTGTATCCATTGTATCAGGACCACTCCATTAACTCCAATAGCACTTCACCCGTAGAGCCTGGAACTGATCTTGATACTGCTTTGGTGCCAAGGTAACTGTTGTACTACTCCTCATTCCCCCAGTCAGATTTGGTCGCCCAATGCAGGCCGGAGTAGTCAAACACAACTGTTTAAACTTTTACAAAGTTTCCAAACTTTGCTGTTACCAATGCTTGTTTGCATATTGGAGTAAAGAGCTGAAATGTAAGTTTTCCTTAAAAATCGGTTTCTCTGGATGCCTCAGGTGGATTTTGTTTGTTGTGGTGACAATATTTCTAATATTTTTTTTATAAATAAGTTTTGGATTTCTTTTGTGTTGTGTGACTTTCTTGTTCTGATGTTTTGGTAATTCTAAATGCTTTACACGTGTTCCTTTGTTTAAGCCTGAACGCTCAATGCCACAGCTACCCAGCGCTAAGGTTTAGCAGACGAGCCTGAATGGACCCAAATTGGTTTCGAGAGTGTATTCCACTTTGAGATTGCAAAAACACACGATAAAATGCACCACATTTCCTCACACTTTTGCTAAAGGCTTGTTTTAAGGAGGGCAGCATCAAAATATGCTAATTGTCAGGCCACACTTCCGGTAGTTAATGCACTTTTGGTGGCCAAAGCTCTGCCACCAGAAGTGCAACCCTGAACATGACAGAGGCTGTGAATGGATTAACATGGCGGATGGACAACGCAAAGGCCAAACTCAAAAGAAGGGTAATAGTGTCTACGGATGTCTGAATCCTCTGCGTGTAGCCATATTAAATCCTAAAGTTCATCTGCACATTGAATAAAAAAAAATGGGTGTTCGCCCTCCACAGTAAAAACACAGCTCACCCGGTACATTTGGAAACTGAATTGCCTGTGTAGGTTGACATTTTATAAATGTAAGTGTGGTAACTTTATCTACATTTCACTTATTTCCTAATCCATAAGGTACCCACTTTTCCTCAAGTCTCTCCACCTGCGCCCTTCTCTCCCTTATCTGCCTTGGGTGCAGTAATATTTCCTCCATTTTCTTCTCCCCAACACGGTCTTACTCCGTTTCAGGCGGGCTTGTGCGTGCACCTCCCTCTCTATGTTGGGCTAGCATTGCCCTCTGGCCCACATCTGCTATTGTATGTAGAAAATGTATGCGCGCTGATAAAACACACCGCCCATGTTTTAGCTTCATTCTGCCAGATGTCACCTGGACCCTAGCTCATGCATGCACATCTGATTCAGAGCTTCTCATCAAATAAAATGTCAACATGAAAAAGACGAGCATGTGTCATGGCGGAAGGTCAAGGCAGCCTTCATGTTGGGACATATTGGCAACATTGCTCCTGACCCGGCTCCAACCCGTACATACTTTGCTGGGTACTGGAGTGGTTAACATATTCAGTCAACAGAGCTCTGCAATCACACGCGTTATATATAGCTGTCCCAAAGGAGTAATAATTTCACAGTAATTTATCCTAAAACCAACATGAAACAGTCATGTCAAGAAAACGCCATCCATCAAAGCGTGGCTTGTTTTTTGGACAGAGCGCTCCAGTAACTGTTAGCACGTGCAACCCCTGGAGGGCTGAGTAAAGCAGCCCTGGGAGCGCCGCGTGCACGGTAATAGAAAGCACGTCCCGGCAGGAATGCAGCGCGAGCCGAGCTGTGAGTGGACTGGCGAAAGCTGCGGCCCGGGTGCCTCGCGACTACAATGAACTAGCTTGTTCTGGGGGCACATGTTGACAACATAGAGCCCAATCCTTTGACAGGATTTGCAAAGGAAATGAAATATAACAACAGTAGGACACCCTATATGAAAGGCATGCAGCCCGAAAAACGAGGCGAAGGGAACACGTGCTCTTTAAACAGGTCCCACTGAAAGGATTACAAGATTAGAGTAACAATGCTCTCCATAGAGTCGACTTTCCAGTAAAGGATTGTACATTCCGGCTGCAGTCTTGAGACCTGTGATCTTAGACAAGCTAAGCGTGCGTCTGGCTTGCCGTCTAGTAAACTGTGATGATTTTGCATAATGTCGACATTTATTTGGTGCTGTTTTATCATCTGTGCATTCTTTGTTTGTTTTCTTTGCTTAACCGAGGCTCACAATTACTTATCGATTGCTTTGTGGATGCATTTTTAAGTTTTCAATTCGCTTTAGAAATCATTGGAAACAAAACCATCACTGATGCAAACATGGTAGCAAGTTATGAAAGAGCTGTCAACAAATTAGATCAAATAATAAACAAAAATGGACCGAATCGCTAGAGCCTGGTTACATTTACAGAATTGTTTCTGTTTTTGAAAACACACATCCCTGTTTACTGCACGACATCTTTTCTACAAAAAGGCATACTTGTTCTTATATAGGGCTTAGGATTACACTTGGCGCTGCAGATAACAGTTATTGTTTATAAGAGAACATGGTGATTCTCAATCTGCCACTCTCTGAAGGGAGAAACGTTAGTTGGTCTTGCTATGAGTCTACACGAGCTGGTCATTTAACTTACCACAGACATGCCCCGCATGCAGTTAACTTACCAGCCATACTGCCAGCTGGACATGGGTACTAACACCTTTTTTTTTTGTTTAAATTGGTTTATTGGGTTTTAACCATCAAATATCATGACAACAGACCTCAATACATTACTACATTCGCACATCAAATAGGTAAAATGCATGTCTCATGCCCAAAGAACTAATCCCCTACTTCTGAGTGAAGCAAGCATACTTGAGTTAGGTGCGGTAAGTGCTGATGTCCGCATTTCTTTAATTTTAAACCTACAGCATTTCTTGCGTGGAGGCATAAATACAGGAACATGACCTCTATTGGTGAATGCGGTCTCTACGGACGAAATGTAGTCCTGTGGCTCTGACACCATCTCTGAATTACTGCTGCACAGTGAAGTTTAAAAAAAAGCTGATAACAAGTTGCCCTTTTTAGGTTTCGCCTCGCCGAAGGCTGCGCTCTGCGCAGCTTTTCGGCGCAGGCGAAATCTATTGTTTACTATAAGGGCTACAGGAACGTCCCCCGGCTCCCATTGGCTAGCTCCATAAATGGAGGCTAGCCATTGGGAGCCGGATCTGTCCGTCAAGGCCGGACCAAATTCGGGGGCGTTCCCGAGAATTTTTCCCTTTTGGCCCACGTCATGCGGCGGTGGGCGGGGCTTTTTTTATTGTTGCTGAAGGTTTGTTTTGCTCGTTCCAGGCCGACCGCCATGCTGTACGTGTCCTCGTAGGCCCCCCTCCCGCTGTCCGTGTGCCCGTTCCCGTTCCCACCCCCCCTGCTGTCCGTATGGCCGTCCCAGCCCCCCTCCCGCTGTCCGTGTGCCTTTTGTTAACTAATGCCCCATAGGCTCTCAACCAGTCTCATCCCACGCTGTACGTGTCCTCGTAGGCCCCCCTCCCACTGTATGTGTGCCCGTTCCCGTTCCCACCCCCCCTTGCTGTCCGTATGGCCGTGCCAGCCCCCCTCCCGCTGTCCGTGTGCCTTTTGTTAACTAATGCCCCATAGGCTCTCAACCAGTCTCATCTCAGGGCGGCGCTTGTGTCTTCAGAGGGTCTCGCTCCCGAGGCTCCTGCCCACAGCTCAGCCGGAGGGTCCTCTCCCTCTGCCCGCAAGAGGGTGCCACCGCCTCTACCCCCGCAGATCTGCCCGCAGGAGGGTCACCGGCGTCGCTGCGTCTCCCGCCCGCCGGAGGACTTGAACCCGCGCCTCGGATCTGGGCCGCTCTCTGGTCTCTGCTGCCGGCTCAGGGATCGCCATGGGGGACGTGATTTCCACTCACCTGGACGAGGGCAGGCGGCAGTACATCTCCGGTAAGAACCAGTGCCACGTGCCGCTGCCCCCAGGGGGGGGAGTTTGAGGACTGTGGGGATTGGGAATAGGGGTGAACGCACTACCGACCATGCACGCATGTTCATTTCACTGAGAGCAATAGAGTGGTCACTGAGCGCTGCACAGAGTGCTCACTTAAAGAGGCAGAGTGCTCACTGTGATTTGCATGTTCATGGAGTTAGGCTGGTAACTTTCATGGGTGCTGAGGCTAAACTAAAATGTAAAATGTGAGCTGTGCGTGCGCTTAGCCCGGCGCCCCGGGCGTAGTGGTAAGGCCCGCTCTGCTGACACCGCCTCCTGGTTACAGCGCGGCACCCTCCCCCCTGGCATCTCCGCTGTGACCGGTCCCAAGTCCCAAAGAGCAGTCAGCAGAGGGCAGCCTGGCATGAAGGCCTCCGCACGTCTAGTTTAATTCATCCTGCCTCGCCCTCCTTGTTCCCCCAAGTCTTCCCTTCTGACCCTCTGATACTGCCCGTCTCCTCCCGAGACCCGCCTCGTCTTCATTGCCTCACGCCTCCCGGGTGCCCCCAGCCCACCTCAGTTCCACCCACCCGTCCTCTGTTCCACCACCTCTGCCTTGATTACAATAACCCTCCCTCTGCCCCTGCCTTGGTTCCACCCACATGGTTTCACCACCCTTCTTTGCTGTGGTCTCGATTCCACATACACTGCCGGGGTTGCACCCACCTTTCCTTGCCTCCACCCTATCTCGGTTCACCACCAATGGCGCCCCTCCCCCGTTGCGGCTGCCTCAACTCTTGGGGTTCCCCTTAGTATACCTTGCTCCCGCAGTACCTTACCCTACAAGCCTGCCTACCCTCCTAGGGAGCCGCTCGGCTCAGAGTGGAAAAGATTTTACAGCGGTTGCAAGAACAGAGGGATATATAAGTAAGGCCGTCCTGTGGAGAATCCTTTGGTAGTCAATGGACTTATGAAAAAGTCCGCGAAAGGGACTAAAGAAAAATGAAGCCTTAAAACTTCTCCAATCAGAACAGAGAACGAAGCTGAAGGAAATAACAGTAAGTATGTCAGGGATGCTTAGGCAGTAGTTTAAGAGAAGGACCTATCTGGTGCTGTGATTACTTTGTGAAGGTAGTTGGGTTGTCAAACATTCGTGGTTAGATCAAGAGAATCGGAGCTGGCACAAGGATCAGATGAGTACCTTTGAGGGAGGGTACAATAATGCCAACATATTTGTGCTGAACAAGGAGATCTTTCTCTGGTATGACCTCAATTATAATAACTCCCCCAAGAGTCTACAAAATATAATGTCCACGTTTTGCTACTGCTATTTGTCAAATGAGATGTAGGTCTATCTAGCAAGTGAAAGTAGATTCCCTTGCCCTCCATTTAACCTTTGCCTTCGATAATCAGACACGAGGGTTGAGATTTCAAAGGAGTCTAAGTAGATAATAAGGTGATTAAATGTATGGAGTAGATGCATGTTTAAGGGAGTTGTACATAAAAGGGATGCCAAGGAGATATGCAATGGTGCTCCTGAAACAATTTTTTTTATAATTTGTGCCACATAGGTTCACCCATTTACTGATTGTTTACTTGGATCCTTGCTTTCTGTTATCTAAATATTTTTTTTACACTGGTCTAGTTTTTCCTTCAGGTATTTAATGAGTTACATTTTATTACGTATGATAAATTTAGGGCAGATAATGTTTGCCATGTCAAATTATTTTACACTTTGCCCTACCGATTTTCAATACCACATGCCTGCCATGGAGTCAACATTTATCAGGTTTTTGCTTTACCCATGTTTCTATCCTTAGCGTTATTGCTTCTTTAAAAAATGTTCTCTTCTTCAGACAGCTTCTCTGATTTCTTAGCCTTTCTTAGACTCTATATACAGGGCGTTAGTATAACCGTAGGTCACCGGGGAGAAGTCTTGCATGCCTCCTTAGGTTTACATATGAAAGTAATTGTTTCTATCTCGTTGTTTAAAAAAAAAAAAAAATCTATCTATCGTAGTTCCACTCTTAATTGTAAATGGCCAGGATGTTTGATCATTTTACAGTACTAAAAAAGGTACTGCAGCTATCTAAGCATGCATGCTTGGCTTCAGTGACATTGTTTTGCGGCTTTTTGCGGCGATGTCGGCATAATTGTTGGCAGGTATAAAGCCTCTAAATTAATGTTAGCTTTACGACTAATGCATGTGCCCAGTAGCTGCAACCAAAACGGTGCTGAATCTCAACATCGTACTTCTGTCGCTACCAGTTTTGTACAAAATGAATCATTTTAACTCTGCATTTTGTGAAAGGTGGTTTCTACTAGGATAAGTATTGGTACTGTCACATGACTGATAAAGCCAATGTTTTACATTTGCCAGTAATTACGCTTAGCATATTGACTTGTAGATTGCAGTACCCTACTGTATACAAATCCCAGATGAAAATTCCCCAGTTTGTTTACGAACTTTGCCACACACCAGTAATCTATCTATTAGAAATGAAACACTTTGCCACTCTTATTTTCTCCACTCTGATTTTTAGGTCGAGCCAAGACAGCTTGCATGCGGCGTGTAGCTCTAGGTGTATGTGTGTCTCTAGGTGTGTTTGTGTGGAGCTCTGTGTGTGTGGATCTGAGTGTGTGTGGCTCAGGATGTGTGTGTGTGTGTGTGGCTCTGTGTGTGTATGTCTTTGTGTGGCTCTGGGTATGTGTGTGTGGCTCTGTATGTGTGTGTATATGTGTGTGTAACTCTGGGTGTATGTATAACTCTATATGTGTGTGACTCTGGGTATGTATGTGTAGCTCTGTGTGTGCATCTGGGTGTGGCTCTGGGTGTGTTTGTAATCAGTGTGTATGTGTGTGGCTCTGGCTATATATGTGTAGCTCAAAGTGTGTATGTGTGTGTGGCTCTGGGGTGGTGTGTGTGGATCTGGGGTGGTGTGTGTGTGGCTCTGGGGTGGTGTGTGTGTGGCTCTGGGGTGGTGTGTGTGTGGCTCTGGGGGGAGGTGTGTGTAGCTCTGGGAGTAGTGTGTGGCTTTGGGGTTGTGTGTGTGGCTCTAAGTGTGCATGTGTGACTAGGGAGTGCAGAGTGACTAGGGAGTGCAGAGTGACTAGGGAGTGCAGAGTGACTAGGGAGTGCAGAGTGCTAGGGAGTGACTAAAGAGTGCTAGGAAATGACTAGAGAGTGCTAGGGAGTGCACAATGCTAAGAGGTGCGGAGGGACTAGGGAAGCTAGGGAGTGCACAATGCTAAGAGGTGCGGAGGGACTAGGGAAGCTAGGGAGTGCACAATGCTAAGAGGTGCGGAGGGACTAGGGAAGCTAGGGAGTGCACAATGCTAAGAGGTGCGGAGGGATTAGGGAAGCTAGGGAGTGCACAGTGCTAGGGAGTGTAGAGTAACTAGGGAGTGCTATGGAGTTCTAGAGACTGCAGAGATTAAGCTAATAACAATGTAAGTGACAATGCCATTTATTTATCTGTTTTCAAAACCAACACATAAATAAAAATGTTGTCATTAACAATGCCAATAGCTCAAACTTTTCCAAAGGCGAAACCATTGCATTGAAAATGCCTGTTTCAGCTCATGAAACTGATTGGCCATAAACCGGAGGAACTATGAAGTTTCGAATAACCTGAGTCTGAGCAATTGAAAAATGATCAAATCCAGCGGATGGTGATGCCTGCCAGTCTATGTGATGTCTGAGTGGTGTCCTGTGAAGATAGCCACGCCTGAACAGACTAGCTTCCTGAGTTCAGGCACAAGGAGGGCCATCCGTGACTGATGCGTCAACAAGACTGAAACTCTGCCGGGAGCAACTGTGTGACACAAAAAGCATTCACAAACGTACGCACACACACATTCACAACACTCATTCACAACAAAATCATACATTTATACCTATACGCATGCATGCACCAAAAAATTCATAAACATAAAACTTACCTGCAGCTCCTGGATCGGAAACCCTCAGAGGTCCCAGGTTTGGTACTGCTGCCTTTCCTCGTTGGCTGACCATAGGTCTGCCAATGTGAAGGGGGCAGCAGACCCATACTCATCACAGAGTGGGCTTTTGTTTCTTTGAGACTTGTTGACCCCACCCTACTCTGTGACAAGGTGTTTCTAGGTGACAGTTCGCCCTGGGCACTTCAAGGCTTAAAACTTAAGTGTACAGGTCCGAGGCAATCAGTGACACTCCACCTTGGCACGAGGGGGAGGGCCTTGGGGCACTTTGGCCAGGCTGAGGAGGTCATGCCCACTGGGCTGTGAAATTCTCAGCCTGGCAAAGTTAATCTCAGACAGGCATGAGCCTATGCATTTAGCTCCTGGCTGCCTGAGCTGAAAAAGAAGAGTGTCTGTCAGGCTAACTTTTCCTACAGACTAGCCGCAGCTGCTTATTACAAGTTTGTTATGATACAATGCACTTGTAACTCAGCATATGGCATATTTGTCACGTGATGGAGTACCTGTCCTTGAAACTCTAAATATAGCCCTTTCCATTCACTTACGACCTATCAAATACTCTAAAATCTGATGTCCTGCATATCATGGCATTGTTTCCTCAGAGGGAGCTTTCTTCAGGAATACCTTAAAATTCTGTTGACTCTGGATCTTAAAGAGATCTTCAAAATGTGTGACCTTAAACAGCAGCTCATCTTTAGTACTTTCTGAGTAAACTTGTTGAAAATGTCAAAGCTAATTTCTGAGGTAGAAGTGATAATGAGGTCTCTCTTATCCTGTAGTGCGGATACTTTACAACTGTCAGTCAGTGGCATTTCCCCAGCTAAGGCAAATGAGCGTCACCCCAATGCTTTAAAGCAGTGAAAAAAGGAAAAATAAAATGATAATAGCTTGATGTTATTACCATTTTATTTTGCCTTGCTGCGCCAGCTTGGCGGGCGGGCGGGCGTCACTGCTCTCCTCACAGAGCAGGGGAGGGAGAGGAGTGGTAGGCACACTGAAGTTTGCATGATGCCTTGGCCGGCCCTAGAGGTCCGGCCAAACAATCATGCACACTTTGCATGTTCTCCACCCAGCCTGAGTGGAAAGCAGGCCCAGGCCCCCAGTACCCGTCTGAGCCCCGAACTACAGTGCTCAGACCGATCATAGCAGTGCATTGCTGCGCTGTAATTGGCTTAGGGAAGCCAATCACAATGCTGCATTGCAGCATTGTGGTTGGCTCGGGGGAGCCTGTATATGCTTCCTGTTCTACGACTTCGCCCGACACAGAGGATAGACGAAGTGGGAGAGACACGGCAGGAGGTAAGTATATTTTTCTTTATTTGACCCCCTTTCCAGCCAGTCCTCGCCCCTACCCCACCACCCAAGATCTGTGCCAGCCACCACTGCCGTCAGTTCAAGCAATTGGTAGGGGTAGTTCAACAAGCACAAACAGATAATGCTGTAGTCTCTGAATCAGGGTCTGCTACTCGAAGTTAAAGGAGCCATTTATGCATAGATACGTCTGACTTAAATTTGTAAAAGAGTTGTGATTTGGGCCTTTAATGTGTTATCTGTTTAAGATTATGGTGCATGCTTGCTGGTATTATTCTTACTTTTTATTGATTACATGTTTTTGTATAGTTTATGTGCCATTCTGATGGCCAGTGTGTTCGTAGAGAGCCCAATTCTCAGATCTTTTAATTTGTGTAAGTCCCCTTATGCTCGCTGAAATTTTGCTATGCTTGCGAATGTCTCCATATTTGTAAGCATCATCTAGTGATGGGAACGTTTCCTGGGAAATGTTCAGTGCAAATGAGTTGACCACTGCTAGAGTTGTAACTTTGTAGCTATTCACAAACATTTGCAATGCATCTTCCACTCTTTTGAGACACCTAAGGATACACTTGAAGGACAATAGCTTTAGTGGTGCTGAATATGTGAGAAAGTGATGTTAAAGAATAAGTTACTTACCTTCAGTAATGATGTATCTGGGAGGGACATATATTAGTTGTAAATTCCTTTCCTTAGAATTCCCCCCAGGCGTCAATCTGGATCTGCAGATTTTTCATCAGCAGTACCCCTGCGGTAGGTGGCGTTGGTCGGCTCTGCATCTGTTGTCGGCATTGTGGGCGCTGGGATGATGTTGTGAGACCTGTATAGATGCCGCCCATGCGCGCTGACGTCAATTCTTAACACGACTTTCCATGCCAGAAGCGCAGAGCCATAAAAGACACTGACCACTGGTGCGTCAAAAATAGGGTCCTGTAGGGGAGTCCCTATCTCTAGAAATCAGTTCGCAGAGTGGGAAGTATGGGTGGGGCGGTAAGAAAACTGCAACTAATATATGTCTCTACCAGATACATTGGTACCGAAGGTAAGTAAGTTGTTCATCTGATAGAGAATATTAGTTGCAGATTCTTTACCTTACAATAGATACCCCAGCAATACCATCCCCGGTGGGGTATCTTTGAACCAAAATCCAACAAGTAAGTCCCAGAGGACCGAACAGAAAAGTACCCGTCCCTCCTGACTTTGCTTTCAGGGCAGTAATGTCTGCTTTGCGTGGGCAGTGATGCCCACTTTGCTGCCTGTCAGATATCAACGAGTGGGAATCCGCTTTCTAACGCAGTGGTTGCCACTGTTGCTCTAGTTGAGTGAGCACGCAACCCCACAGGAGGTTCCTTCATCGCCAAAGTATAGCATATTTTAATGCAGAGGACAACCCATCTAAAGATGTTCAATTTTTGAACAGCCCGGACTTTTTTGGTGCCCACATAGCCAATGAAGAGTTGACGATCCACCTGGAAGTCTTTAATACAATCAGGATAAAAAGCCAACGCACATTTTGGGTCCAGAGGCTGGAGTCTCTCCTCCCCCTCGGATGGATGCGGGGTGGGTAAAAGGTGGGCAATGTAATGGATTGTCCCACATGAAAGGACATGAACACTCTAGGAAGGAACAAAGTTTCCATTCGAAGCACCTCTTTATCCGGATGGAAAGACAGATAAGGAGGGTCGGAAGACATAGCCTGGAGCTCGCTAACTCTGCGAGCAGAGGTGATGGCAATAAGAAAAGCAATTTTGAGAGTCAGCATCCGGAGAGGACAATTAGCTGTGCACCATGCCATACATTTGTTCCATCTACGGGCATGTACCATTGTAATGGCGGGACGCCTGGCTCCCAAAATACCATCACAAACTTCAGTCACAAGGTCGAAAGCTGTAAACTGCCACTCCTCAATCTCCACGAAAGGAGATGGAACCTGGACAGGTTCGGGTGAAGAACTGTTCCCTGCTGCTGTAGCAGAAGTTCCTCCTGAAGAGGCAGTCTGATCGGAGGATCGATGGCCATGCTCAGAATGTCAAAATACCAGACTTGTTGTGCCCTATCCGGCGCCACAAAAAATGACCGGTTGTGCTTGATCTTCTTGAGCACTCTGGGCAGAAGTGGTATAGGTAGAAAGACCTACAGTATGCTGGAGCTCAACACACGCTGAAAAGTTCTGCTGAGTAAGCACTGCCTTGGAAACTCCAACACGCATTACTGCTGACATTGCGCGTTCTCTTTGGAGGCGAACAGATCTAACCTAGATTCTCTTCACCGCTGAAAGAGACCTTGTGCCACTTCCGAATGAAGATGGCATTCGTGATCAACCAGGCAGCGATGGCTGAGTTTGTCCGCTCTGGCATTCAGAGAGCCCGCAGGTGTTGAACCACCAGGGTTATGCCCTGATGTTCCAGCCATGTTCAGAGATGAAGAGCCTCCCGACAAAGTGTCCACAACCCCACCCCATCATGTTTGTTGCAGTACCACATTCTGGTAATGTTGTCTGTGAACACCTTCACCAGTTTCCCCTTGAGAGAGCGGAGGAATGCCTAGGGTGCCAGTCTGATCACCCAGAGCTCCAGACGCCTCTGATCTCCACCTCTACCAGATAGCCTTCCCACCCCAGTAGTGATGCATCTGTCACCATTCAAGATCTGGTTGGGGAAGGGAGAGGGATCTGCCACTGATCCAATCTTGGTTCACTGTGGAAAAGTGTGGCTCACTAGTTAGAGGAGGCAGACCTGGAAGCAGAGGTCAGCCCGGGACCAGGGTTCAATTCCCGGCTCGGCGCGGTCTTGAGTCCTAAAATGTCCATGGACTCGACAATTCTCGCTCCGGTGCCTACTCGATTCACGGGTTCACACTCTGCGACTCTGGGCAATAGCTTGCTTAATCTCCACAACGGCCCCTCGCAGCGGGAAGCCTGGCTTTCACCTTGCGGATACCCTGCCAGGGTTATCTCACAGGGGAATACCAGGACGGGTTCCCTAAGCAAACGCTTAGAAACCGCTCGGTGATTTGCGCTATATAAATTCCTGTACAATTACATTTACATTTACATCACTAGCCACCACTGCAGTTGGTGTGCAGTTCCCTCCGAGATCTGGATGTAGATCGGAAAGATTCCCATGATGCTGCACCCACTGGAACTTCAGATCCCACTGCAGAGCCGTGTATGCCACCTGACACGATCCACAATCAGTATGCAGGAGGCCACAAGGCCCAGCAGCCTCAGAGTCATTCTTACCGAAATCCGGGATAGAGGCTGAAACATCGGTATCATAGTATAAATATCCCAGACTCACTGTTCAAGAGGATAAGCCTGAAACAGCACTGTGTCCAGCACAGACCTGATGAAAGGGAGTGCCTGAGAGAGAGTCAGGTGTGTCTTTGGCATGTTGATAGTGAAATTGCACCAAGGAAAAGGAAATTTAATTAAAACCCACAAATAACCCCAATTGTAACCTTAAATCCCCCTGCCTCCCTGCAACATGGACTCAAAACTGCCCATCCCCCAATTTGCAGAGAGCCTGTAAACCCCATTGGTCTAAACTATGGAGGGTGTGTCATGCTGCCGAGCCACCCAGTTGACCACCCAGCAGACCCCCAGAACAATACAATGGACCAGCCATAACACTTGCTATCTCAACCTGAGGCCCTGCAATTATGCATATAAAGAAATTCTCATCCACTATCCCTCATAACGCAGCAAAACAAAATAACACATTGACACCAAACCAATAGGATTGAAGTCCCTGGAACAAATGTAATCAACAGAACGTTAGCACACCCTCTCCCCAACATGCAAAGCATTACTCATCATGTCCGGGTGCCGGCCTGGGACCAACACAGTTCCAACACAGTGGTGGAAGAATGCTGTAGTAAAACCTCTGCTCAAGAAGCCCTCTCTGGACCCAGGGGTGTTAAAAAACTTTCGCCCCATTTCACTGCTCCCGGCTCCCGCGAAGATGTTAGAAGCCCACTTGAACAAACATCTGGCTGCATTCGTGGAGAGCTCGGGCTGTTTGGATCTTTCCCAGCATGGATTCAGGAGGGAACATAGCACTGAGTCTGCCCTCACCATAGTGCTGGATAATATCCGCACCAGGGTTGATGAGGGACAGACCTCCCTCCTGATCCTTCTAGATCTCACAGCTGCCTTCGACACCCTATCCCCCTCGGTGTTAACATCTCGACTGAGGGAGATTGGGGTTCGTGGGTCAGCCCTGGGACTCCTTTCCTCTTTTCTCGATCATAGAGAGCAAAGGGTCATGCTGGGATCGTTTCTATCTCCATCCCTGTCTGTGCAATGTGGGGTCCCTCAAGGGTCAGCGCTTAGTCCTACCCTTTTTAATATCTATGTGACCCCCCTTGCCAGACTTATTAGATCTTTTGGGATGGAGGTAGTTTCCTATGCGGACGACACCCAGATCCTAGTCTCTCTCTCCCAGTCAGTTACGTCGACTGCCGCCAATTTTAGATCTTGTATGGAGGCAGTCGGCCAGTGGATGATTCACAATTCACTAAAACTGAATGGGGAGAAGACGGAGGTGATGGTATTCGGAGGAAAGGAAAAGATCTGGTCTGCTGAGTGGTGGCCGAACTCGCTGGGCGTATGTCCCGATCCTACCTCCTCAGCAAAAAATCTGGGGGTTATGATCGACCCCACCCTTAGTATGTGCCAACAGGTCAACAGGACTGTATCGACCTGTTGGGGGATTATCCACATTCTAAGGAAAATCAGGCACTATTTGTCACTCCAGGCAAGAAAGCAACTTGCCGTCGCACTTCTGGGCTCCCGGTTGGACTATTGCAATGCGCTGTATGCAGGACTGAATAAGAGTCAGCTACAGCGCTTGCAGGTGGTCCAGAATGCAGCAGCGAGATTTGTTCTTGACCTACCTAAACGTGCCTCTGCCACCGAAGCCCGAAAGCAGCTCCACTGGCTCCCCGTTGGGGACCGTATCCTTTTTAAATCCATGTGTATGGTGTACAAAGCCTTAGCTAAAACTAGCCCTACAGGCATTGGATCGATCCTGTCTCAGTATAACCCTGGCAGGAATCTCCGTTCCACTCATAAACTTCTTCTTTCTGTGCCTCGTGTTAGGAAAACAAGATGGGGAGGCAAGGCCTTTTCTAACCTGGCCCCTAAATGGTGGAATGCTCTCCCTTTGGAAGTAAGGTCCCGCCCCACTCTACAAGCTTTTAGATCTGCTTTAAAGACCCACCTTTTTACACGTGCATACCTTTAGTGGTGCTCTGCAAACTTTTTGATCTGTTTTGATAGGCGCCTTGACACCTTCGGGTTTAGTTTGCGCGATACAAATTGCCTAATAATAATAATAATAATACCTAGATCAAGTCATTGATGTTGTGGACTTATGTCGAAGATCAATCAGTCGCATTGCTACCTGAGCGGTCCTGTTGACTATCCAGGCCATGCCCCCAAGACGGGGACGATTGGTGTCGGGTGTGAGAAGTACGCCAGTTCTCAAGCCAATCCCAAGTCTCCTCAGGGGTATAAAAGGAACAAGTCTTACCGTCCGTCAGGACTCACAGCTTTGCTGGAAAAAGCATGGAATACTTGAGGCCTTATCTCGGAGAGCAGGCTTGACCTCCAGCAAGGATCTCCGTTTTTGCTGCGCTTTGAAGGTAAAGTCTGGAAAAAAGGTAATGGTGGCTGTTGGAACTGGGGTCACCAGCTCCCCATGGGTAGCATGGCACGAGCGGGTAGGCATCTGAAAGCTTATGTGTAAAGCGAACATACAGCACACGCAACCACTGAGGCAGAAAAATGGGCACGCAATAAGTGACGCCACTCCAGTGAGTATGTGTAAAAATTAAATAACTTTTATATTTAAAGCAGAGTCAGGGTAATCAAGAATTCATGGTATGGTTAGCTTATTAGCTTTCCTTTAAATTACATGTGTGACAACACTTGGCAATAAATACTGGATGAATAAATATTAAATATTAAATAATAAATACCCACAGGCCTGACTTTGGCCTTGCTTCTTATCATCACCTGTAAGAAATACATTATAAGGACATGAATACAACACTGCCTCAAGTACTAATCTTCATTTCTTCAGGTAAGCAAAGAGCATCTCCATAACAGTAACATCTCTCCGCTGTAGGAGTAAGCAGTGCATTGAGTGATGATAAAACATTTAATGAGGCATGAGGAAATCACCATTTCGTTTAACAGGTCTCAAACATCGCTGGGGACCTCAGTACATATGTCAAAACAGGGCCTAAGCAACTCCCTAAAGTAGTTTCGCCTTAGTATATACCCTTCCCCTAATCAGGAGTTAACTGTAGGCTTCCTTTGGCATCTCATACGGCAGGAGTGAAAAAGAAACAGATCCTTAAACTCAGCAGGTTGAGATAACCCCTTCAACGGTTAATTAGGAAGACCCACCTCCTAGACACAGGTATTGCATTTTCTTATTCAGGAATAAACCTCTCCTCTAATGGGAGTAACCATTTCCTTATATATCTAGAGGCCTACAGGAACCACTGCATTAGGCTGGAGTATCATGTCATCTAATAGGCATAAACGGGTCATTCACTTGAATAAACATTTCCTCTTTAATCAGGGTAGCCTTTCTCTGAGCAGAAATAAACATTTAATAATAGGTCAACCATTTCATGACTCAGACCTGCCATTTAATTGGGCCTATGCAGAGCATTCCCCTAAATAAGGCAGTAATAAATAGGCCTATTGTAATATGTGCATTTCCTTAGGGCATTTCCAAAGTTACTACAGCCTTAACTCCTTATGCATTCCATTAGGAGCACAAACACTGAATTTCTCAGCAATAACATTTCCAAAAACGCAGGAATAAACAGTGCCTCGAATGAGGGTAAACCATTCAATTGGCAGAAGCAACCCCTTCCTTAACCGGGAATGACATTTCAGCGGGTAAGGGTAACAATTCCTTATTCAGTGCCCAACATTTCAATAATCCCAAACAAGCCATGCATAAGGCTACAGTAATTGGCATTTAACAGTACACCAGGCAGGGGTTAACTCTCACCAAATAATACCCTCACGGTGTGTTTAGGGACCCTGGCCCTGGTCAGGGGACTCTCTGGGGCTAATTAGGGCCAACGTGGACCAGTCACCAGGTTTCCCCAGGGAGGGGCGAACTCGGGGCCTCCTGGGGCCTTCCGCCCTCCTCCCTGGGGGTTTGCTTACTCTTCGCCATTAATCTGGGCCAATGGAGCCCAACAACAGTCTGCCCCGGGGGAGGGGCGAACTTGGGCCTTCTCCGGCCTTCCGCCCTCCTCCCCAGGGGTTACCTTTCCTTCTTCGGCCGCTCGGGGCCCTTGCGTAGGTTGGGCTGCAGGCGAGGGCTTCAACCCTCCGTTAGGCCCTACTCGGCCCAGTGATTCGGTGGGGCCAGTTGTAGGGCACAGACAGTCCAGACGGGGCCCCGTGCCGGCTGGAGGGGGGGGCTTCCAGGCTCTTCCAAGGCCCTCAGACGGTGTTGTTGCTGGTTCCTGGGCTGGTCCGGGGCTTCAGTATCCTCCGGGGCCCAGGACCAGTCAGGTCGCGGCCCCGTGGGGGTGTGGAGCCGGCCGCCAATGGCAGTGCGGCCGGCTAGGGGCACAATCTCCCAGGCTAATGGAAGCGCGGCGGGGGCGGGGTCTCTGACGCGCCCCAGTCACATGATGCGGGCAAGGGCTTCGGGCCTGTCAGGCCTAGCGCGGCCTGAGAGAATTCCGGCGGCCCTCTTCTAGCACCGGGGGCCGCCGCAACGACGTACCCCACGGGGGAGCCTCCACCACCTAGTCGCCGGACCGGGGCAGTGATGAGGGCCGCAGCAGGTCTCCGCGATGGCGGCAGACAGCGCCTCGCAGATACAGCGCCTCAGGGACACTAGAGCGCTCGGCAGCATCACACAGGACGTCGATGTCAGCGCTTCGCCAGAGACAGAAGGTGAGCGCTTGGGCAGAGTGCAGCGCCTTGCAGGCAGGAAGGTGCTTGAAGAGAAGCGCGCCTCGGGATTCTAGCGCTGCACAGAGGGCTAAAGCGCTTGAGTCATGGATAGCTCAGTCAGCTCAGGGCACAGCGCGGGAAAGCAGTCCACAGCACTTAGGGAGCCTCGACAGGCTAGGCAGGACACAAAGCAGAGCAGCACTCAGCAATCTCAGCACTACTCGAGGCAGCAACCTCCTCCAGCACCTCAGCGCTCCTCACAGGAACAGCAGGAGAGCGCTGGGTAAGCAGGGCTGTCAGCACAATCAGCACAGGGTGCCACGCTTGGTAGTTTCAGCAATAGCACTTCACAGGTAGATTTTTGGCATTAGTGCAGTTCAGACAGTGCAGGCAGGGGCAATTTCCACAGAGCCTCGGACAGCAGTCTAAGGCAGTCGGCGCTGGGGCAGCTTCTTTAATAGCGCTTCAGGTCCACTATACCAGGGCACAAAGCAGAGCAGCACTCGGCAATCAGCAGGCTCAGTGCTTCTCACAGGGTCACAGTAGATAAGCGATTGAAGGGCACTATAGCGCTTAGCCAGCAGACAGTTTATTTACGTTGGAAGCAGGTCAGCAGGACCAACAGGACAGGACACACATCCATGTCAAACCAACCAAAGGGATCCCAGGTGGCGTCAGGGAGCGCGGGTAGCGACACAGCGCCAATACCTGGTTGATTTCTTAATAGTTCTGTGGTGATTTTGTTTCTTCTTGGCGCAGCTGTTTCTTGCGCCCTTGTTTCTTCTTAGCGCTTTATGTTTCTTGCGCCCTTGTAAGTTTCAGTCTCTTGGTTCCTTGAAGGGGGGGTTTGGAGTGGATGGCTGGTATCAGATCTCCTCAGCCAGTCTCCTCAAGTAGCCCCTGGGTTCCCCTTCCGCCGGGCCAGATCAGGGGGGCAAGTTCAAGATCCCTCAACAATTGATAGGCAGCACCTAGGCTCTGTCTTCACCAGTGTCATAGGTCCCTGCCCAGGCCCCCACCGTCTAAACTCCTGCGTAGGTTCCTCCCCAGGTCTGTGCTCCCTCAGTCTGACAGTAAAGTTTCCCTCCCTTTCCTTTTATAGTGCCAGTTGACAGTTGGTAGTGGCAGTTGGTGTCACCACACCTGTTCCAGTAGGTTCCAGGAGGTTCTAGTAGGTTCCACCATTCTGGCTATGGGCAGGCTGGCAGGCTAGTATTGATACATTGTTTGAGGGGTTCTAGCCAGCTCCTGACCACTAGAATGCGCCCACAAAGACCGTGCTGCAGTAGCAGGGTCAGTGGCGGCCATGTTAGGGGAAGTGGGCACCTGCACCTTAACATTACTTTAACATTACACAGGGCTCTCTTCACTACACAAGGCCTATACCCTTTTGTTACAATAGGGGGCACCCTAAATTAAAGGAATAAAAAGCGAAAAATTCTGGGAAAAGGGCCAAGTCCTACAGTGGCATTATCAAGTTTCAGAGGCGGGGCGGTCCTGGAGGTCTGGAGGATTATATCCTGATCCCGGAAATTAAAAATCCGCACCAGCAAGGGTCTTGGAGGGGCTCCAGGTCTTGGAGGACCACTGAGTACCCAATGCGCCCTTTCCACTGAGAAATATTTAGAAAGGGATCAAGGTTGTAGATGTTTCTGTATCAACTCCTCCACAAACAAGTCTGCAGTCTGTCCCTCTAATCTTTCAGGAACCCCGAGAATACAGATGTTATCTCTCCGAGCACGCCCCTCATAATCCTCCAGCTTTGCCTCAAACTCGGACGCTTGGGCCTCCAGGCGTTTGACTGTAACTTCCAGAGACTTTGTTGAAGCAGACAAAGTTTTGACAGAATCGTCCGTCTCCTTGACCCGATCCCCCATTTTGCGAATGTCGGCACGGATGAAAGTAATCTCTGTCATGGCGGTGTCTATTTTAGCCTCCAACACTGTGCAAGCTCCTTGGATGGCCTCCATGATGTCCTGCTAGCCAGGTGGTCTAGGATAGGGGCTCCTGTGGACAGGACAATTGCCCACACTACTGCCCCACTTCAGGAGATCCAGTGTTCCTGACACAACATCCCTCCTCTGAGAGCTTGGCCGTCCAAGCCTGGTCTTCAAAAGGCACGGCCCCTTCTGCTTCCCCAGATAGGGAATCCAAGAAGCTGGACCATCATTGGGAAGAGAATGTTTTCTTCTGCCAGCTTGGCATTGCAGTCGATGAATACCGCTTACCTTTTGGGCTGATATTCCCATACTATCTGGGATATGGTCATGCAGGTCCTGCCTCAGTGCCTGGAGGAGGCCTGGGCCGTTCTCTCCTAAGCAGTTGAAGATGGAGGAGATGAAGCCAAATTCACCATTAATTGTGGACTGGATACCCCTGACTCACTGGGCAGAACAATTTCCATGTCAGTAGCTCTCAGGCGCTACGTCTGGTTGAAGACTTCTGGCTTTTTGGGGGATGTCCAATCTTCTTTGATGGACATGCCCTTCGATGGCACTCACCTTTTTGGTGACAAGGCTGACTCTGCGCTTGAGCGCTGCAAAGATTCTTGACCTGCGGCCAGATCCTTGGACCTCTCGGATACCCCCCTTCCACCTCGGTCTGCCTTTTATCCCTTTTGTGGCTATGGAAGGGGTACCCAGCCACGTCCTGTCCAGCCAAGACACTAAGTCATATAAGCTGTCCAGACTCTGCGTGGCCGCGGACGTTGGACCCAGCATCCTCGTGGGTCAGGGAGCCAGTGGATGGGCCAGTCCATCCTTTCTCCTCCTGCCATGGACTCCAAACCTTCCTAGTCCAACATTACAGGACCATCAGTGGCCAGTTGGAGGCACGATTCACCATTACCTCCTCCACTGGCAATCCAGCAAACCCCCCCGCCATGACTCTCTCCTAGGACCGAATGTCAGAGGAACATTTGGTGCTTCTCCACGAGGAAGTTGCAGCTCTCTTGGCCAAGGGGGCCATAGAGAAGGTCCCTGTGCCAGAAGTAGGACGTCGTCGTTATTTCCGCTGCTTTCTAGCGCACAAGAAGGACAAAGGCCTGCATCATATCTTATACCTCTAGACCCTCAACTTCTTCCTCTGGAAGGAGAAGTTCAAGATGCTCACTTTGGCCCAGGTGCTTTCTGCCCTCGATCCAGGAGACTGGATGACCAGTGCCACTCGGGTGTCCACAAAGTTGAGGGCGGTGGTCACAGCTCATCTGCGCATATCAGGGGTACCAGTCTTCCTGTATCTTGATGACTGGCTGTTGAAGGCGTGCTCACTCAAGGGTGTCGTCTCCCACCTCCAGACTATGGTGGACCTCCTGCGCTCACTGGAGTTCACTATCAACATGCCAGTGGGGCGTAACTTGCAAACACCCAGGATGGCCGCATAGCTTGTAGGCTCTGAGCCTCTGACACACTCCTAGCCCCCAAAAATCCACACAATTATCCTGCAGCCATATTTACTGACATGGATTGGATAGCCGCTGCCTTGAGGACTTCCCCGATCTTACTCTGACCGGGTTTGGTGCTGCAGAACTGGAGATCTTACGAAGCATTCCTAGACCGGCGTGCAGGCTTCCCGGACGTCCAGAGCCAAGTAATTTGAGTGCTGGTGCGGCTCTTGGGCCCCAGGTGCGAGGCAACTCTCCGCCCCGGCGCAACATTCACCCGTTGGCTGGGGGACAGTCGAATTGCTGATCTTACCCCTTTGGTGTGTCTGGGGGACTGTGTCGAAGGCATGGGGCCCCCAACCAACTCTGCCAGGCCCAGAGCTAGGCTTCCCAAAAATGAGGTACAGGGCTTCATAAAACGTTTGGATTTTTGCAGGAGATGCACCAGCTCCCAGAAAAGCAGAGAGGTGTGGAGCCATCACAGCAGGAGGCTCTGGGGTCTGAGCTTTTGAGTGACGATGCTCGGAGTCCAGCGTCACATCAGTTGATGGACTGGAAGAAGTCGAAGAATGCCTGTGCTTCTTTGACTTCTTCTTGTGTTTGCCTGACTTATCCGGCCACCCCGATGACTTGGAGTGCGACAAGGAGTGTGGGCTCCACGACCGTCCTCGAAGATGATCCTCGAAGATGATCCTCTCGAACAAGAAAGGGAGTGACGTGGAGCTGAGTGTCGGGCCTCCAGCAGCTTTCGGAACCGCTCCCGCAAAGCCATCGGGTTCATGGCCCGGCACTTGGAGCACGACTTCGGGTCATGATCATGCTCCAGACACCAGAGGCACATGAGTTGCCGATCCATCACAGACATTCATTCCGTGGCAGGAACTGCAGGGCTTGAAGCTTATCCTAAACTGGGACATCCTCAATGCACCAGGAGTCAAAGACTCAAAAAAGAAGTCAACAAAAAGTCCAAAAAGGTTAACCAAATTGTGGCTAGGTGTAGCTCTCTCCAGATCTGTGCTTAGGCAGGTGCAGAAAAATAAAGAACTGATGACAGCACGCATGGGCGGCGACTATATAGGTCCTGCAAAGTCATCCCTGTGCCCTGATGCTGACGACAGACACATAGCCGACCAACGCCATCTACCGATGTGCAAGGGTACTGCTTATGAAAAATCTTCCAATCCAGACTGACTCCTGGGGGAAATTCTAAGGTACGAAATCTACAACTGATAGACTCTATCAGATACAAAGGAATTTTCCTAACCATATGGGTGCGTGTCCTCCATCAAGATAGGGTCAGGGTGACATACTTACTCTTTGCCAAATGAATACTCACAATGTATAGGCATATGCTTATACATTAAGGAATTTAAAACATTTTGGCAATCAGTCCTAGAATTATGCCGTTATTGCAATGTAGTAATAAACATAATCATATTCTCTAATGGGTGCTCTCATAAAAAGTTACTTTACTGGTGGTCGTAGCATCTTCCTGGTGTTGAACTCATGCTACTAAACAGTGATGGCAAAAGCTTAGCTTAACAATTTTAATTATGATAACACTGTCCCACCCTAAGCCATGGCCCATGCATAAGTCTGTGCGCCAGATGTGCTACATGCAGGCCAGGACAGTGCAAATATCACCCTGAATATGCAGTTCCTAATGCAAGCACATTAGTGAAAGATGGATCAGCTAGTTGAAGCCACAGGTCTGCCTTTCACTGTGCAGACAGCAACAGTCCTGACTGTCAAAGGTGGGCAGTGATCCCCTGCAGATAGGTGCCTCAGTGACTAACCCCATCTGCACGGAGATGCTTCTGGAGGTCCTTGAGATAGCTCTGTGTTGTCTGCACAGTGAGAGGCGGACCTGTGGCTTCTAACAGCTGGTCCACCTGTCACTAAAGTGTCTGGGAGCACATTTGCTATGATACATGCACTGTCCTGGACTGCATCTGGCTTGCAGACTTAAGTGTGGACCACAGCACAGGGTTAGACAATGTACTAAATACATAATGTGGTCCTTGGAGACGGAGTAGTGGTGCTGTTCCTGACCTTTACAGGACATGGATTTCAGAGGATTTTCCAGGCAAAATGAGGAACATATCCAACTGTCCTAGCAAACTCAAATATGTAATGAGAATGACAAAGATGGCATTAAACCCTTTTTATTACATTTAGTGCAATGATTATTACTGGATCTCATGCCCCTTTCCATCTCACCCACATACCTTCCTTCCCCTCTGAGCAACACTTTTTGTTATGTTTCATGTTCATTTTCTCAGGGGGCATCCTTTGAGTGGGGGGGGGGGGGCACTTACTGTGCACCGTCTCTATGTAACACATAGTAGGTGCACATGACTTTCTCTTTGGCCCAGTGCCTGCATCTGTAATATAGGTGCAACAAAGGGGGACCTGGTATACTGATTATTTCAAGCAATTTCTTTATTGCAACAATCACACTATATTCTTTTGGGTGATTGGGTTATTTATTTAACCTTTCTTTTATAACTTTTTTCTATTTTTATACAAGGACTTCACATCCTTCCAGTTAAGCACATATCAAAAAACAATTTCAATATTTTCAAATATTCACATATTTTTACGTTTACCACAATATACATTACAAACATTTATCACAAACACCACTATGTCACTAAACCAATGTATCTTTTAGAATCTGATCAACACAAATTAATTTCTTTGCAACTGAAAAATCCAGATAAATTCTCAACACTAGAAACACGATTTCATTCAGTGTGTCAGTTTCCCTTCAATGTCAGTTTTATTGTCTTATTTCCATGGGAATTTATCTGAATTTATCTGGATTTTTCAGTCGCAAAGAAATTAATATGCATTGATCAGATTCTAAAAGATACATTGGTTTAACTGTGTTTTCGTTTCCCCATTTAAATCAGATGATTTTACTTTCCCCTGTGGGGTTTCTCAGGGATTGTCTTGAGTCCAACATTTTTCAGTGTATACATGGCTCCATTCGGTGCAATAATAAGTTCCTATGGTTTTTCCTGCGTGACATATGCAGACGATACCCAGGTTGTTGTTTTCATCTCTAACAATCTGATGGAAACGCAGAACCATTTCTCTGCTTGCATGCTAGCCATTGTGGAGAAAATGAATTGCAGCTCCTAGAAACTTAGGGCCATATGTATGAACACATTTTCCCATAGACACAGAATGGGTAAAACCCTTTGATACATCTGGCCCTAAATACTGGAAGAACTGAAATCTTACTTTATGGTGCTAAGTGTCCTAGGTAGAAACTAAAATGGTAGCTGGAGGAGTTGGGTCCATTACTGTCTCCCTTTTCCTGTGCCAGTAACCTGGGAGTGATATTTGATATTGATCTTTCATTTTACCTCATAATGCATCAGTTGCCACCAAGTGTTTTGCGATACTTCATGTAATATCTAAAATTGTGCATTACTTGCCCACGTTGGCTCAGAAAAATATGGCCAATGCCATTTTTTCCATCCCAGCTAGATTATGCCAATGCTCTCTACCTCGGCCTCCCCTCTTTTCTTTTTGACAGGCTGTAGGTGATCCAGAATGCTGCTGCATGGGTCATCCTAAGTCTCTCCTGAAGAATCTCAGTGAAGCATCTTCTCCCTTCCGTTCATTGGCTCCATATCCAACTGAGATGGACTTTCAAGGCTCTCTGTCCAGAATTCAAAACGATGAAAGGGGGCCCCATTTCTCTTTCAAACAAGATCCATCGCTTCTCCCCTGCTTGAACTTTACCTTCTTACGGTACCGGCCTACTCTAGGTCCCTCAATTTAGAGGCTGCTGTACTGGGGGACACTCTATCTTACCATACAGTCAAGATCTGGAACTCCATGCAGTTGGCCTGATGCTGTCTCCTGATTACTCTGCTTTCAGAAAGTCTTTAAAAACATAACTGTTTTGTACATATGTAGTATGTGTTCCATACCTAACCAATATTTAGCATAGCATCTGGACATTTATAAAACCTGGGATGATGTAAGGGGCAAATGAAAGGTGCAACTAAGGTGGGACGTGTACTGTCAACCGAGAAAGTTCTGGACTTTCATGGCTGTGTATTTTTTGGGAGGAAATGCAGAGACATGATATTAAATAAAAAGAAGTCAAGAGGAAGCTCATGTACTTTATAATGCATGTGTATTTGGGTTGAATGCATATTTATTTGTTTATGTGTGTTCTATCATTGTGCTTCTAAGACCTCTTATCAGATTCCATGTGTTCTTGGCTAATTCAGTCTCCTTCCCCCATAGCCTAATTAGTTTTTAATCTATTGAAACCCCAGAATGTGTGCCGGTGTGCCTGTGTGCTAAGGCTTCTAAATTCATTTAAGCTTGCTAAACACAAGTTTTCCTTTAACTATGACCTTACAGGTCATGCACTCTGTTCTCAAGTAAACTCCTCACCTCTTTTTCATCAGCTCGAGTTTTTGGCCTGCACTGCTCTTTCACCATGTATAGCTGCGTGATGCTCTCTATAACAAATTCCATACTTTTTATGATACACTTCGACCAATGATTTCAAATAACCATTTCATGTGCAATGTCAGCTGAGATATCTCTGCCTACTGCATCATGGCATGCCTAGCAGACCACACAGAAGCACAGTCAATCTCACATTAATGTAATTCGCTGCTCCAAAGAAAAAAAGGGCCAAATCTTGCAGGCATTCTTTGGATAAAAGGCAACATTGTCAACAGCCAAGTCCCACCTCCCAACTCTGATCCCACATCACCTGACCGTCTGTCTTTATGAATGACAGGATCCGCAATTCCTTGTATGATAAAGTCGTATCAATGAAAAGTATTCGGTTTTGTTAGATTGACTTTATCCATATGATTTTGCACAATTAATACGTTGATTAACAGAAACGGAGAGCAGCAAACTGTCTAAGTAACAATTGAAATCTTAGAGTTACAAGAGATTTCCTTTCAAAATATCTTTCAGGTAATCTTGCATCTACGAATTTTGTGTTAACGTTTTTAGGTCTCGCCTGGCGTTGGAGCGTGCATGCGCTCCTCACCCTACGAGGACTATAGTAAACACTCTAAGGCGAACTTTAATCCACGCCCCTGTGTCTCGACCATTTCCAATTGGCTTAGGTCGTGATTAACGTTTTTTCCGTGCTTTTGGTTTGCTGGCTGTCACTTTTGTTGACGCCCTTGCAGTTTTGTGATGCCGCCCATCGTGACAAGCACATCTGGTTTCAATCTGCCCAGATGCAAATACAAGCGGCTGAATGAAGGCATATGGTGAGCGTTTTTTTTCTTTCTCTTTGTGCAAACACAGTCCGAGTCTTTGATCTGTTATCTTTCTCTCTTTGGCAGGGTGTGTGTCTGTGTAGAGAATACTTGTTATGGTGCGCAGACTCCTGGACGCCCCACTGCCGCAAACATTAATTCTCAGATAAGGGCGGACTGCGTAGCACACGCCTTAGCATTGCTTGGCTTGTTTCTAATTATGTATTGCACCACTGCCAGCTCTTTATTGTGCTATTAAAGGCCTACTTTATCAGTCAAGAACACGTTTGTTTTTAAAGGAACATGTTGCTTTAGTGATTTGCCCAAGATCACAGGATGTTGTGTAGACCCCGAAACTCGAATCCGGTTTGCTTTAATGATTTGCCCAAGATCACAGGATGTTGTGCAGACACCGAAACTCAAACCCGGTATGCTTTCGTGATTTGCCCAAGATCACAGGATGTTGTGCAGACGCCGAAACTCTGACCCCGTTTGCTTTAGTGATTTGCCCAAGGTCGCAGGATATTGTGCAGACGCCGGAACCCAAACCATGATTGCTTTAGTGATTTGCCCAAATTCATAGGATGTTGTGCAGAAGCCAAAACTCGAACCCAGTTTGCTTTAGTGATTTGCCCAAGATCACAGGATGTTGTGCAGACGCCGAAACTCGAACCCGGTTTGCTTTTGCGATTTGCCCAAAATCACAGGAAGTTGTGCAGATGCCGAGACTCGAACCCGGTTTGCTTTAGTGATTTTCCCAACATCACACGATGTTGTGCAGACTCCGACACTCAAACCCGGTTTGCTTTAGTGATTTGCCCAAAATCACAGGATGTTAGACGCCGAAACTCGAACCCGATAGCTGGCAGCTCTGGCCTCAACACCAGGAAGAAGGTGCCAAGCGGTCAGAGGCTGGGGTCGTGGCAGAAGAGAAGCAGGATTGCTGTATTCATTTGGTAATGGAGAGGAGCTGTGGTTTAAGGGCCAGAAGTGCTAACTTTGGAACTAGTGAACCAGTCCCGGCGTTGGCTCATCAACATTCTGTGATTCTGCTCAAATCAATCTCCTGCGGCCTAGCACACAAGAAATGAATTTAACCTTGCATAATGTAATTTCACTTAAAGCGCTACAGTGCCCTTGGCCAAGTTCGTGCCATACAGAACAGAAAAAAGTAAACACATCTTTCAGGGACGAACACTGAGAAGTAAAATGGCCACCACTGGTATACATTCTGAGTGGAATCCGTTTGGTTGGCACGGGGATTATGCTTGGTCGCCATGGCAACATGATTTTCAGGCACTGAAACAATCTTGAAGTTGTCCGCTCCTAACACATCTATTCAAGAACATGCATTCTCAAAAAAATGCATAGCTGAGTCCGCCTGGAGTATAGACTGTTTTCTTTATTTCCTGCCCATTGATTGGCTGAGAAGAGCTAAACCTATTTGTCTGGCAGCCATCTTGTTCTAAAATGGTGTGTAGGGATGACCAATGAATCTCACTAGATAACCTGTACGCTTTGCCAGACATCATATAGGGTATTCTTTGAGCAGTTGGGTAAAGTGCTTAGTGCACAGTATGTGGGTCATCCTGGCCCCAGGTGTATGTATATCTATACTGGAGTCTCAGTGGGTCATCCTGGCCCCAGGTGTATGTATATCTATACTGGAGTATCAGTGTGCTCTGGAGTTAGCAGTCTGCCTGTGTCCCTGTCTCTATGTGAAGTGGAGGTCTGCGTATGTCCCTGTTTCTATGTGAAGTGGAGGTCTGCGTGTGTCTCCGTCTCTATGTGAAGTGGAGGTCTTCCTGTGTCCCTGTCTCTATATGAAGTCAAGATCTGCGTGTGCCCCATCTCTATGTGAAGTGGAGGTCTGTGTGTGCCCTGGTCTCTATGTGAAGTGAAAGTCTACGTGTGTCCCTGTCTCTATGTGAAGTGGAGATCTGTGTGTGTCTCTGTCTCTATGTGAAGTCAAGGTGTGCGTGTGCCCCTGTCTCTATGTGAAGAGGAGGTCTTCCTGTGTCCCTGTCTCTATGTGAAGTCAAGGTCTGCGTGTGCCCCCGTCTCTATGTGAAGTGGAGGTCTGCATATGTCCCTGTTTCTATGTGAAGTGGAGGTCTGCGTGTGTCCCCATCTCTATGTGAAGTGGAGGTCTGTGTGTGTCCCTGTCTCTATATGAAGTCAAGGTCTGCATGTGCCCCTGTCTCTATGTGAAGTGGAGGTCTGCCTGTGTCCCTGTCTCTATGTGAAATCAAGGTCTGCGTGTGCCCCTGTCTCTATGTGAAGTGGAGGTCTGCGTGTGTCCCCATCTCTATGTGAAGTGGAGACCTGCGTGTGTCCCTGACTCTATGTGAAGTGGAGGTCTGCGTATGTCCCTGTCTCTATGTGAAGTCAAGGTCTGCGTGTGCCCCTGTCTCTATGTGAAGTGGAGGTCTGCATGTGTCCCTGTCTCTATGTGAAGTCAAGGTCCGCGAGTGCCCCTGCCTCTATGTGAAGTGGAGGTCTGCGTGTGTCCCTGTCTGTCTGAAGTGGAGGTCTGCGTGTGCCCCTGTCTCTATATAAAGTGGAGGTCTGTGTGTGCACCTGTCTCTATGTGAAGTAAAGGTCTGTGTGTGTCCCTGTCTGTCTGAAGTGGAGGTCTGTGTGTGCCCCTGTCTCTATGTGAAGTGGAGGTCTGCGTGTGTCCCTGTCTCTATGTGAAGTGGAGGTCTGCGTGTGTCCCTGTCTCTATGTGAAGTGGAGGTCTGCCTGTGTATCTGTCTCTATGTGAAGTCAAGGTCTGCGTGTGCCCCCGCCTCTATGTGAAGTGGAGGTCTGCATGTGCCCCTGTCTCTATGTGAAGTGGAAGTCTGCTTGTGTCTCTGTCTCTATGTGAAGTCAAGGTGTGCGTGTGCTCCTGTCTCTATGTGAAGTGGAGGTCTGTGTGTGTCCCCATCTCTATGTGAAGTGGAGGTCTGTGTGTGTCCCTGTCTCTATATGAAGTCAAGGTCTGCATGTGCCCCTGTCTCTATGTGAAGTGGAGGGCTGCGTGTGTCCCTGTCTCTATGTGAAGTGGAGGTCTGCCTGTGTCCCTGTCTCTATGTGAAGTCAAGGTCTTCGTGTGCCCCTGTCAATTCAAATAAGTCTTTATTTCGACAAAAGTCATAAAAGACAACATTCTAAAAACACATAAAAAAACACAACATTTCTTATTGGTTATATCCCTTAATCCACAGTGTCCGGGGTAATTCCAAATGATTGTAATTCAATTGATGATATGTACAGGTCGTTCCATTCACATTTATTAAACATAAATATTTCCACTTTAAAACACATTAGAAGAGTCTGCATTAAAAAACAAAATATATATATATATATATATATGTATGCTCTTGCTATACAATTAATTCATAATTTAGAGTCGAAATTTAAAACCAAATTAAACCATGCCCCTGTCTCTATGTGAAGGGGAGGTCTGCGTGTGTCTCTGTCTGTATGTGAAGTCAAGGTCTGCGTGTGCCCCTGTCTCTATTTGAGGTGGAGGTCTGCGTGTGCCCCTGTCTCTATGTGAAGTGGAGGTCTGTGTGTGCCCCTGTCTCTATGTGAAGAGTGCAGGGCTTTAAGTGGGCCGGGTCTCACCGGTACTGAGCACTGGCAGTAACTTTACCCTATTAGCATTGCAAATACATTATATTTATTGTGCTTAACAAAACTCACATTGTCACAAGCCATTAACATTTACAAAGCCAATAACTCGCCCTCATATAAATGCAATTAATAACCTTTCCATTTACAAATTTTAACACTATTTGCATTTTACATTACAATCATTTTAATATGTTTTTACAAAACATAAACAATATAAAAAACAATGTCATTTACAAGGCCATTTACTCAAAACAATGTCACTGCAAGACCTATTGCATTGTAAATGCTTGTTATAAACTGCAGTGCATCAGCATCAGAGTGTGACACCACTTGGGGCCCTATTACACATAGGGCGCACTTTCCCTGCTTGCACCACGGCGCACCTGTTTCAAGGTGCACCCGTGCGCAAACAGGAAAAGTGCACCCTATTACATTGAAGTCATGCTTCCCTGGGGCATCTAATTCAAATGAAAAAGGGAGCAGCTTTGAATCAGATGCTCCGTCTCTTACTTTGCAGTCGGGAACTAGCCTGCATTTTTAAAATGGCAAGAGATCCCCTTGCAGTGAGTGACTGCACCTGCCTGTAAGGGGATGTCTGGGGGGACCATAGAACCCCTTCCCGCCTTCAGAGGACTGCCATCAGGGGGCGTACTGACAATGCGCCAACTTTTAGGTGGCACACTGTCAGTGCGTCTCCTGACAGCTCCTTTTCCCCTGCGCCCACGCCCACGCCCACGCCCAGCCTGACTCCTGCAGACGATATCGCTCCTCCCTGGCTCACTGGCTACTGGTATCGTAGCGCTACACTCCCCACTGCATTTGTGCCTGCTTGTTCGCATTTGCTGACTTGATTATTTGTACCACTGCATTCGTGCCTGCTTGCTCGCATTTGCTGACTCAATTATTTGTGCCTGTGTTTGAGCTCGCATTTTCCGCTGTTGCTCATCTAGCCTGTATTTGAGAGTGTCGCATCGCCGATCACATTCCCCGCATTGCTGCCCACTGCTGCCTAGTTTGTTTGTGCCTGCCTGCTCGCATTACGTTGGTTGGTGATTTGTGCCTAGGTCGTGCCCCAATCGCGTCCTATCTGCCCTTTGTTGTTGTTTGCTGCCATTTTGTTGACTCCAGCCCGTCCCCCCTGCTCCTGCCTCCCAGCTGCCCCTCCCTCGCTCCGCTCACCTCCACGACCCATTTATGACAGATGCATTTACGCGCAGCGTCCATGCGCAGCGGTCACGCCGAAGGTGCGCCAAAGGTAAGCCCGTCTACGCCCGTCCGCGCCTGGATCGCGGCCAGCACCAGACCCCCTGTCCCCCGCAAACCGCACTCCTCCCGCATAACGTATGACGCCGCCACCCTCTTAGCCCTTAACCCCGGACGCACACCACAATGCTACGAAGCTGCCCCAGGACGTACCCACGGTCCCTTCGCCTGCCACTCCTGCAAGTTCGCCTGCATCAAGACCCACACCAAATCCACCACCTCCAAACACAGCTCTGACTCTAACCACCTGAAATACATCCTGCTAAACACCCGCTCGATCCACAAACACGCCACAGAACTCTGGGACCTACTCGACACTGCCTCACCGGACATCGCCTTCCTTACAGAAACCTGGATGAACGCATCATCAGCACCCGACATCGTCATAGCCATCCCGGACACGTACAAGATCATCCGAAAAGACCGTACCAACCAAACAGAAGGCGGCATCGCCATCGTTCATAAGAACACCATCAGAATCACGACCAGCTTCGATGACTACCTTGCAACCGCCGAACACCTCCACTTCCAGATCCACACCGACCCCAGGACCACACTTAGAGGCACCCTCATCTACAGACCACCAGGAACCCGTAAACAATTCTGCGAAGACGTCACTGACTTCATCAGCCCACATGCCCTCCCCTCCGAGAACTACATTCTACTGGGAGACTTCAACTTCCACCTGGAAAAGAAAAACAACTGCAACACCACCACCCTTCTGGACAACCTGGCCAATCTCGGACTCAAACAACTTGTTGACACCCCCACCCACTTAGCCGGACACACGCTCAACCCTATCTTCACCTCCAGCAAACACATCTCCTTCAATCATACCACAGCTCTCCATTGGACGGACCACAGCTGTGTTCACTTCAGCTACAAAACTACCACGACTCACAACCCCCCACAACCTATTCCTCGAAGAAACTGGAACAAAATCACCACCGACCAACTCATCACATCGCTCAACCAAAACCCTCCAGCCCTCTCATCAGACCCAAACGAAGCTGCCACCAAACTCAAACAATGGATCACTCACAGCGCTGACGAATTAGCACCTCTAAGAAACCACCAGATCAAACAAGGTAGCAAAAAGGCCCCCTGGTTCAACGATGACTTAAGAATTCCAAGAAACTATGCTGTACTCTCGAAAAAACATGGAGAAAAAACCCAACCACTGACAACCTGACCACCTTCAAGGCAGCCACCCGCAAACACCACCAATTGATCCGCGCCACCAAGAAATCAGCATTCAAGGATCGACTAAACAACAACGCCCATAACAGCAAGGAACTTTCCAACATTGCCAAAGAATTTACCAGCCCCACCGCAGTCTCAAACGACATTACTCCCTCCCAATACCTCTGCGACTCATTATCCTCTTTCTTCTACAACAAAATCGCCGACATACATAACAGCTTTATGAACATTTTGAAAGAACAGCCCAACCCACCCACTTCCAAAACCAAACCGCTCTCTAACAACCTTAACGCCTGGAACCCAATCACCACTGAAGACACCATCCGCCTAATGAACTCCATTCATTCAGGTTCGCCAACCGACCCCTGTCCCCACCACATCTTCAACAAAGCAGACTCCATCATCGCACCCCATCTCCGTGATGTCATCAACTGCTCCTTCAACTCCGCTACCTTCCCAAAATGCTGGAAACACGCCAAACTCACTGCCCTCCTGAAGAAGCCCACAGCTGACCCCTCTGAACTTAAGAACTACCGCCCCATTTCCCTCCTCCCTTTCCCAGCCAAAGTCATTGAGAAAGCCATCAATAGCCAGCTCGCCGCCTTCCTTGAATCCAACAACTCCCTCGACCCCTCACAGTCCGGCTTTCGAGCCAAACACAGCACCGAAACCGCCCTCATTGCAGCGACAGATGACATCCGAATGCTACTGGACAACGGAGAAACAGCTGCCCTCATCCTACTCGACCTCTCCGCCGCCTTCGACACAGTCTGTCATAGCACCCTCATACAACGCCTCAACAACGTCGGAATACAAGGAAAAGCCTTGGACTGGATCATCTCGTTCCTCGCCGGGAGAACCCAGAGAGTCCGACTCCCCCCTTTCAAATCAGAGGCCACCGAAGTCATCTGCGGAGTCCCACAAGGATCATCACTCAGTCCCACCCTCTTCAACGTTTACATGAGTCCCCTCTCATCCATCGCGCGACAACACAACCTCAACATCATCTCCTACGCTGACGACACCCAGCTGATCCTTTCCCTCACCAAAGACCCTAACACCGCCAAAACCAATCTTCATGAAGGCATGAAAGAAGTAGCCGAATGGATGAAAAACAGCCGCCTAAAACTTAACTCAGACAAAACGGAAGTTCTCATCCTAGGATCCTCACCCTCTGCCTGGGACGACTCTTGGTGGCCATCGGCCCTGGGCACAGCACCCATACCACAGACCACGCACAGAACCTGGGCTTCATCCTAGACTCCTCCCTCTCGATGACCAGACAAGTTAACGCCGTCTCATCCTCTTGCTTCAACGTACTCCGTATGCTCAAAAAAATCTTCCGTTGGATCCCCACCGAAACAAGAAAGATGGTCACCCACGCACTGGTCACTAGTCGACTGGACTATGGAAACACCCTCTACGCAGGAACCACAGCCAAATTACAGAAAAAACTCCAATGCATCCAAAATGCATCGGCCAGACTCATATTGGACATCCCTCGCCAAGCTCACATTACCGGCCACCTGAAAGACCTCCACTGGCTTCCCGTTAACAAGAGAATAACGTTCCATCTCCTCACCCACGCTCACAAGGCCCTCTACAAACTAGGACCCGAATGCCTCAACACACGACTGTCCTTCTACACACCCACCCGCCAACTAAGATCCTCCAACCAAGCGCTTGCCGCAGTTCCGCGCATCCACAGATCCACCATGGGAGGAAGATCCTTCTCCTACCTGGCGGCCAAGACCTGGAACTCTCTCCCCACTCACCTCCGCCTCACACAGAACCACACTTCCTTCAGAAAGGAACTTAAAACCTGGCTATTCGATAAATAATGCACCCCCTCCCACAAGCGCCTTGAGATCCTATGGGTGAGTAGTGCGCTATACAAATTTCTGAACTTGAACTTGAACTATAATACGAAGCGAGCACAGAGGCAAAGGGATTCCCTCATTTGCATGGGGCCACACCCCCATGCAACTGAGGGAACACCCTCTGGTGAAAATGCTGACACTATATGTGCGCCACAGTTATCTGTATTACAGAAAGGGCTGCACAAGTGTCTGTGGCTCTTCCTGTAATACCAAAGTGCCCCGGGGCACGCAAGGCTGGCGCCCCATTGAACCCCTGGGGCACTTTCCATACTCAGGCAAACTATGACACCACACGGTGACACATTAGGACAAAGGGCCAGTCTTGCGGCAGGTGACTCTCTCAGGCACAGCCAATTAAAATGTGTTCTCTTGTGACGCAGGGTCATTGTGCTCTGTTCACTGCTTTTGATGAAAAAAAAGGATAAAACGTAACTCGGCAAAGTGTATGTCAGAATTATTTCGACCCAATTAATAATTTTTGTTCATCAAACATATAAAATAATGTTCCCGTTTGAAGACTTTCACAGACATTTTCCATGCTGAAACTTGCGCATTGGCTCCACCCGGACTTTGCATTGCCTCGCACTTCCATGTTGCAATTTATTGCAGGGGCTGCCCTGCCGGTCGCCAACCTCGTGATGACAAACAGACCTGCACCTAAGGCTTCAGGTCCTCCAGATGTCCAATCTCAGGCCTGTCAGCCATGCTGAAGGAGCAACATTGGTAGCAGGGGCCCTGCCCAGGCTCTGTCTAGTCTAGTTACCTCAGACTCGAAGGTGTGCAGGAGCCTGCCAAACAGGAAATGAGGTAGAAAGACATTCAGGGTTCAAGGCTGGGGGCGAGTTTCATCATTTCTAACATTAACTCTGCAGAAAATCCAAACGACGTTTAGGATCTGAGGCTGGGCATGCTTGTAGGAGAATTTAAAGCAAGGATTACCAGTGTAGGTCTAGGAAACTTGAACCCTACTCAGATTGTCAAGTTATCAATATAAGATAAATATAAGTACAATAAATCTAACTAGAACTCGTTTACATAGTGTGTAGTCAGCCTGAAAAAAATGCCACTTGTCTAGACTGACATTGAACACCCCGGATTTAAAATATTTTATCGAGCAAAGCGCGAGGGCTAAGACTACGGAGCACCGTCTGAAATATTGCTAGCAATTTGACTCATTTCATTTCATTTCATAAAGCTTTATTCGGAGCATTTAAAAAACATGTCCATAAAAGCACATATAGTACAGACAATTCATACATATTTCATTAAAGAAAACATATGATATAAAATATGCAATTATTAATTACAAACAATACATTAAACAGTACATATCTCCAAGAAATAACACATGAAAGCATAAGAGCTGATACCAAGAAGAGGTGGTGCTGTTAAAAATGGTGGATTGGAATGTGCTCAGAAGTCACATCAGTAACAGGCAGCAAGAGAGAAGAAGCAGTGGGGAGACAGACTGCTCCAAAAGGAAGAAAAGGTTTCCATTAACGTAATTTTCAACAAGACGGCGGTAAAATAGTGCATTCAAAGAGTGTGCGAAAACAATTTCAAATAAAGAGGTGTGTCTTGTTGAAGAAATGTTCCTGGTTTACTGGGGAGTATCTACAATCCCCTAAGATGGATGACCATGAAAGAAGAGTGTTGGAACAGAAAGAAAGATAGACCTACCAAGGAAGTAGGAGTAGGACAAGGTGTCTTGGATTTGATGTAGACTGCACCTGTAACCATCAAGAATCATATTAAAGGTCCTGTGTTACATATGGATGCTTATTTTTCTAAAGTTTGAAAATGATTGAATCAGTAACCTCACTCCTTTTCCACTCATAAATGTACTTCCTCTTTCCACAAATATGGTCTGAAGGTTCCATCACCTTTCTGATGTGAACGTCACACTCTAAGGCCTAGGGAGGATCTCAATGGCTTCACTAACTTTAGATGTAACTTTCATTTATCATCAACAGCAGTTCTTTCAGGGTGACAGTCGCCAAGCTGACTCAGGCAGTCATATGCTGGGCCATTTTGATTCAGTTATGTGCCCTTATCTGGACACAGATCGTTCCTTTGTTTTAGGTGCAGGATCTGCATATTGCGGCTGGTACAGAAGGATTAAGGAAATAATTCTACAGCATTTATTAGATGAATATCAGATACCTGTACTCCTCATGTTATTCTGCAACATCTCTAATGTGCTGCCGACAAAGACAGAACTGTCTTAATGTGACTCTACTTCAACAAAAGACTGATTATACTCTCTTATATTACCACTAGGGTTCATCTTCACGCCTGGGCTTGATTTCATGGTTTGAGATCCCACAGATTTTGAAAACGCTTAACAATTACTGCAGCCCACATGCACCACACAGGTTCCTGTGTCCAGGCTTTGAGGCAAAAAAATTGCTAGAACCCAACTCCACGAAGATGCTGCCAGTCCCACCACTGGAGCACGCGCCTGGCCCAGAGTCTACTGGAACATACCAGGTGATTGTTTTGGAAGTCAGGGGTAGATTTTCAAACATTTTGCCCCGGGTTAGCATCACAAAAGTGATGCTAATCAGCACAAAATGTTCCTTTTGGAATTTGCGCTGGAAAGTACCCTAAATGCATTGCAAAGCAGAGCAAAGCTCTGCTTTGCGTTACTTAGCACCAAGGGGGCGTTACATGGGTGGTTCATGGGTATTCCCAAGTAACCACCCATGTCTTTTGACGCAAAACCCTATCTACAAAGAATTGTAGACAGGCTTTTGCACCAAAAGTGAACACCACTTCAAAGGAGGCTCTAACATGAGAAATGTTTTTATTTCTACTTTCTTTTCCAACTTTGTGCAGCACACATACAAAGTGGGATAAGTTTTTAAACATGCCTAGGCATGGTATTTTGTATAGGAAGGGTAACCATCCTGTACAAAACCTATGCTAGACTCACGTACACACCCTAGCGCTATGGCGCTAAGGTGTGTGCGTGGCGCTCGGCCGCTAGGGAGAGGGGAGGAGAAAGCCATATCTCATTAGATATGGTGCTTTCCTGCTCCCTCCCTGTCACGCAGCGCAGCCTCTTTGGGTGCTGCGCTGGTGCATTTTTTTGAAAATCTGCCCCCAAGACTGCAGGGAGCATTCACCATGGAAAACAACATCAGTTTTTAGGTCTCGCAACCTATCGATGCGCGCAAGCGCATCGAGCGGAGCGAGAATTCATGTCGGAAAAACACAAGTCAAACCAAAGGGCTTTCAGCCCCGCGGTTTTCTTGCAGTTCACGTGTATCACGTGAGCAAACATGCACGCGCATCAGACCCATTTGCTTCCCAATCTCCTCCCACGGCCGTCCTTTCTCCCAATCTCCTCCCACGGCCGTCCTTTCTGCCCGCCAACACTTCAGTTCCGTCCCTCCTCACATTACATCAGACCCATTTGCTCCTCCTCCCACGGCCATCCTTTCTCCCAATCTCCTCCCACGGCCGTCCTTTCTGCCCGCCAGCACTTTAGTTCCGTCCCTCCTCACATTACATCAGACCCATTTGCTCCTCCTCCCACGGCCGTCCTTTCTCCCAATCTCCTCCCACGGCCGTCCTTTCTGCCAATCTCCTCCCACGGCCGTCCTTTCTGCCCGCCAGCACTTCAGTTCCGTCCCTCCTCACATTACATCAGACCCATTTGCTCCACCTCCCACAGCCGTCCTTTCTCCCAATCTCCTCCCACGGCCGTCCTTTCTGCCCGCCAGCACTTCAGTTCCGTCCCTCCTCACATTACATCAGACCCATTTGCTCCTCCTGCCACGGCCGTCCTTTCTCCCAATCTCCTCCCACGGCCGTCCTTTCTGCCCGCCAGCACTTCAGTTCCGTCCCTCCTCACATTACATCAGACCCATTTGCTCCTCAATCTCCTCCCACCTCCCACGGCCGTCCTTTCTGCACGCCAGCACTTTAGTTCCGTCCCTCCTCCCCCCTAATTACATCACTGTTCATGGCCCTCGTCTTTGCCTCCGCATCATCCTTTCTGCCCGCCAGCACTTCAGTTCCGTCCCTCCTCCCCCCTAATTACATCACTGTTCACGGCCCCGGCTAGCCCTGGCTCTCTACTTCCCTGGCTCTGCCTTTTCCCACTGTGTTTGAGGACGGTGACAGCATACAACAATTTCATTAAGCTAGGACATGCCCATCAAAATGTGTCTAAACCATGCCTCCTTTCTCGTCGTTGCCTCCGCATCAGTCAATCAGATGCTCGTTCTTGGTAAAGCCAAGATTTTCTCAGAGTTCTGCTCTTAATAACAACTGGAGACACTCAGAACTGTGCTAGAAGGTGTACACTGCTGCCCCCTTTAGGCAGCAATCAAAAGTGCTGTTTCGCGCTCCCTAATATTACCACACGGGGAGACATCTTTCTTCGCTCGATCAAGGGCCCTTAAAGACAAAACAAAAGCCTTTGCCTGTGGATGCCAAAGTCTGCTCATACACCAATATAATGCCACCTACTCTGTGACAAAACACTTAACTTAAACTGGATACACTCAGAACCGTGCTAGAAGGTGTACACTGATGCCCCCTTTAGGCAGCAATCAAAAGTGCTGTTTCGCGCTCCCTAATATTACCACACGGGGAGACATCTTTCTTCGCTCAGTCAAATGCCCTTAAAGACAAAACAAAAGCCTTTGCCTGCGGATGCCAAAGTCTGCTCATAGACCAATATAATGCCACCTACTCTGTGACAAAACACTTAACCCAGCCTGCCACTTACTAGTGTCCTCTTCCGCCATTCTCCTTATCAAAATTACATCTAAATACATGTCATTTAAAGCTAACTCGTTTTTCAATTATTGTTCGATGCAAACCGTCTTATTAGCTAATCGGATATATATTGTTTATTTATGAGATAAGTGTCTTCTTTCCTTAAACTAATGCCCAGATTCACAAAGTGTAACAGGACCATACAAATTGCATTAAAGCACTAAACAAATGCAGCTACCATTACATATTATTGGATCAGGATGAGGAAGACTTTTTGGTTGTTGCCACAGTGTGCCTGAGACTGAGACACAGTAGCTGGGCACAGCGGAAAACAACCTTTACAACGCATCATTTACAACGCATGTGTTTACAACGCAAATTGATACAAAGATGCGTTGTTTCATCGCAAGCCATTACAACGCAAGTCGTTACAACGACTTGCGGAAGGTGTTTGACTTTCAATCCAACACCTCCCCTACTGTTGCACACACTAGAGTTGGAACAGTAAATTATACTATTCCAAACTCAAGCGCCCCACACCGCAAGTCACTGTAACAACTTGTTTTGTAATACCATGCAATGTAACAACGCATCGTTATAAAGATTTGCGCTGTAAACGCATGCATTGCAAAGAGTGCTATTCACCCAATGTTTGAGGTTGTGTGAAGTCAGAACATCAGCTGGTTTTTAACAGGAGAGCCGTCCCATGGCTTTTACAGGCGAAGCAAGAATGGACCCCAGTTGGTGCAAACTTTGTCCAAATTTGGATACTACAAAATAACCTACATCAGAGCACCAAATGACCTATCCAGTTGTTCCAAAAGGGTCCAGCTTCAATCAACTGATTAATAGCAGAACTTTGGCTGGTCAGGTCATATTCTCTAGAAAATCACACAGATCACACAGCCGCACCTACACTCACACTCACACACACTCACCCTCACACACCCTCAGCCTCATAACACCTCACACACACACACCGTCACC
This sequence comes from Lissotriton vulgaris, assembly GCF_964263255.1. Lineage (NCBI taxonomy): Eukaryota > Metazoa > Chordata > Amphibia > Caudata > Salamandridae > Lissotriton > Lissotriton vulgaris. The sequence goes on from NC_141689.1 coordinate 767,050,122, forward strand.
ATAACACCCTCTACATCATACAAAGGCACACGCACACACCTTCATCCTCACAACACCACACACCATCGGAATACACACACCCTCCCCCTCACACCACCTCACACACACTCACCCTCACACACAATTACACTCAAAGACCCTTACACACCCTCAATAACAGTCTCAAAAATCACACACACTAACACACTCACACACCCTATCAGCATCACACATCATATCATATCACAATCAATCACCCTTTTCAAAGTCACTCACACTCACACTCTCTCACATTACACAAATGTCACAAAAAAAAGTTAATATTTCACTTCTGTTCTTTTATTTTCCTCACAATAAAATACACTGAACATAATCTTCACAAAAGGTATGTACAACAGTTTAAGCTATTGCCATTATAAATTACAATAACTTTTATTTAAGTATTAATTATTTAAAACATTTCTTAACCATTGTTATTTGTAATATCAATACATCTAAGTCACGTAAATACAAAACATTTGCATTAGAAATACTATGAGTGTCACATTTGCAAAATTTAAAAGTATTGGCATTGTAAATAACAAAACTATTAATTTCGCGATTTTCAAAACCAACACATAAATATAAAATGTGTCATTTACAAAACCAATAGCTCCAACTTTCCTACTGCGAGACCTATTGGCAACGCCAGTGCTTGTTATTCTCGAAGTGTGTTTCTGTAAAGGCACAGGGACGGAGTGGCAGGAGAAAGTGGGACTGCGGTTTGCGCCTTCTTCAGCACAGATAATAAATGCGAAGGATGCGGATGACTGCCAGCAGTCCAACACTGTTCTGGTTTCACTCTGATTTATTTATTTAGGTTCTTGATTTATCATATCAAGACTATGAACACAGGATTGCAGAGCACTTTACAGAACATGGAATAGATATAACACCAAAAAATAGGACACAAGACCAGGAGTTTGTCTTCTGAACGATATTAGTATCTTTCTAGTGCAGGTTTGAGGGACACCAGATGCAATAGGTGGGTACAGTTTATGTTACGTTACATTATCTTGTAGGTAGAGAGTTGTATGGGGCGCGAATCACCCAGGAGGGTATCCAGGCATCTAGAAGGAGTGATCTGCGTTGTCTGAGAGGTGCCTAGTTGATAAGCCAGGTTTTTAGTTTTCTTCTGAAATCAGAGAGGAAAATGGCTTCTCAGATAGAGAAAGGGAGCTGGTTTCGGCTCCCTTGCCCCAGGAGAATTCTTTTAAGAAATGTTATTTATGGAGCATTTTAAAGAGAAGGCTGAAATGGACTGCAAGGTATCTGCTGGTGTAGCACTCTAGATCATGGACACATTCACAGCAATTACTATTTTATGGTGGGAGGCTCTCAATTAGGGTGTTCACAGTTTAGGAAGAGATTGGCTTCCTAAAGTTCACTTTCAGTCAACAATCTGAAGTGTAAGGGTTCAAGCCTGTTCATGTGAATCCTCTTGTGGGTGATGCATGGGGTCTTAAAATGTAGGGCAGCGGTCTCTGGAAAGCCAACGTAGTAATGAAAAGACCAGTGTGATACACTGGGATTACATTTTATTTGGGGCCAGAAGGGCTGCCCAATGGAGGACTGCTTCGAGGATGACATTAGGCACTCTGGTTTGTAACACACCCTGTAGTTTAGGTGTGAAATGGCCAAGGCCTAGATGGCCAATTCAAGGCCTTGCTTTGAGAGGAAAGGCTTCAGGCTGAGGAGAAGTTTTAAACGGAGTGTACTGTTCTTGCCATCTCTGCCATCATCATCAAAGCTTTATTTCGATATATATATAATATCATAAAAGCTCAAGCTGGAATAATTTGTCGCATTTGAAGCGTCAAGATTTGATATTTGCTGTAAGGGCCATGTCCCTGAGTTTAGTAGGTCATTCAAATAGACATTGCTATCCTTTGTTTGATAAGATGAAAACAGAGCAAATTCAGTCCTTTAGCTGTTGAACTTTAGTTTCATGTTTTTTCCAGGTTTGAATGGCCATAGGAAAGATGGTGAGGGTCTTGAGGTGAATTTGATTGTAATGTGCAGTTTGGTATCGTCGCATTTTGCAAAAAAGGAGATACCATGTTTTTTTATCTTGCTTAAACATCGCTGAATAGCTCCACATAGAGCTTGAAAAGCAGAGAGGTGAGAATGTGGAGCTCTTTAGAATAAAAATAGAATCTGAAATATCCGACCATTGTTCCTGCAATGTCCGTTCTGTTATTTAGGTTTTTGAGAAGTCTATTGTGAGCAACAGTATCAAAGGCAGAAAACAGGTTGAAGAGAACTAGGATGCATACATTTCCTCCATTACAGAGACATAGAGCATAATAAAAAATTTTAAGCATGGAGGCTTTCGTGTTGTATTCCTCATGGAACCTAGATTGGAACTCGCCTAAGACCTACTTTGAGGAAAACATGGCGAGAGGCCATATTCATGGAAGAGTTGGTGATTTATAGCTATGAAGGGGAGAGTTACCTAGGAATGAAACTCGGCTAGATAAGGTGATATCACACCTTAAACAAAGGGAAAGATTGACTTACTTTTAACATAGCACAGCAACCACATTTTCTGCACTGCATTAAGCAAGAGGGAAACACAGTTCAGCGCCATATCTATTGAGACTAGCCTGCTATTGTTAGCCCCTGCATTGATTTTTAAAAAGAATGCTTTGCATGACATACAGCCTGGGCGTCAGGTCAGTGTGTGCTATCTAGCAGAGGAATTGTAACGGAAGCATACCCTTCTAGTAAAAAGTCATATTTCTAGACAAACAAACAAGAACCCCTCACACTGGACACTCGCACTTTAACACACAAGCAATGAATGCTTGTTTTGAGAAATAAAAACATTTTACCTTGTTTGTACCTGCTTCAGGGAGAAATTATTTTTTGATACGTAGCCTGATCAGGCTTAGTAGATCAGGCTTTGCGTCAAAACCTATGGGTGTTTGCAGCAATCCATCCAAATAACACATCAGTAACGCTCTCTTGATGCAAAGTGATACAAAACAGCATTTGAGAAAATGGCACATTTCAATTGCAAAAGGCCTTTTCAGCTGGAAAGTAAATACGATGCACCACTTTGGGTCACTTTATGCTGGTTAAGGTCCTTAGTAAATCTGGGCCAAAGTTTGATGGCTTTGTATTTTTGATGGCCACTTGAAGAATATCTGAGGTAAGGAGTTGAAAGGATTCCAGAAGGCCACTTGATTTTGCTAGTTTTAAACTTGGATTTTTTGGTGTCATATGCAGATGCGTGTTTGACTAGATTCTCCCTAATTTTCATGATTGTATTAAAGAAGGGGTCAGACAGGTTGCTGCATTTGGGTTGTGCAATGAGGGTGAAATGTCTTCTGTAGCCTTTTGCTTTTTACAATCTGGTAGAGTTATTTGAAGCAGTTTGTAGCACATGCAATATCAGGCTTAAGCAAGGTACTTGATCTGTGTATACAGTTTCCTAGCCAATGTGAGTTTGAGGATGTGGCCAGAGGTTGGAGAATTTCTCTATCTCCTTTTAGCTCTTATTTTTACCATATTTTGTTGATTTCATCATTGTGCCAGTTAGAGAGTAGCTCAGACTATTTGGTGTTCCATGATGCAGGAGCTAATTTGTTCATGATACCATGAATCTCCTTGTCATATTGTCTTACAACCTTCTACTAACGTCGCACGGTTGGCTTAGAAATTTGCCAGTATTTTGACCCAGTGGATCACTCTGGTTAACGATGTGGCATGCAAAGACAGTGTCGAAATACCTACTTTTAAGGAAGGGGAAGAGGAGGTGATCTACCCATCCCACCTGAACAGGTTATGAGACTGGAAATAGGGCATTCTTAAAGAATAATAGGTCCAAGAAGGTACCCTTTTTAGGTTTTGCCTAGCCAATGCGTACGAAGTACGCATGCGCTAGGAAAAACTTAATGATATCTGTGTGTGGGGACTGGACCGTCCCCACTATCTCATTGGCTAGCTCCATAAATGGAGGCTAGCCATTGGGAGAAGGCTCTGTCCGTCAATCTCGGACCAGATTCGGGGGCGTTCCCGAGAATTTTTGGCTTTTGGCTACGTCAGTCTCGGGAACACCCCCGAATCTGGTCCGGCATTGACGTGCCTTCCTGCTCGGGGCCCCTCCCGTTGTCCCCCAGTCACCCTCCTCCAGCTGTCACTTGGCCGTGGCTGCTCCCTGTGCTTTTCCGACCCTCCCGCTAAAATTGCATTTTGGCAAGGCATTACAACTCTTTAAATCGTGAGGCCCTCAGCGTCTGTTTGAAGAGCCGTCTCCCTTATAGTCTGCAGTGCCTGCCCCCGCCCCGCCCCGCTCACAGCAACCCCCTTTGGCTGGCTCTTCCCTGCAAGAATCTGCCTCCTCCTAATACAAAATACAATTCCGCAGCGCTGGAGTATGGTGGTGAAGGGGGCATGTTCGGGCACCGGGATGCTGCTGTTGACGGCCAACGTGGGCACGCTATTTTTCACCCCGCTCGCGCACTAACATCCGGGAGGGGCCGGCCCTCGGCCCGCTGGCTGACCTCACTGTCAGCCAGGACATGCTGTCCTTAGACAAGCAGCACATGCACACACAAAACTGTCCTCGTCAGCGCCGGGAGTACCAAGGTAAAGTTTGCTTTTTGATACCAGAAAAACGGCCTCCAGCGCTCCGAACAATAATGTATTGTTTATACAATTACAAGACTAACCAAGAATTGGCAGCCACTGCCAGGCATATTGGCATTACCAATGTTTGTTGGCTGGTTGTGACTAAACTTTAGAGCCCTCCCCTCAGTTACTGACCGAGGTACGCCCCTGCGTGCACCGCCCCCTCCCTGCTGCCCTTCACTCACCCCGAGGGAGAGAACCGCATCTCTCTTCAGACATCCCAGCACCTGGACGCCATTGCCGAGCTGTGAGGAGCTAAAGCGTGTGTTTTAACACCGGAAGTTTCAAAGTAAGATTTACACTCGGATTGGGATAGACTTTCTAAATCCGTCTCTGTAGTAACTTTACACAGCTATCTAGCTGCTGCTGGTTAGCTGAGTGGGTCCAGGCGCCTGTTGCTCTGTCTTTCAGCAGTGTCCACTCTGAATGCCGAAGAGCCAATATTTCCATCTTTATTGTATTGTAGTTTTCATATAGCGCTTCACACCCCTACTTGGAGCGCCGAAGCGTCTTTCTGGGTGGGTAGGCGCTACACCGTGGCGGAGTGCGGGGTTGGCGGCGCTGCATTAGTAGTTATCACAAGTGGGAGTCGTTTTGGTGTCTAACGTAAAAGACCGCGGAGGGGATATCAACTTTTCTTGGGCCGCAGCGCTTAGAAATGTGATGCAGGAGAAGGCGCGAGAGATAGGCACTATATTATAGTTCTGATTGGCTGTCCGTTTTAATTCACTTTCGTGGCCTCTAGTGTGCTAGAGGCGGGGTCAACCCGGGGTGGTCTGTGTTATGAATTGTTCCGTTGGGGTGTGGGGGCGGGGCGGGGCGCTGCAGCATCAAGCCATGGGGCACTAGCGTGGGTGCTGTGGGGCAGCTGCGCATACCATGTGCCTTGCAGGGAGATTCGTGGGCATCTGTGTTGTGCCAGGCATGACTATTGGCATCACGGCGGCTCTTTGATGTAGACCATTATCGCATTTGTTAAGCTCTAGGGAAAATATAATAATTACATTTTCTAGAGCCTGCAGTAACACCGGAGGGTTTCTTAGCGCTAATCCGTCACCCCATTCTAACAGGGACAAACAGTGAATACAAAGAGGCTACGTTTCATTCCAGAAAAGCCTGTTTGTCAGGTTTTCTCAGATGGTCTGCCATGGCCCCGCTCTCCAGGGACGCCTAGTGCCGAGTGCTAAGAGGGGCGCTTTTCTGTCCTTGGCGCTTGAAGGCATGCCCTGCGAGCTCCGGGTACAGCTGGACTGCTCCGAAGGAACCGGTGAGAAGGTGCTGTGTGACCCGCCTCACGGGGGCGCTCTAAGGCTGCTGCCCGCGCTCTGACTGCAGAGGGCCCCCTGGCCCTAGCACCGCTCCACGCTGGCCCGGATAGTAATGCATCTTAACACCGGCTCTGGGGTGAGGGGGTGACACCTCCAGCCTAGGGCAGAAGAGGGTGTCTGGGCAGGGCTTTCAGCTGCAGAGCTCACGTTACCATAAGCAGAGGCAGTGAGGATTTTAAGCCGTAAAGCAACCCTCTTGTCTTCTCAGTCACTACACCGTCATTCAGGGGAATAAGGGGGTTCGATGGTTAAATGCCACTTGGTGAAAAAATCCATCCCGAAAAACAGATGCTACATGTTCCATAAAAAATAGAAATAAAAACTTGTTTCGTGAGCTAACTCTGTCAAAGAGGATGTCTTTAATGAATGATTTACGAGCTAGGGAAAGGTTTGTTCCTGTGGCATTCCTGTTTGACAAGCGCAGACGTTTTCTATTTATTTACGTTGTTGTAAAACCAACCCCCTCCCCCCGCACCTCCGTACGTGCTTGCGACACAAAAGCGGCACTCTGTAGTGCACGACGAGCCTGGTGTCATAGCAGTTGATAATCAATCCTAAGTGTCTGTAGCTCAGAGAAGCCCATCAAAGCGTTTTATGTACTAATGCACTCATTCCCCAACTGCTCTCCTCCGTCGCGCTCTGCCGCTCCCCCGGACCCCCACCCCTCCCTCCCCAGCCATGCCATATGTCGTTCGTTCACACCCAGTCAAGTTCTATTCTGTGCTAGTACCTAACTGTTCACATCATTCACTTTCACTGCCCTGGCTAGGACCATCACAGCTTCCTTCCCAGAACTGCACTCTACCCTAGTCTTTCCTGCTCAGCATCCCATCCTGCACTCCACCTGCCTGGGATATGCCACAATTTACCACGCTGCCCTCCGTGTCTTGCCCTTGCGCTATGCCTGGATGCTGGCGCCTGCCATAGCTTCTGCCCTAACCCTGCTCTCTGCTCCTACTCATTGAATGTGCCTTCATTCATTGTTCTCCACAGTGCTGCCACAGCGCTGGATTTAGCAGTGTCACTGTTGTGTTATAGAACTCGTCTGCAAGTAATTGCTGTCTGCTGAGCTCATCCAGTAGGGTACAATAGGTCTCACATTTGCGAGAGATTAAGCTGTTGGCAATGTAAATGACAATGCCATTTATTTATCGGTTTTCAAAACCAACACATAAATAAAAATGTTGTACTTTACAATGCCAATAGCCTGCCCTCTCCCAGCCTGCCCTCTCCCAGCCTGTCCTCTCCCGGCCTGCCCTCTCCCAGCCTGCCCTCTCCCGGCCTGCCCTCTTGTGGCCTGCCCTCTTGTGGCCTGCCCTCTCGTGGCCTGTCCTCTCCCGGCCTGCCCTCTCCCAGCCTGCCCACTCTCAGCCTGTTCTCTCCCTGCCCTCTCCCAGCCTGTTCTCTCCCTGCCCTCTCCCAGCCTGTCCTCTCCCAGCCTGTCCTCTCCCAGCCTGTCCACTTCCAGCCTGCCCTTTTCCAGCCTGTCCTCTCCCAGCCTGTCCACTTCCAGCCTGCCCTCTCCCAACCTGCCCTCTCCCAACCTGCCCTCTCCCAACCTGCCCTCTCCCAGCCTGTCCCCTCCCTGCCCTCTCCCAGCCTGTCCCCTCCCTGCCCTCTCCCAGCCTGTCCTCTCCCTGCCTGTTATCGTGTGCCGGCGGCAGCAGGCAGGAGCGTGCACTGCGTCCCCGAAGTAACAGCCCTAAAGCAAGCAAGAAGTACGCCCCCCTCCCACCAATCCCTGTTAGGTAGTGGAAACTGTCCAAACTGGGGTGCAGACAGCCCCTCTCACCTTTCGGCCTGGTACCACTGCACCAGCCGCACTACTTCCTTACTGACTGTTCTCCACTTCAGCCCCGTCTAAATTACAATTCATGCTTGTGACCCTTTTGCCTGCTTGTGCTTGTTTTCATGACCCTGTTGCCTGCTTGTGCCTCCGTGTGCCCCTGTTGCCTGCTTGTGCCTCCGTGTGCCCCTGTTGCCTGATTGTGCCTCTGTGTGCCCCTGTTGCCTGCTTGTGCCTCCGTGTGCCCCTGTTGCCTGCTTGTGCCACCGTGTGCCCCTGTTGCCTGCTGGTGCCTCCGTGTGCCCCTGTCACCTGCTTGTGCCTCAGTTTTCGTGCCCCTGTTGCCTGCTTGTGCCTCAGTTTTCGTGCCCCTGTTGCCTGCTTGTGCCTCCGTGTGCCCCTGTTGCCTGCTTGTGCCTCTGTGTGCCCTTGTTGCCTGCTTGTGCCTCAGTGTGCCCCTGTTGCCTGCTTGTACCTCCGTGTGCCCCTGTTGCCAGCTTGTGCCTCCGTGTGCCCCTGTTGCCTGCTTGTGCCTCCGTGTGCCCCTGTTGCCTGCTTGTGCCTCCGTGTGCCCCTGTTGCCTGCTTGTGCCTCCGTGTGCCCCTGTTGCCTGCTTGTGCCTCCGTGTGCCCCTGTTGCCTGCTTGTGCCTCCGTGTGCCCCTGTTGCCTGCTTGTGCTGTGTGGGTGTGTGTGGAGGGCTCTGTGTGGCTGTGTGTGTAGGAAGCTTTGTGTGGCTGTGTGTGTGGGGGGCTTTGTGTGGCTGTGTGTGTGGGGGGCTTTGTGTGGCTGTGTGTGTGGGGGGCTCTGTGTGGCTGTGTGTGTGGGGGGCTCTGTGTGGGTGTGTGTGTGGGGGGGCTCTGTGTGTGTTTGTGTGTGTCATTTGCGAGAGATAAAGCTAGTGGCATTGTAAATGACAATGCCATTTATTTATGTTAAAAAAAACATAAATAAAAATAATGTCAAGAGCAATGCCAATAGCTCTAACTTTAACAAAGGCAAAACCATTGCATTGTAAATGCTTGTTGTGAGTAGTGAAGAGGCAATGTTAGAACAGGTTATTCTCAAATAAGAATGATTTAGTGAAGGTGCATTAGTGTCAGTATCCTTTTTCAGTGGATGTTGAAGTCTTCCAGGAAATGTGGTTACACCACTAGAAGAGTTGGTCCAAGCTGTATTCAATTATTTCTTCCAAGATGTATTTTTTCATTTTATGAAGGGGGTGGTGTTTTAGGGGGTAGAACATAGGCAGTTTGGCTGGTACTTCTAGACTCATTCTCCTTAGCCATGGCCAATAGCAGCTGTTAAGTACTCACTCCCTCTTTCAGGAGCAGTTAATTAACAGCAGATGTTTCCCATGGCTAAAAGCTATAATGCAGAATATTTTTAAAAAACTTGTAGATATGTTCTATAATTTTGTCAAATTTTCTTATAGTTTATATATGTTAAATCTGGGCTCTCCCATTGTCCCACATAGTTATTACCATCCACTCCCTTTACCATCCACTCATTTCACACTTTGGATTGCATGGCCATGAAAGGTGAACTGTAATTAAGAAACAGGGACTGCGCTTTGCAATACCTAGAACCTTGGGCATATTCTAGATAAACAACAATAGAACCATTCCGTCTAATAAGAAATTTGTTCTTTTACAGTATTCAACAAACATCAAAAGATGACCATTTTGAAAATTTCAAAACGCAATTAATGAAGCAGATATCTCTCCAGCGCTTCACCTACATTTTTCAGTGGGACTTGCTGTCCCAGGGACTATCATGCCAGGAGGTGCTCACCAGCTGCTGCAGGGCTAGGAGCTTGTCATTGTGCTTATAGAGCTGCCTTTATCCCCATGGCATGGGACATGCACAGGGCTCTCCTAGGCAAAGTCCGGGCCAAGAGTAAGATGTCTTCACCGTCCGCTGCCAGCCAAGGATGGGTTGGGCCACCTCTCTAGGTTACACCATCTCACTCCAACCATTTCCATCACTAATGTTATCTCCAAGGTAAGGCTTGATGGGGAAAAGAAAGTCGGCAAAGCTGTCCTCTAAAGAATGCCCATTAATTGCAACCATTACAAATTACCTCACAAATGTAAGTGGGACAATCAGCACTGAAATTGAGTCTGTTGAGAAGAGGTTGGGGGCTACTAAAAATGCTCTTTTAAAGACTCTAGTCGAGGGTACTGTAGATATCATGGCGGTCTCTCACACAGCCTCCTCTAATGACACTAACAAAATTACTTCTGACCATCCAAATCCCTGTATCTTTTAACGGTAATAGAGTAATTGAGATTAACAACCCACAGAATGATCATAATGGAAGTCGCAAGGAGGAATCTCATGGAGGGCTGGACAAGGGCACTGCACGTTTGGCTGAGAGCTGTGCCCACTAATAGTGCAGCATTTTGCTGTGCCCTACGTGTAGAATTTGGGCCTGGCAGTTTGGACCCCCTGGAACTACATAGCTGATATTGGACAGTGACTGAGCAGGGGTCCTTAACTGAGGGCAAGAGAAAAGAGACTGGTTGGAAAGCACATCATGGCGAAAGAAAAGCCAACTAAGACTGCTAAAACAAACAAAATTGATCATTACACCCACCCACTGCCACAGTATGGTGCAGTGGGGAAGCATGCAAAGCAGGATCCCCTGACAGACCCCAGGGCACCAACAAGGGTGGACATTTTGGCAGAGATAACGGGGTACACGGAAGGAATGCCCGTGAAGATTGACACAGTGGCGTTGAAGGTGGGCGTGCTCCTCATTGATTTTCAGAAAATATCAGAGAAGGTTGCAAGGGTAGAGGGGCATGTCACAGAACTACAGCAAGAAGTGGACTCTCTTAAGAAAACTGTGTCCGCCTTCCAGACACAATCCGTATGGACGAAAAGATTGAAGACATGAAGGGGCGATCTAAGAGGAACACCCTCAATTTTGTGGGGTTCCCCAAGAGGGAAGAGGGCCACAAGGTAGAGCTAATTCAGGAGGACAGGATCGTGACATCCCTGCAACCCAGACACCTCTCGAAATTCTTCACCATTGAAAAGGCCCATTGAGCGATGGCTCCGGTGCCTAAGCCGGGGCCCACCACACTCTATCAGAGCCCTCCTGTTCAACTTTAGCGACCCAAACGCGATATTACAACATGTAAGGACCTGTGGGACCCCCCAATATGAGAACAGGGACATCCTGATGTTCCCAAACTATACTAGGTGGCTCAGGGACCTATGCAAAGACTTCATGCCAACCAAGAAACAAATGCGGGAACGTGGACGCCGATGCAGTCTCATGTTCCCTACAAAGTTAAGAGTACAGTATGAAGGGAAAGTTTACTTTTTTCCACACCACCGGAGGCAAATGACTGGCTGGACATGCCATGTATCTATGAATAGAAAAAATACTAGGCTTTATATGTTATGGTTAAAGAAATTAAATACATAATTGCAAAGAAAGTGAGAGGTACTAACCTTAACAAATACCACCGTATCATTCCAATTAGACCCGAAAATGATACCTTCTGATTACGAATAGGAAAAAAACAAAAAACATATTTTCCTAGACAGGAACTAATAAGAAAAACCTACACAAAATGGTGCTGGGTTGGATGAGTATAAGTGTTTCCTTAATAAATCAGGAAACTAACCTATGACTATTTTCTCTTTATAGTCAGCCTGTGATGATGAAGGAAAACAAAAGAATAAACTATTTTCCACTCTCTGTGGAATCCAATAAATCGGATAAGTATTAATGTTATTTTAGCCATACATAATATCAACATTCTACCATATGCCAGAAGACGAGGATTCTTTAAATAAATATCTCTTTCTTTTCTCATTGTTTGGTGACAGGACGAGAGGCTGAAGAAATCCCAGGCACACTGAGCACAGAGCTTTATTGTAACCTGTTTTGTAGTGGCTGGTTTGGACGAAACTCTTACTATGGCAATTAAAGCATGTAAGTGTGGCTTTATTGATTATGTCAAACAGCTTTTTCTCTATCAATATTTTCTGCTTCAGTTCTGCATATAGTTTTTATCCATGTTCCAGGACATCTATTAGAAATGTCTATATATGGTTATCCACATTTTGTTTGTTCACAAAGTTGTGTAGTCGCACAGGCTCAGTCATTTCAAAGGGGTTTTCTTGCTGCTGCTTGAAATGAAGATGGCTTCCAACATGTTTATTAAAACGTTCCGTACTCTTTCCCACAAGTTCATGGTTCAGAACAGTTTCACGATGGTCCATTAATTTTGAATTTGTCATCTCTCTAAAACCATTGTGAATAGATGAAGTCTGTGGATGACATTCTTGTTCTAGAAAGCATTCCAAAACATTTTTCTATAGCCTCAGATATGATGAGCATACCTTGTAACAAACTAACATAATAAGTTCCACTAAATACTGACTGGACAGTTTTGCTTTCAAAGATTTCAGCCTCAATAAGTGCATTGTCTATGCCACATTCGCTGAGCTAACTGTCTGCACACTGAAACACAACTTTTGTCACGTGGAAAACGCCCATCATTGAATAAAAATCATCAAATTCTACTGGTTTTATCATAAAAATGTCAGCTACAATACGGCAAACACCTTCATAGCAGAAAATTGACAGGATAGGCTGGTCTTCAAGCTGGGCACGCACATTTTGAATTTTTTTGTGTAGTGTGGGACTGAAGATGGTTTTGCCAGTAAAACTCAACCTGCTTCAGTGGGATGGTATTCTGGTAGTTCAGAGCATGAATTCTAGTAAACGGAGGAACTGGCTTTTCTTCATCCTTCAGTCCACACCGAAGAAGTGATATCAGGTAGAAGAAGATCCATATCCTCTGCCAATTTAAACTTTTATGTAGACTGGGAAGTTTTGATGGCTTGTAGGGATTTTGCACACCATGCTTGGCTCTGCATGGCATAGTAAATCACATTTCTGCCACTGAAGAATTTAGAAGCTCAGTGTTACACCTTGGATGTCAGTAAGCATGAACTGCAACCACTAAGTGATTATCTTTATGTGTCAAATGATGAATGTGTAGTAAGACACTCTGGCATATGTAGGATCGATGTGTCATTATGCCCCTGAGAGCCCTCACATGTTTTAAGCGTGAGTGAAATCACACATGGCATCCTCATTAACATATAGATACGTATCAAATGTAATGATCATGGTCACAGATCCATGGAAACATCTACACAAACCAAGCGGATTAGGTAAGGTGATCTCTATGTCCATCTAAACTAGCATTATATTCAATGGTGTGACCCAACAAAAAGTCAATGGACCTGGGTTATAAATAGTACAAGGAACAATGGTCCAAGACCCACTTAACTCTGAGGGTTGCCTCTCTCTAGTCCCATGTCCTGAGGAAGATCCGCATGGCTGAGAACCCTCTCATGCCGTAAAGTCGGATCGAAACGTTGACGCTACCCCTTACTGTGCCTGGATCTAATTGCCCCCTACAACCGCCCCGTGCAACTCAAGGAGATATATCCCTTGTACTTTTGTAAATTATGTGGAACAAAGTGCAATTATATTGTGTTTGGCCAGGCCATTAAGACTGCTTATTTGTTATCAGTCCCATGGAGAGTATTGTAATTCATATGTCCCTTGATCACGTTCCTTGATTTTTTTTCTCTACTCTATCCAACCCCCTTTTTTTGCACGTTCCCTTGAAGCAACCCTTTCTTCCTTTCCTTTATCACTTGGCTTTTGAACCAAATAAATACATATTGTTTTGAATGAAATTGGTTATTGCACATCAGGCTTTTATTAAGTTGTATTGGTTTTGTACAACCATGAGCTGAATACTGTAAGCTCAGAATTGTTAAATGACAAATGTTGAGATATATTTCTCCCTGAGGTATTGGTCTAGGACCATTGTTCCTTTGTACCATCTAAACTAGCAAGTAGTTTCTCAATCTGCCACAATTACCAAATAGTCAATGTTGAGGGACCTGGCTTGGACGGCCAACATGGGGGCTGCTCTTTAGATCAGATCTGGATTGAACGCCCCAGTATCCATAAATAATACTGACCTCTAGCTGCCACCGATCTTTGCTGACAGCCTCCCTACCAGGTAGCAAGGCTGCATTCTAACCCATGAGAAATCCTGCGCGATGATCCGGGCATCTTCTGGTGACCCGGGATCTGCCACGCGGCTTGGTGATGGGAGGCCATGACCCATTGTGTGAGACGAGGCCATCACCACCTTCAGATTTCCTGCAGTGCTCTGAGCCTGGGTGCTGAGCCCTGGCTACCTCCTAATCCCAAAAAACACAGTTGATGGACAGAATGTAGAACAATGTCATACATTCACCCCAGTACAAGGATCTGGGCCTAAATCCATCGTTTTTTTGCACTCCACACCACCCTGGGTTAGACACTGGCTATATGCAAATCGGCTCTGACCCTGTGCCCCATGGGAACAGTCCAGTCCGAACTACCAAGCCATGTCTTTCCCAGACCAGAATCAAGCATCCAAGGACCGGTTTCTGGCTATCAGCCTTCATTCAGCCTGGATAGGTTGACTCCAGTGGTGTGGAGAGCCTGGGACTCACGTCTGAGTATACCCAGCACACTCGGGGTGAAAATTGCAAAAAACACAGTTGATGGACAGAATGTAGAACAATGTCATACATTCACCCCAGTACAAGGATCTGGGCCTAAATCCATCGTTTTTTTGCACTCCACACCACCCTGGGTTAGACACTGGCTGTCAAGCTATCCAGGCTGATGAAGGCTGATAGCCAGAAACCGGCCCTTGGATTCTTGATTCCGGTCTGGGAAAGACATGGCTGGACGTGCGGGCCTCAGCATCCATAGTTGAGGCAGCTGTCAGGTGCCTTTGGGTCTTTGGACTTTTGGAATATTCCGGAGTGTGAACCGGAGCGTGAACCGGAGCAACCGTAGAGCCTGGAGCCTGGAGTTTTGGAGGCTAACCGAGCAGCCAGCATGGAGGTAAGTGGCAGTGGCAAGCGCGGCAGCCATTAGAGGCAGTCGCAAAGTGCGGACCAAGGGGCTGCCTGACTAGGTCTCCCAGCCTGCGGTCCCCCAGTGTGCTCCGCTTGCCGCCGCCCTCTCCCCTTGAAAAAGAGGCTGCCCAGTATAGCACTGCTCACGTGGAGAGCTAGTAACTTTCCCTAGACTCATACAATAAGCTCAATAAGCTCAAGGCCCCCACAGGGGATTCACCTCAATAACCAGGATTACAAGCAAGTGGACCCTACCACCCCCCCACATCACACAGCCCCAGCTCACGGTGCCTAAAGGTGCTCAAAGGATGACGCTTAAAAAAATCAAGACGAGCACGAAGGTGGAGGAGGAGGTGGGGGCGGAGGCGAACCCTGAAAACACAGCACTAAGAAGGACAACTAGGAGCACTAAAGGTACCAACTTCCAAAATTCTCAGGACTCAGTCCCGGGCAATTCCCTCCCACAGGGTCTCATCACCCAATTCTTCCAGGCCCCCAGTGGCCCGATAACCACGGACACGAGTCTACAAGGACCCGAGGGCAGTGGCACACCGAGGTTGCCAATATCGAAGCCAGACCATCCCCGCAGTTACTCTTGCAAGCCTGCAGACTCAGGAAAAGCCCAAAGCCTGGAAGACGCCCGAAGCCAGGAAGCCCTACCTCATTCTACTGCCAGAGCGAAAAGCCTGTTAAGGATCCTAGCAGAAGTTCACAGGAGTACCACCGAGGGTGTACAGGAGGAGACAGGTAGCGCAAAGCAAAACACGGGCACCGCACCCTCTCCCCCAACGAGCCCTGGGACGCACCTGTGCACGCCAGTGACACCCCGGGCAACAACGGAGACGACCACTCCGGGTACGGCCGCGCTAACGGCATAGTTCCTGCAAAAACTAGAACACTCAATAGAGCGCACACTAGAAGATACCCCCATATACTCAGCCAGAATTAATCCCAGGAGATCGCAGCAGACGGAGGCATGGAGCCCCTTGGGCCTAACACAACATCAAGACTCAGTCGATGAGGTCAGGGTCAAAGAATTAAACCTGTCCATAATAAGAGAAGTGCAAGACACCATGGCTAGGGCCTTATTATGGCAGTCCACGAAGATGGAGGTTCAAGTTGATCTCCTGCACTCAATTGCCAAGCACTTAGTGCGCCAAGACGACAAACTAGCAAAGTTAGAGGTGCTATTTGAAGCCCACGCGGTCAACATCAACTCTGGTGCCGCCATTATAGAAAAATGGGCAAGCCTACCCGAAGTTCTAAAAGATATGCTCGCATTAGCCAAGGGCCTTGGAGAGAGGTCCCTTCAAACACAGTTGGCTCAAAAGCCACCAGCTTTGACGAGAGTGCATGAAGTACTGAACGATCCCTGCACCACGGTCACTAGCTCACCAAAAGTTTCGCTGGCAGTGCCATGCAGCAAGCTCACCATGCCAGAACAAGGAAGCGGGGACCTTGAGGTTTTGGACCCTGACACTGAAAGCGATGACTCATCCGTCAGTATTCCTCTCTCGTAAAAGGCCAAATGCGCATCGGCTGGCTCAAACGCTCCTATGTCACGGAGAGCAAAAAAAAGACTAAAGAAACAACTAAAGAAACTCAAAACCAAAAGCAGGATCATACCACCAGCCATAATAACTTCTGGCGCCACTATAACTGAAAGTACTCTCAAAACACCCTTTCCTATCTTCATCTCAAACCGTGCACTGATGACTGTCAAGCCTAGTGACGCACCACCTGTCCCTTGTGAGGCCCCCAGACACTGAATCCCTCCTCCGGAGGGTCATTGTAATGTGGAGGATCTTCCACGGCCCTCACAAGTGGTTTCCGGAGGACTTTCCAGCACCCATGGTCAACTGGTTGGGTCCCCCAACATAAGATAGAATCAACCCGCCCTCCGTATCTGGGAGCACAGTTGGGACTGCCCTGTCTGGTAGGTCCACCAACTGAGGCACCAGGTAGCCAGAAATCAGGAGCTATATACAACAACCTCCCACACCCGAACGCTATCAATGATGAGCAGCAAGGACTGTCAAGAGAGGCAAGCCCCCCAATCACGATCTCAGACAGACAGTGCCCAGGTGACCGCCACACAATCATTGCACATCCAATTCATCAGAGGCACGTGTCCCCTGGTGTAGGGGCACAATGGCACTCCCCAGAAAATAATAAGCCACCAGAAATGTATGTATTTTCACAAGAACAAGGGAACCCAAAAGGTATATCATAGGGACCTTGGGCAGTATCAATTTGCAAAAGACAATGGTCCCTATATGTGGACAGGATAGCAAACAATAATAATCATACACCTAATAAGTAGTATGTTTCTTTGTCCAGCCGGACAAGAATTTCATTTTAAATGATCAAGTTCATAGAGAGAGTTTTAAGACCAAGATAACAAGTGGGCACAGCCGTGACCCACAACATTTAAGACAAAACAACAAAGAAATGGCAAAAAAGGCAAAGCGAACATCTGTCTGTTTACTATTGTTCAGTGCTACAGACTCAATCTCTTAAACATAACCATACCATTGCATCAAACAATATAGCGCCTGACACATCTGCGGTGACTGCCTCCCCGGCCTTTGGATCCTCTTCTGGGTGCTGTGCTGCGGAGATCGGGACTTGGCCTGCGGCGGCCCAGCTGCACCCTCTACCAGATTGATCCCTGCCTGGGGGGACATCGCTGGAGCATGGTGATCCCCCATCACTGGAGTGGGGCCTCCATTGCTGCCATTGAGGCCTGCACATCGTGCCTCCTTCCTGCTTGCTCCCCTTCTGGGGGGACACCGCTGGAACCTGGCGCTCCCGCCCCTACACCAGCGCTGCTCTCCTCTTGCCGCCATTGTTGCCTGCACACACGGGCTACCGCTTGGAGCGTTCTGCCTCCTTCACTGACGGGCACTTTGGTTCCTGCGAGTCCCATGGGTGGGGTGGGCCCCCGGGACCACCATGCAATCACTTCCGACGCCTGGAGGTGCCTTCCTTGTCTTCGCCTGACCCCCTGAAGTTTGTGGAGCACCTGAATCTATCCCCGCCCTCGGCGTGTTGTGGCCTGGTCTTGCGGCCTAGTGCATGTAAGCAGCCGTCTTCATACCTCTCATAAGCGTGTTGGCTGTTGGCTCCTGTGCATCTTCCCTAACCTCGATATTTGTGACTTTGTGGGGCTGGGGGTCTGCCGGTGGTGTACCTGTCTGATGCTGGCTTGGGCCCCTGCTTTCATTCCTCAGTTTCCGGTCGTTCTGGTGGGGAGCTGTAAAGAGGGGACACTGTATGCACAACTAACTCACTGCCTTGGAAGCCCCTAGCCTCTCATACTATCAGCAGGGCCTCTCCTCCGGACTGCAGAGGGCTTCATTGGGGGGGTCCTGTTTGTCATTTATCTGCCTTACACTGTCAGCTTTTGGCGGTCGGCGTGCCCCTGTCCTCATTGGCTGCCTGTTGTCTTGCATAAGCCTCACTCTTGCCAACTGGGTCTCTCAACATGGGGAAAATGGACCCAAGACAGCCCAAGATAGCTTTCGAGCTCCGAAGGTCTTCCCGACAGGACGGTGCTGGCTCTGAGGGCACTGACTCTGCTGTCACAATGGATGCCCCCTCTACTCGGGATGATGACCGCAAGGCAATCATGCAGTCAACAGTGACTGGAATCGCGACCCAGCTGGACCAACTCTCAGCTCGTCTGGACTCAGTAAAGGCCCGTGTTGACTACCACGACAACCGTTTACTCCATGTCGAGTCCAGGATGTCGGACGCCGAGGATGCTGCCACCCAGGACCGTCAGAAACTTCTCCAAATGGACAAAATCTTGTCGGTCATCCGGGAGAAGAACGAGGATTTGGAGACCCGCTCCCATTTGAGCAATCTCCGCATCACGGGCCTCCCGGAATCCACCAACATTTCAAGGATGGAGGACTTTGTGGAACAGCTGATCAGGGAGCTCTTTGGAGAGGTCCTCTCCCAGGTGTTTATTGTGGACCGTGCTCATCGTTCTTTTGGTCTGCGTCTCGATCTCAGGCTGCGTCCACGTCCAATCATTGCCAAAATCTTGAATTACCGTGCTCGGGACGCCATACTTCGTGCGGCACGAGATACGGGCCCCAATAATCACCAGAGTAACACACTCTCCTTCTACCCGGACTATACCTTCACTGTCCAAGCGCCCCGGCGAGAATTTCTACCTGCCAAGCACATTCTTCAGAAGCATGAGGTCTCGTACTCCTTGGCCTATCCAGCGAAACTGAGAGTCCGACAGGGCGCAAAAACACTCGTCTTCCCTGATCCGAGGGAGGCCTTGGCATTCGCTAAGAAACTCAGCAAAGACACCCGCTCCTCCCCTCCTAAATCTCAGCTTGATGGCTCTGATCGTCTCAGTGACAATGATTGACTGTGCAGTCTCTGTGTTTCTTTAACTTCTGCCTTAAGGGATGCCTAACACTACTTAAGCTTGGCCACCCTGCTTTTTTGCAGGGGTGTACACCTAGCCCTGCCATGCCCCCATGGGATGATTCCCTTCTCTTCAGCTGTCCTTTCCTTTCCCAGTTTGTGGGTTCCTGAGGTGGGGCGGGTTAGTGACTCAGCCTAATTGGGGGGTTAGAGTGGGTGCCCCGTTGGGGGGGTTTCTTCGCAAGGTACAGTTTGGTTGGGTTGGGTGGGGTTTTCTTTGGGTTATTCTTGCTCCTCTATTGGGGTTGTGGCTTTATTTCGCCACTGTATGTTTGTTATATACTGCTTTCACATGTATGGATTTTGACACTGCATTGTGCTTCCTACATCGCCATGCCTCAAGTCGATTGCTATCCGCAGTAAGTTTTGACTGCTACATTGCATTGTGCTTCTTGATTCGTTCTGTTGACGATCATTGGTCATCTATTGTTGGTAAACATGTTGCTCCACTGGTCCCTGCCTCCCCTTATAAGCTGCGTCTCCTGTGGTTAGGTTTGTGGGGTGCTATCAGTTAGATGCTTGCACGCCTCCCCCGCACTGTCCTGTTTGTGGAAATCCCCAGTGGGCTGTTTCTGTTTGCTTGCGCTGCCTCCTACCTGTGCTGCTTTCTGCCGCCCTTTGACTTTCCTGTTTGTCATGTGCGCTGTGCCTTTTTGCGGAGCTTGCCGTCTGCGCTGCATTGTGCTGCACTTTGGACTGCCCCCTTATGGCTGACATCACATGCTGGACTTGGAATGTCCGGGGTCTGAATGACCACGGCAAGGCCTGACTAATTCACTCACACTTACAGCGAAACAAAGAAGATATATGTCACTTACAGGAGACACACCTGTTGCCTGGATCCGTCTCCAGACTCCAATCTCGATATTGGGGGGAATCCCACTCCTCCACCTACTCGTCATATGCCAGGGGAGTCCCAATTCTGATGCGCCGGGGCATCCCTTGGCAGACCGCCCTGGTACTCATCGATCCTGAGGACACGTATCTGACCCTTCACGGTCTACTATTCGCTCAGCCCATTATGATTGCCGGGGTCTACGGTCCCAACTCCGATGACCCGGAATTTTTTGATCATATCTGGCACCTCATCTCCGCCTGCGGCCGCAGCGGTAGTCTGGGCTGGTGATTTTAATGTCAATCTATCGGCGACCTTGGATCGGTCGGGCTCCTATACGTCCCATTCGCGTGCAGCCACAGCTCTCACGTCTATTTTAACCAATAACGCTCTTTATGATGCTTGGTGCCACTTCCGCCCTGGTACCCGGGAGGGCATCTGCGTTACTGGCACAAGGGGCTGTTGGTCGCGAATTTACTTTTGGCTGACCTCGCTGGACGTCTTGTCTTGGCTCACTGACGCAGTGCACATGGCTTGCACCTTCTCCAATCATGCACCGGTTCAGATCCGTCTTAGCCCTCCCTAATCCCCGCAACGGGCCTTTACTTGGCGTCTTCCCCTGTTAGGGTTTGTGCACAGCAAAGAGCATGTCCCCTCTCATTGCACTAGTGGTCTCTGTAATAGCTCTCTTTAAACATACTACTGAAAGCCTTTCTTGTTATCTCAGCCCCTTCCTATGACTTCTGTGTATGTTGCTCAATGTATTCACAAGCTTGTACATTGCTGTCTTGTTTGCACATTGGACCTTGCTTTTACCAAGGCTTATTTAGAAAACATTGGACCTTGCTTTTACCAAGGCTTATTTAGAACACTCCTCCCTAGGCCATGTGTTACTTCAACTCATTATCATAATAACTGAAGCTCTGCACACCTGCTTGTGAGAACCACACCCAGTTCTTCGAACCACACCCAGCTCTACGAACCACACCCAGCCCTGTCTATAAAAGGCAGCCCCTGAGCCTCACCCAGTGCTTGTGCTCGTCTACCTCCCACTTACCTGAGAATAGATCCTTCGGCGCTGGTACTCTTGTTCTCTCCAGACCTTCATTGACTTTAAAAGGGCGCGGCTTCTCGCTCTTCCTTCTTCTGGTTTCCGGCTACTTCTTGCCTCAGCCCCTCTTCTGTCCACTGCAATCGACCTGCAAAAGAGAAAGAGGTCAAGGTTAGACTGATCAGTATCCCTTTTCAGCAACAAGTAAGTGCAAAACCTTTTATTACCTGAAAGAACTTTATCGGCGATTTCTGGATTCATGTAAAGACAATTTGGAACAAGATATCTCCCACGAACTTTGTGGTTCAAACCCTTTGTTACAAGAATACTTTGTGGAACTTTGTGAAATAAACATTGTATTACATGGAACTTTTTTAAGAATCGAACAGAGGAAACCATTGACAGCAAGACAAACAGTAAATCAAGGACTTGCACAAATTACCTGCTGTATTTTGATGTAAAAGTACAGTATTTGTTTTATAAAAAGTCTGGAAATGTGTGAAAAGTGAGTTTGCTATTAAGAATTTAGGCTTTAGTTATATCAAGGTAAATGTTAGACGTTGGTAATTCTGATAATGTTATTCGTTTGATTTTACAGAAGTTTTACAGTAATAGAAAGCACATCCCAGAACAGTAACACATTCCAAACCTGGAAGCTTGAGACCAGGATCCAAGAGGTACTTTTAGAAAAGAATTTCTAATAAGATTAAGGTATAGTCAGGAACACATTTAGGGATAAGTTGCACTTATCTGTTCTTTGTTTATGTTTCATTAGGCGCCAGTTTCTACAGAAGTCAGAGAGGGCCGCAGATTTTAGCAGCTCGTCTACAGTGGAAACGCAAGAACTGTGTTGTCTCTCTTTTTTTTATTTTATCCACTTCCCCCCTTCCCTTGAGCTTCTGGTTCTTAGTGCACTGTTTTAAAACTAGTGTGTTGGAACAAGCAGTTTCAAGGTGAGGTCGGACTGTCTTCAACCTCCATCAGAACTGAACAGAAACTCAGGTGAGCTGGGCTTTGACATCCCCCTAACGCCCTCCGTGACTCAGCTTTTTGTGCGGACATCCAAACCGCCATAACCAACTATTTAGAATTAAACACAGGTTCCGTTGACTCCGCCTCCACCCTATGGGAAGGGTTTAAGGCCGTCATTCGGGGCAAATGTATTTCTAAACAGGCCGGCGTCCGCAGCTCTATTCGTACCACTCTGGCTAAGCTTGAGGAGAAAATTAAAGATCTGGGTGCTGCCCAGGCGGCACACCCCAGTTCTGAGACGCTGGCGTTACTACGCCAAAAACACACTGAATTCTCAGATGAGGCTGGCCTTGAACTGTCTTTTTTGGGCAGGGAGGGTCGGGCACGAAGCTTTGGGGAGGGGGACTGCCTGGGGTGCACTCTTGCCAACCTTCTTCGTCCATCGTGAGCTGCCTCCTATATAACGGCCCTCAGTGATGGTGGCCCGGATAGAACTACCTCCCCGGGGAACATTAAATCCTGCTTTCTCGATTTTTACTCACAACTATATTCTGTTGGTACTCCTCTGCCACAGGAGCATTTTGATCAATACTTTGAATCTATTGCGCTGGTCTGGCTGAAAGACTACCACCATAAATTTCTTGATGAACCGTTTTCCATGGAGGAAATACTGGCTGCCATCAGTAGTCTACCCGGAGACAAGGCCCCCGGCCTGGATGGCTTACCAGTCTCGTTTTACAAAATGTTTGCCGATCTCTTGGAACCACATCTGGCAACTATGTACAATGAATCTTTTGATACGAGTCTTTTCCCACCATCCTTGCGTGAGGAGATGATAACTTTGCTTCTCAAACCCGACA
This sequence comes from Lissotriton vulgaris, assembly GCF_964263255.1. Classification (NCBI taxonomy): domain Eukaryota; kingdom Metazoa; phylum Chordata; class Amphibia; order Caudata; family Salamandridae; genus Lissotriton; species Lissotriton vulgaris. The sequence goes on from NC_141689.1 coordinate 767,073,017, forward strand.
AACGTGCCGACCGTTGCGACTCCTACCGCCTCCTTTCCCTTATCAACATTGATAACAACATTTTTGCTAAATTGATTGCCTCCCGCCTTCTTTTACTTATGCCCCTCATTGCTCTCCCCGATCAATCAGGTTTTATTCCCGGTAGGGCAACCTCGCACATCCTTCGCGCAATCTTTCTCAGTTTTGCATTAAATTAATCCTAACCTACTGGCTGTGGCTGCTCATCTAGATGCCACTAAGGTGTTCGATACGCTGGAGTGGCCCTTTTAATTTGACATCTTGCCACGTATGGGCTTCAGCGAAATCTTTCTGCGTAAGGTTAAACTCCTTTACACTAATCCCTCGGCACGTCTCTGTATTAATGGTCAGGTCTCTGACCCTATTAGTATTGCTTGTGGCACACGACAGGGGTGACTGTTATCACCCATGCTCTTTGCCATCGCAATGGAGGCCCTGGCCGCCAGGCTTTGGCAGCACCACACTCACAGGGGAATCGGCTTCTCGTCCCGCTCCCTGCTCGTTTCAATGTACGCGGACGATGTTACCCTATACGGCTGTCATCCTCAGGAGAACCTCAGCCCCTTGGTCCGGGAAATCATATGCTTTGGCGGGCTTTCGGGCATTCAGGTGAACTGGAGCAAGTCTGTTCTATTCCCCTTGATGGATGCCACCGTGCCATTCCCACTTGACTTTCCGTTTGTGTGGGCTTCTGGCCCCACGCGCTAATTGGGCATCTGGCTGAGTAGGGATCTGGATGAACTGTGGAGGTCTAACTTCGGGTGTGTGGTTGACTGGCTGAAATCTAGGATTCCATCACGGAGCCAACTTCCGCTATCTCTGGTGGGCCGAATTGCAATCGCCAAAATGGTGATCCTTCCTAAATTTCTCTATCTGTTTTTAAATATCCCTATCCCTCTCACTTCTCATTTCTTTGGCAAATTACGATCCCTAATCATTTCGCTCGTTTGGGCGGGTAAACAGCCAAGAGTAGCTTATGATATCCTTACTCTCCCCATGTCTGCCGGTGGTATGGGCGCGCCTGATTTCAGGATCTATGCCTTGTTTGCCCAGGCCAGCTTCCTGCATTTTTGGATTCACCCTACCCCTTATCAGCCTCACGTTGCAGTTGGGACGGATAAAGCTTCTCCCTGGCCTTTTTCCACTGCTTTGTTCATGCCCACGGTGCGCCCTCGGGCAGAGTTCGACACGGTACAGATGTTGCTATGGGCCTGGTCCAGTCTACGTCGGCTTTTCAGCATCCCTCGGCTCTCTGCCAACTCCGTGCCAATAGTGAACCACAGAGATTTACCCTCACTTCAGTCTCCTAGCATGTCTAGACATGCGACGCGGTTGGGTTTGAGGACGGTGGCGGATCTCTACCCTCTACCTTCTACTCTCTTCATGACTCTTGAGGGCCGCTGGACACGCTTTTATTCTACCAGCTGCGTGCCACTTGCCGGAAACTGCACCCCACATTCCCTCAGCCTCCGCCCACCATGCCGGCTCTGGATTTCATATATACTTCCCTGTCGCCGCAGAAATTAGTCACCAAATTATACGCTCTCACCATAGTGTCCGCCCCTGTTTCCTTTGATCGTGCGCGGGAGGCATGGGGCGCAGATCTTGGTATTGACATTTAGCAGGCCGACTGGCTATATTGATGTAATGAGACGAAAAAGCTGTCACTGAACTACCGGCTCCGTCTGATCCATTTCAAGTATCTGCACAGGCTGTACAGCACCCCAGTGCAGCTCCACAGCCTCGGGCTAATTCTGACATCACCGGCGCTGCAGTGCGCCCCGATACTCCCCTGTCCCTTCTTGGCTTCGTAAAATTCTTTCCTGATGCTTCTCGACGTCTGATCTTGATGCTGCTGGTCCTTGCTAGGCGCAGGGTGGCCAAGTGTTGGGGTCGTCGGCCTGCTCCCAAAGCTGAGAGTTGGCTGGAGAATGACTATCGGAGTTCTGGGATTTATTGTTTGCCAGGTCTCGACCTGTTGACATTTGGGGCCCTCGGGTTACCTATCTTCTTTCCCGTTCCCATTCCAGTGGCGCTGTCTCTCCCGTGCTCCCCGACGGCCCTGTGTCCGCGGCGGCTGCCGGAGCTGGTCAGTGACTGCCCTCGCCTTTTCCATATGCGCCCTCGCTTTTTTTTTAGTACCCTCACTGATGTTGTTATTGTATGTGTGTTCCCCTTGGTGGGGAGTGACCTCTGTGTAGTGGAGCTGTGATTTAAACTTTCACATTTTTCAATTTGCTGTAAGATGTAGTCTACTTGTTACTGACTGCTTGACCTGATCTGTACTTTGTCGATTTGAGCCGCAGTATCGCTATGTGTTTTGTGTCTGCTATGATTTTCCTCAATAAAGGTTTTTGAAAGAATAATAATAATATTTGTACCACACACTCCCCCTTCGCTTTACCCCCCAGTCCCTCTCCCCGAGTTCCCACCTCCCAGTTTGAAGACCTTTGACGTATTGACTATTTAAACTCACCAGTGATTGAAGAGGTCCTTTTATTTACAATCTAGATATATTAGCATTGCCAATGCTTGTTAGACTTTAACATCAAACTCGAAATGAGGCCGCATGGATCATTAATGCTTCTGGCGGAAAGGACACTTTACAAAAGTAAAGAAAAATAGACATGGCAAATTATTAGGACCATTACTTCCATCTCAGATGCTCAGGAAAATGGCTCCCACCTTGACCGAAATATCTGAAAATACAATGTTGATCCATCATTGTTTAGCAGCAGAATACTCCATGCTGCAGAGCAACCGCAATATCTATGTTTCCATAGAACTTTTCATGCTCATGGTCTTAGCACTGAACTCTGAAGTGAAAGAAAACAGCTCTTCTAGTGGTGCAGAGTCAATGCCAGACAAAGCAAAGTGGCGTATGCGCGCGTTTCCTTTTGCGGACGAGCACGTTGTTTTTCCAAGAATACTTTGAGAATGAAGTAGAATGAAATAATTGAAAACCGTCGTTTCATTTTTTCGAAGTACGGTCGGGCTTTTAAGAAATACTACTCTTTACTTTGGCAATCGATGTGCACGAAACCATATGTATGCGAAGGTGGTGGTTAATTTTAGAATGTAGAGGGTGAGTTGAAAAGAGGAATGCTGGTCAGCTGTGGATGATTAATGGGTTTTTAAACGGTATGTGGGGAAGTACAGATCTGAGTGTCACACGCATAGAGCCTGTTTTGAATCCAGCGTCTATGAAAATCTTCCCCTTAGATTTATGTGCTATAAATACATATCACGTCTTAATGTACTCTGCTCTTCCAAAGACCGTCGAAAATCCACAACACGGCCTTATATAGACTTCAGCATAGGGTCAGCTGTTTACAACTAAATAGATTTGTTCTAGAGTGAGTGTGTGAAGGAGATGAGTAAAGACTGGAGGTGTCAATGTTCAAAGAGGCACAGGAATAAACATTTTGAAAAAATATGTAGGCTGGGACTATCAGGAATTGCAGTAGGTTTCCGTCTCTTCTTTGTCTAATTTTTAGGTCGAGCCTACCAGGAAGCGCAGTTGTCCGGCTGCGAAAGACATATTGTGGGCTTGGAGAACCTGCATAGATTTGGAGTCGACCCATTTCTTACCATTGGCTGGATTTCCTGTCTCTCTCATTTGCCTCCTTCTTACTCATGTCAAAGATAATCAGTTGTGTGTCTGTCCGTTAAATGGAACAGAGACTCTTTACCATCTGTTCTGATTGGCTGGCTTTTATGCTTCCACTGCTTGCTTTTCAAGCACTACTTGATTCTTTTGGGTTCAGCACTTCATGAGAGTGCATGTGCTTTCTAGCTTTATCCCTCATGTACGTCTCTCCCCCTGCACTCCATGCTGCTCTCTGTCAAAGTGTGTTTCTGTCCACTCTCCTCAATATCCTGCTTGTACTCATGTACTTTCCCTTGCTTTTTCACCTGTGTCTATCTCCCTACTGCTTCTCATTGCTTCTCTTGCCCATTGCTTCTGCTCCCCAGCTCTGCTCTCTGTTATTCCCCTCACCTGCACACTCCTTTTGCACCCATTGCTTTTCTTCCACACCTCTACCCTCAATGTTGCATCCCCCACCTGCGCCCTCCTTCTTTTTCACCCGTTACTTCTCCTCCCCAAACTTCATTTTCCTTCTGTCCTCGAACATTGCTTCCCCCATGTACTCCCTCTGTGTTACTTCCATCGGCCCATGTCCTCTGTGTTGCTCCCTCCCACGTGAGCCCTTCGTATTGTTTCCCACCACCTTTGTTTAAAGAAAAAAATACACTTTTGCACAACTTTTTAATTTTATTTATCAAACACACTCGACAAATAAAACAAAGCATTGCGATGTCATTTTGTAGACACATGCATCCGTGTTGCACATGTCATAGGGCGTTTATTATTTTGTTTTCTTTAGTCATGCTGCACATCATGGGGATTCTGCAAAAGCATAGCGAAAAGTGTTTCGTGAATAAGTCCTAAAGGCAAGACCGATTGGCTTTGCCAATGCTTTTTCCTTTTTGAGTAACAGAAGGTAATAGCTGAGATGCACTTCAGATAGCTAGTATTGCTTGAGACAAGCACTACACAATTACTCAGATCATCACTGAAAGATTGCACTATTTTTCATGAAAAGGTTTATGTAAATGCTAACCATATTTTTCACACAATTACTTTTTAAAAATTGTACTAAACAAAATAAAAATTTGCCTGACCTTACTGCCTTATATTGTGTATACTAACCTGTGGCCCAACTTGCACAACCTTGGCAAAGCAGCTTAACCCAGGACAGAACACCTGGTGCCCAGCCAATGGAATGCTTTAGAACAGGAATGTTTACATCTGAAAATGGCTATAATTACTCCTGCAATGTTTTCACAAATGGATAGGTAGCAGGTGTAAAGCCATTCACTCCTGACAATTGTATGCCATGACTGTGTAAAATGAAAATGGTTGTAAAGCCATTGCAAGGGGTAGGAGATGGGCTTTTCAAGGTATGATTAGCCTTGCAAGTTTCTGAACATTCCCAAACTCCTCTCCAACCTTTTGCCACCTGGAAATATTCATGGCCTCACAATACTTACACCAATAAACAGCGAGACACATGCACACAAAATCATCAAAAACAACATATATTCAAACAAATAAATGATACTGTGTCCTTGATGATGCATCGATAATTTCATTGTTAAGGTGCTATGTAATTCAATCAGTGATGTCATCGATGTCATTTCTAATCATCTGTCACATTTCAGATGAGGTCATGAGCATTTCATTAGGGTGTTATTATCGGTTTGTTTACAGGGACGCAAGATATAATTTGCTAAGCTAAACATAAGTCCACGTCTTTATTTTCACTGTGTTTGTTTAATGGAATTTTCAGCAATTAAAAATAATAATAATAATAATGTGGATTGTATATATATATATATTCAATGAAAAAACCATAGGTTTTAGCCCATATATAGTTAGGGATTAGCATTTTCAAAACCTTATTTTACTCGCATAAAACCATTGAAATTCGCATATATAGTTAGATGCGCTAACTATATATCGCGCACCCGCAATCCACTGCTGATGATGTCACATATTACATCATTCATGACATGCTCAGTGACATCACTGATGACATCACTGATGACATCTCAAATGACATCACTGATGACATCACTGATGACAACATCCAGTGACTGTATGTTTCTGTAAAGTTAAAATATGTCTTACATATTGAAGAATGAGTGGATGTATAAGTGTCTGGATGAAGGATTTAGTAGGTGCATGACTGACTGTATGAGTGAGTGATTAAATGTGTCTCACTGAGTGAATGGGTTAGTGACTAACCTGTCTTAATTTGTGCATCATTATGTCTGTTGTTCTGTAAACTGCTGCATGTGTTGATCAGTAGCTATATGAGTAACTATATGGGTTATTGATTGGTTGCCCAAGTATTTGTATGGGAGACTGAGTGTGTGTGGGTGACTGGGAGGTGTATGTCTTTGTGCATAGATGTGTGAGCAGTTGATTCACTAGATGTATGGGTAAAAGTGCATGTGGAAACAGCTGTATGGGCGGTTGACTGTGTGCATGAGTGTATTGGTGAGTGAATGGATATCTCAGTGCTACATGTCAAAGTAAGGACATATGTAAAACACAGTACATGTGAGAGTTGACATATATAAATAACTGTGCATAAGAGCCAGTGAATGTGTGAGTGGCTGTATGGATCATTGTGAACTTGTATCAGGGATTGTATAAGAGAGTAAATATGTGTTAGTATATGTTTGAATAAGTAAGGTGTGTATAACTGTATAGTAGAGGAAATGGAGGCGTGATTGATTCTTTGCATGACTGACTAGGTGTGTGAGTAACTCCATGGATGAGTGACAGTCTGTGAGTTTTTGTTTACACTGAGTGTATCTAAGGTTATATTAGAGTCTGAAGAGGTTCATCGTATTATCACATGAATGATGTCATTAGTGATGTGCTCAGTAATGTCAAATGAGATGTCAAATGAGATGTCATCAGTGATGTCATTTGAGATGTCTTCAGTGATGTCATCAGTGATGTCATCAGTGATGTCATCAGTGATGTCATTTGGGATGTCATCAGTGATGTCATCAGTGATGTCATTTGAGATGTCATCAGTGATGTCATCAGTGATGTCACTGAGCATGTCATGAATGATGTAATATGTGACATCATCAGCAGTGGATTGCGGGTGCGCGATATATAGTTAGCGCATCTAACTATATATGCGAATTTCAATGGTTTTATGCGAGTAAAATAAGGTTTTGAAAATGCTAATCCCTAACTATATATGGGCTAAAACCTATGGTTTTTTCATTGAATTTCAATGGTTTTTTAATAACAAATATCAAAAGCTGTCAAATGTCAAGTACGTGATAGGTAAAAACATTTTCGTGTTTATGCACGCTGATGTGCTTTAAACGCTGCCCCCCCCTCTTTTCTCTTAGAAGTACTCTCTCTTTGCAGATAGTGAAGGGTAGTTAACGCAGGCCTTTGCCCCCGTTGTAATCCGTCGTGCCTGCTTGTCTCTCCATTTGATTGATTGTTATCCAAGCATTTACTATTTTAGAATTTATTCTCTTTGGTTCATTCTCTATTTACTAACAAGCACAAAGCCGCAATACTCTGTTTAGTCTTTGCAGATAGTGAAAAATCGTGTTAAAAAAAAAAAATAATCGAGCAAAATCAGTAGGCCACTAATGGGATCTCTTTTTGACCTCGCTAAAATAGAAACATTAGGAACAACCCTTCATGAGAAATACGAAACTAGTGAGATGAACTGAGCTCCACACCATGATGGCTGCAAGACAGCTCGGCTCCGCCACCCACCCCGCCCAAAATAACGATAAACTCTATGCAAATATTATAAATATATACAACACACCAGCAAAGTAACAGGGTAAAACATTTTATTAAATAACTATTTACATAACTATTTTATACTTTTTGTTGCCTGATCCGGCTAGCTCAATCGATCGAGCATGAAACTCATGCATTCTGATAGCAAGCGTTGCTGCTGATGCTATGCAAACAAAAACTGGTTTTCAGTTTGTACATTCTTCAAGATTTTTCATCCAAGGCTGGTTGAGAGTTTGTAGAACGATGGCTTCAGATTTTCAACATACGGTGTGGTGGCGCGGACTGGGAGGGTGCGCTTGACTTCTGCCCCCTCCCCAAGTCGTGTTGCCCTGGCGTGGCCTAAGATCGCCCCCGACATAGGCGGCCGGCTCCCGGGGTCCGGCGGAACTTTTTGCCTTTTGATGACTCTTCCATTCTGGACCTTATCCCACAATCCGTTTGACCTGAAGACACGCTGTAGTGGGGCGCCCCTTTACCGTTTCAGTTGCCATTCCGCCCGCTTTTGCTACACTGTGCCTCTTCCGCCATTCAGCTGTTTACTGCCCGCTCTTGCGACTACAGCGTCTCGCTCACCATGTAGTTGAGTTGCTCCCGCTCTTGCGATGCAACTATAGGCGGCTGCCACAGGACTCTCAAAATGGCGGCCTCTTCAGATTTGGGCGTGGTCCACTAAAATGGCCATGGGACACCTTGGAACTCGGACGCTTGTCTGCTAGGGCTTGGGCCCCATTCTCGAAAGCGTCCACTGAGCCTTGAAGATTCTACAAAAGTCTTGGGGGCCCCCGACTCCCGCAGGCTTCTGGTGGGGAGCGGAATGGCCACGACTGAGATACGAGATGGTGGTGCTCTCATGCTAACGCCAGCTTCAGTCTGAAACATCCAGAAACACTGTAGACTACCAATTCGATCAGTTCCGGTAGCGCCCCAACGTGACCCGGTAGGGAAGAACTTGCCCTCCCCTCTTTGACTGATGGTTCTTGTTGCCTGTCCCTTCTGTTGTCATTTAACAGAACTTTTTAGACTGCTGAAAGGGGTTGTGTTCCGACCGCTGGTTGGTGGAGACATTTTGACTATATTCTGGACCTACGTTGTCGCGTAATGCGTTATATGACACGCCGCGTTAGCGCACCCGGAAGTACTCCAGTGCGCGAAGCGCAGCTTCCCGGAAGGGATCCGGGGCGCGGCGCGCAGCGCGTAACGTAAGCATAACAGGTCATGTGACTTGTTAATAAAACTTTTCATTGGTTCATTTTACTTTTGTTATACTAATGATGAAAGGCTTGGTCATATGACCTAAAAATTACGCTTTTTATTGCTTTCGAACATTATTTTTTCTTAAACATATATGTTATAATGTTCCAGGCTAATGTATTTTCCCGGAAAATTTACAACTGTCCTGCAAGTAAAATATATTCCTTTTTCTAGCAAAAGGGCGTTTCTTCGTCCCATGACGGAGCCGTTGAGCAAAAGATGCTCGGCCTGCTGTCTTAGTCGCCGATACGCCCGAATATCAGATTCTTATCGATCACTTTATGTTGCAGGAGTAAAAAACACAACAGCCCTTGACCATTTATCTTTACTGCGTTCCTGCGTATTATACCTTTTATCCGTCATGTAATTGGACTGCTTTATTTCACTTGCCTTTTACTGATTCGAAAACAGTGACTAAAATTAAAAACTTTACCAATGTAAATACTACTACCATGTTTTGTTTTAAAAACCTTTATTGTGAAAATGTCAGTATACAAATACGGGCCTATAACCACGTGGGCCGGCCACGGAGCAAACTGGAATCGTATATGATGAGGAGACATTTACACTGTAGAGGAACGCAACGAGCGGGCCATTAGGTTGCAAGAACTAAGGTGTCTAACAGTTGCGGAATCGGTGGACGTACATTTTGTAATTAAAATACGACAGGGCCACTTACAATAAAATTATCTAGATATACATTTGCGGGCAAGTACCATGGGTGACGTTAATTCGAACTTTCAATAGTACAGTAACCAATAACACATCAGAACTTAATATCAATAGGGATGTCGAAATATTCAATCAATTCTCATTCCCGCCCGCCATGTGCTTCAAAACTGCATACGTATCTCGTGATATCAAGGTTGTGCAACCAGTACACAACAAGGAGGTACGAGTCCCATTTATACCGGCGCGATTTTGGGCGAGGCCGGGCAGGTCCAGGATATAGTCAAAATATCTCCACCAACCAGCGGTCGGACCAGAACCCCTTTCGGCAGTCAAAAAAGGTTCAGTTAAATGACAACAGAAGACATAGGCAACAAGACCAACAGTCAAAAGAGGGGAGGGCAAGATCTAAAGCCATTGTTCTACAAACTCTCAAGCAGACTTGGATGGAAAAATCCTGAAGAATGTACAAACTGAAAACCATTTTTTGTCTGTATAGCATCACCAGCAACGCTTGAGTCAGCTTTGTGTGAAGCCGCCATTTTGATTCAATCAATAGCGTCCCCCTGCACACATTCAGGTACCTGGTCGTGTCTAAAGGTTAAACGGATTGTGGGACAAGATGCAGAAAGGAAAAGGAAAAAAGTTCCGCCGGACCATGGAACTTTCGGCGCAGCATTGTAGGATGGCCACACCAGTGCGGCAACTTGCTAGACACCACCTCGGTGCCATCCAGATCTCGGCGCGTTGTGCTTCCTTCGGCCTACTGTAGCCGCAAGTGCGGATGCAACTCAGCTGGATAGCGAGTGAAACACCAAGGGGCGCCCCACTGCAGCCGAGGAGCCTCCGTCTTGGGGGCGACGCACAGCATCACATTGCTTTCTCAAACAGCCCCCACTGACTGACGCGACCTCACAGGCCAACGGGGCGCCCCACACCGAGTTTCGGCGCAGCATTGTAGGATGGCCACACCAGTGCGGCAATTTGCTGGACACCACCTCGGTGCCATCCGGATCTTGGCGCGTTGTGCTGCCTTCGGCCTACTGTAGCAGCAAGTGCAGGCGCAACTCTGCTGGACGGCGAGTGAAAAGATAAGGGGCGCCGCACTGCACATCAGGTGCCTCCACCTGGGGAGGCGAGAGAGGCCAGTTTGTGCCACCTCCCCCCCCCAGGCACCCCACGCCGACTTTCGGCGCAGCATTGTAGGATGGCCACACCAGTGCAACTTGCTGGACACCACCTCGGTGCCATCCGGATCTCGGCGCGTTGTGCTGCCTTCGGCCTATTCGCACATCGGTCCGCTACTGACGCCGCCTCACGTGCCAACGGATTCTCTACGCTTTTTATAGCAGCGCGTAACGTAAGCATAACAGGTCATGTGACTTCTTTATAAAACTTTTCATTGGTTCATTTTACTTTTGGTTTCCTAATGATGGAAGGCTTGATCATATGACCTAAAAATATCACTTTTCATTGGATTAAAACATTTTTTTTTCCCAAACGATGAAAGCCCCACCTTGTTTCTAGATGTTTCAGACTAAAGCTGGCGTCAGCCTGAGAGCACCACCATCTCGTGGCTCCGTCGTGGTCATTCCGCGAGCAATCATGTCAGCCGCTCCCCACCGGAAGCCTGCAGGAGTCGGGAGCCCCCAAGACTTTTGTAAAATCTTCAAGGCTCAGGGGACGTCCGAGTTCCAAGGTGTCCCAGGGCCATGTTAGTGGACCAGGCCCAAATCCGAAGAGCCGTCCGCCATTTTAAGAGTCCTGTGGCAGCCGCCTATCGCTGCACCGCAAGAGTGGGCGCAACTCAACTACATGGTGAGCGAGACGCTGTAGCCGCAAGAGCGGGCGATAAACAGCTGAATGGCGGATGAGGCACAGTGTAGCAAAAGCGGGCGGAATGGCAACTGAAACGGTAAAGGGGCGCCCCAGTACAGCCGACGAGCCTCCACCTGGGGAGACCCGTTCACGCCGCCTCGCCGCCTCTCCCCCCCCCCCCCCCGGGGCGCCCCACGCCGTTTTTCAGAGCAGCATTGTAGGATGCCAAAACCAGTGCGACAACTTACTGGACATCACCTGGGTGCCATCCACATCTCAGCGCGTTCTGCTGCCTTGGGACTATTCGCACAACAGACCGCTACTGACGAGGCCTCCCCGCGCACCCCCCAGGACGCCCCACGCCGTTTTTCGGAGCTGCATTGTAGGATACCAAAAACCAGTGCGGCACCCAGATAACATCACCTGGGTGCCCTCCAGAACTCAGCACGTTGTGCTGCCTTGGGACTATTCGCACAAAACACAGCTACTGACCATTGTTGCTTCTTTTTTCAAAAAAATGTTTAAATGTATTTACTGTTTTTGTTGCGTTCTATATATTTAAAAGTTATTAAAGTGTTATAATCCTACTTTGTTGGAGTACTATATATTTATAATGTGACACATAATTGTAAAAACTTTGATGTACAAAGAGGCATCCCTGGAATCTTCCGCTTCAGGCTCGGTCCCACACACCCTCACAGTGAGAATCCCCTCCCCAAGCACAATACAGGATGGTTATCAGATAGTAGGAACGCGTGTGGTGTGAAAGATCTACTGTAACTCCTTTGAAGAGGGGTGATTCTCTACAGCTGGGGCCATAAACTACATCTGCAGGGCTAGGTGATAGCCTGGGACCGGCCTGAACAATCGGACACAGAGGAAGAAGAGTGTCAGAGGGTGCGGTAGTGAATAGGGTGAAAGGGGGGTGTCGAGCGGGCACAGGGTGTGATTCTCAGGGAAGAGCAGCGCACATGGGAGGAGGTTTCTGGCCCATGCATGAGAGAGAGAGTGGGGGTGACCAGTGCGTGGGGGAGATGCTTGCGAGGGTGAGGAGCCATGCTGAGGATCGGCGGCGTGCAGAGAGTGGGTCTGGTCAAGGCATCTAAAATGGCTGCCGTGCTCAACAAAAGTGTGGCATTGCAAAAAAGACAAGATGGCGCAGACAATGTTTATCAATAAGGATTAATTTATAACAATTATTTAAAACAAAATATTTACTCGCAGTGACAAAATGGCGGTCAACACTTCCTGATTTCCATCGAATCGAACGTTAACAGACGTCACGCAACAAAAAAAAAACGCTCACGCACAGCCGCTGGAAGACATGTATCAACATATATGAGCCTCCTCAGCCACCCTCAGAAAACAAAAGGGGTCAGGATACGTCTCCCGTACCCCCTTATACCTAGTAATTTAATGAAATCGAAACACAAAATGGCAAATTCACGTTTCGCTACCAGTTTGCGAACCGAGAAGCGCTTCTACCTCGAAAAATCAAATTTTTATTATTTGCCCCACGGGACCCTTTAATAACCCCAACATCATTCCTAGGGGGTCAAGAGAGGTCTACCTAGCCCCCTTTCATTAAATTCCCCCTTCGTTTTTCTCCTCCTCTTGTCTCTCGATCCTACCGACAGACAAGATGGCGGCCGCACCGGACTGTTTAGAATGTTGACAGACACCGGAGAGCCAATCATCTTCGCTACGCAAAGCTCCGTTACGCGAAAAGTACGCGATCTGGGACGCTGTCACAGATATACCTGTTTTTTAAACGTTAATTTCTCAAAATCCACTGGAGCACATATATTGAGACCCAGCAAAGGCACATCGGGCTAACAGTCCCTATAATTTTGCCAAGTTTCGTGCAAATCCATTCAGCCGTTAATTTGCGAACCGAGAAACGCTTCTACCGTGAAAAATCACATTTTTTTAATTTTCCCCACGGGACCCTTTAATAACCCCAACATCATTCCTAGGGGGTCAAGAGGGGTCTACCTTGCCCCCTTTCATTAAATTCCCCCTTCGTTTTTCACCTCTTCTTGTCTCTCGATCCCACCGAGAGACAAGATGGCGGCCGCTCCGGACTGTTTAGAATGTTGACAGACACCGGAGAACCAATCAGCATCGCTTCGCAAAGCTCCGTGACGCGAAAAGTACGCGATCTGGAGCGCTATCTGGGACGCTGTCACAGATATATAAATTTTTTTAAACGTTAATTTCTCAAAATCCACTGGAGCACATATATTGAGACCCAGCAAAGGCACATCGGGCTAACAGTCCCTACAATTTTGCCAAGTTTCGTGCAAATCCATTCAGCCGTTCGAGCTAAAAGTGAGGCCAAACGCCCTATGGAAATTAACATGGGAAAAACGCGTTTTGGGACCCCCCTTTTTTCTCGGCCCCCCCTTGACGAACCTCCCCCCCCAAATTTTCAGGGGCTGCTCAGAAACAAAATGTGCCATTTTCCTGAAAATTTCAGCCGATTCCGTCCACAAAAGCCAAAGTTATTAGACATAGAATTTTCAAAAGTTCCATAGAGAAAAAATCCTAACTATATATAGCTACTGGCTATCGCCAGTAGGTAATATATATATATATGTATATATATATATATTTTTTTTTTTAACCTAGTGGCAATCACCAGTACGTAGTTATAGTTAAGTCCATGTTTCCATGGGAAAAGCGTTTTTTGACTTGCCTATATCTTTGGCACTGTTTGACGAATCCAGTGAGGAAAAATCTTTATTTTCCCCTAGTTATTTTCACTTTCCATATGTGCTGCCCTTTGCAGCCCACATGGAAAGACGAAACTGCTGTTAAGGATTGGTTTTGTCTCTTTTAGCACAAAAAACAATGCGCCTGTAATGCAGGCAACCTTGCATTGTGGTGCAATGGTGCCTGTGTTGGCACTAGGCAGTACACAGTGCCCTTGTGCTAGGAGGCAGTAGAAATGTGGATTTCATGGTTGATATGAGACATTTCTGCTGTTTCCCTTTCGCGCGGGACAGCACAGTACATTGCCTTGCTGTGTTGCTTTGCATGAAATCTAAGTAAATCTGTCCCTTTGTCTTTGGAGTGTTCATGATGGCTACGTATGTCCAGTAAATGATGAGGACTGCCTCTCTATTACTGCTGGGTTCTAGGTGCACTGCCTGTAAGCAATTCATACTCTGGGATGTTCCTCTGTTCACTTCGGTATGCGCACCATATGCCATTTACGTGATTGCCAGCATTCAGTTCTGCTTCACTGTCCCCTCACATCAAGGTGCACAGTACAGAGCTTTAGCAGACACCTCAGTAAATCCTCTGTCACTCCAAGATAGACCCTAAAGAACATGTACTTGGTCCCAGGCTCATCTGCTCATGCCTGTAAGTGGCTCCAGTCACTCCTGGACTCTTGAAATCACTGACAATGGCAACTATCAGTGCCTATTTTGTAAAAAAGTAAGAGCTGGTACCCAAGATTAAGGAGGCAGGCTGTACCTTCCTTCCCTTGTGATCAACAGCATCACCACTGCTGCAGCCCCCAACCAGCCAGCCGGCCAGCCTGTTGAATCAGCATGTACACTGTCCGGAAGAATAACAAGCATTTGCAATGCAATAGGTCTTGCATTTTATCAAATTTGACCTATTGGTATTGTAAATGACAATGCCTTTTATTATTGCAGGTTTTTTAAACACATAAATAAAAGGCATTGTCATTTACAGTGCCAATAGGGCAAAATCTCGCAATTGCGAGACCTATTGCATTGGAAATGCTTATTTGCTAGGATGCTTTGGTAGACTCAATTGCATTAGTCAGCACGGGAAAGGACAACTGCAATAACAAGAGTGATTTAGGGCCATATGTAGGTAGCCCAATAACGGTTGGTAACGGCCGAAATTACCAAATTTCGACCGTTACCGACCAATATTAGGCATTTGAGATGTAGGGGCCAAATTTAAGGATTCTGTAATTTACCGAATCGGTAATTTAAGGAATCAGTAAATTACCGAATCCTTAAAATACCGATTCGGTAAATTACTGCATCCGTAATGTAGGGAGCACTCAAGTGAGTGCATTTCTGAGATAAGGATTCGGTATTTACCACCAACTAAAAATTGGTGGTAAATATCGAAAACCTTCGAAAAAGCAAATTTGTGCTTTTCCAAAAGTGCCATGTGGCAGACATACATGCCACATGTGCACACATGCACGATTCAGGGGTGCAACAGGGTGTCAATGTGCCACCCTGCCACCCTTGAATAAGCACCCCCTATTACCGATTCGGTATTTACCGAATCAGTAATAGTGAATGGCATCCCATTCATTCCTATGGGCCTTCAGGCCCATAGGAATGATTGGGAATTACCGAATCGGTAAATACCGAATCGGTATTTACCGAATTTTACCAATTCGGTAACATTTACCGAATCAATACCTACATACCATTTACCGATTCTGAAATACTGAATCGGTAAAATTTGGTATTTTAGAATCGGTAAATTTGAATTACCTACATATTGCCCTTAGTTTTGAGTTTGCAGCATGATGGGAATCCCCCAGAGGGGGAACAACATGTCTGTGGGTCAAAGTTAACTAATTTCGGGCACCCTTGCAGTAAGTAAGGCCAGGTTAAAAAGAAATCCAACACATCACAGCCATTGTAGCCTAGACCTCCCAGTCCCCCAACATACTTCCCACCATGAAATGATCATGCCAGTTTTCAGCTAAAATACAGCATAAGCGGCTGGAGGCGCCACACAGCACTTAAGAAAATAAAGGTATGCAAGTCTGTGCGGAGATCAGATGCAGTGCAACTCACATACGATCTAGTGGTAAAAGTGTTGGTCTTTAAAGCCAAAATTGCTTAATTCTGGCTTAACTTGACTAAATTGTGTGATCCTAGACAAACCACTTAGTTTCCCTCCATTTCGCTTGCCTACCAAAATTAAGAGCACCCGGAAATAAATTAATTGCTTTTTTAAGTGCTGTCAATAAAAGCTAACTCGTATGCACGTGGACTTAATGAGTTTGAATTTACTTGCAAAGCGTTGTGCAATAGATGTGGTGAAACAACTGACCACATAACATCATAAATGTTTTGACACACGGACAGACGGGTACTCACAAATGTATTTATTTGAAATAGAAATTGCTTAAGCTTAAAAATAATTAATGGAGGAGAAATGTATTTTCACTGTCATGCAGTATTTTTTAAGTGTATTAATCTTTAAATAGCAGTGAGTAATGTTATGACGTTTCAATAAAAAAAACAGATGTTTGGGAGGTTTAATGACTCCTCCGCACCCGACATCGCCATAGCCATCCCAGATGGCTACAAGATCACCCGCAGAGACCGCACCAATGGAGTCGGAGGAGGAATCGCCATTGTCCACAAGAACAGCATCAGGGTCTCGACTAACACCGACGACGTGCTCAGCACCGCCGAACATATGCATTTCCAGATCCACACAGACCCTAACTCACCCTCAGAGGCACCCTCATGTACCGACCCCCCGGACCTTGCCCCCAGTTCAGCGACTCCATTGCCGACTTGATCAGCACGCACGCCCTGACCTCCACAACTACCTCCTTCTCGGAGACCTGAACTTTCTCCTTGAGAACAATAACGATAACAACTCCACAACCCTGATCGATAACATCGCCAACCTCAGTCTGAAGCAACTCGTCACAACGCCCACCCACTCCGCCGGCCACAAGCTCAACCCCATCTTCTCCTCAAGCCCACGCGTCTCCATCAGCCTCCCCACCAAACTCCTCTGGACTGACCACCGATGTATCCACTTTGCCCCCAGAAGCCCACCACACACCACCACACCCAACAGATCCCCCGCCGCTGCTGGAGCAAAATCACTGAAGTCCAACTACACGCAAACCTCGCTCTCAGCCCACCCACCGAACCCTCCTTCACCGACGACGCTGCTCACAGCCTCAGACGCTGGATCGAAGACTGTGCCAACACCCTCGCCCCACTTAAGAAACTCCCCCCACAGAGACACCAGCAAGAGGGCCAGCTGGTTCACCCCAGAACTCCTAGCCTCCAAGCAAGCCTGCCGGAAACTAGAGAAGAAATGGCACTGTGAACAAACTCCGGACAGCCACGCAGCCCGCAAGGACACAACCCGCAACCACCACCACCTCATCAGGGCGGCCAAGAGGACCTCCTTCAAAGACCGCCTCGACAACAACGTATAAAGTAGCAAGGAGCTCTTCAATATCGTGAAGGAACCCTCCAACCCCAGCTCCAACACCAACGACATCCCGCCGTCGCAAACCCTGTGCGACTCCCTCGCCACCTTCTTCCACCGCAAGATAGCAGACATCCATGACAGCTTCAACACCCAGACAGCCCCAACAGACAGCACCACAACATATCCTCTGCACACCATCGACCACAACCCCCTGCTAGCCTGGGCCAGTGTGAGCATCGATGACACCATCAAGACCATGCGCACAATCCACTCCGGGTCTCTGTCAGACCCATTCCCGCACCACGTCTTCAACAGAGCAAGAAGCTCCATCGCAACACACCTGCGCAACGTCATTAATCTGGCCCTCGAGACCGCAACCTTCCTAGAGATCTGGAAACACGCTGAGATCAACGCCCTACTCAAAAAACCTAAGGCAGACCCAAGAGACCTTAATAACTTCCGGCCCATCTCTCTGCTCTCCTTCCCGGCCAAGGTCATCGAGAAAAACGTCAACAGACAGCTAACCCAATACCTCGATGAAAACAGAATCCTGGACCCTTTCCAATCAGGGTTCCACAGCAGCCACAGCACCGAAACTGCCCTCATCGCCGCCACCGATGACATCAGGACCCTGCTGGACAACGGCTAGACCGCAGCACTCATCCTCCTAGACCTCTTTGCCGTCTTCGACACCGTCTGCCACCGCGCACTACGCGCACGCCTCCACGCCCCAGGAATCCGAGACAAGGCTCTGGATTCGACCACCTCCTTCCTCTCTGGCAGAACCCAGAGCGTTCGCCTCCGAGATCATCTGCGGCGTACCCCAGGGATCCTCCCTCAGCCCGACGCTGTTTAACATTTACATGGCCCTGCTTGCATACGTAGCCCGACAGCACGACCTCAACATAATCTCCTCGCCGACGACACTCAGCTGATCCTCTCCCTCACCAAGGACCCCATCACCGCCAAAGCCAATCTCCACAAAGGAATGAAGGCTGTCGCCAACTGGATGAAAACCAGCTGTCTGAAGCTGAACTCGGACAAGACGGAGGTCCTCATCCTCGGCTCCAAACGATCAGCCTGGGACGACTCCTGGTGGCCGACGGCAATGGGGACAGCTGCGACACCCACCGACCGTGCACGCAACCTGGGAATCATCCTCGACTCAACGCTCTCAATGACCAAGCAAGTCAAAGCCGTCTCCTCCTCCTGCTTCAACACCCTCTGCATGCTCCGCAAGATCTACAGATGGATCCCGACAGATACAAGAAAGGCAGTCACCCAGGCCCTCGTCAGCAGACTCGACTACGGAAACCCCCTCTACGCAGGAGCCCCGACCAAGTTCATCAAAGGACTACAACGCATCCAAAACCCCTCGGCACGACTGATCCTCGACGTACCACGCCACGGCCACATCATCCCCTACCTGAGAAACCTGCACTTGCTACTCAAAAATAAAGCAAATGTTTATGCACTTTAGGGCAAAGGTGGCCACACTAACTTATTAATGAGTGTGCCAAAATGTTATTAGTTTTGCAGGTGTTCTTTGATCGAACACACAGGGACACCTGTCAAATTAAAAATGTGAGCAAATTGGGAGAAGGCACAATTAATTCACAAGAGCAATGTTTGGGTCCCAAAGATGCCAGGGATTGTGCAGGGGTGGGCAGCCATCAAAATCATCCTAAACTTACTGAGCCCCATAGTAATGTTAAATAAGACCCAAAACACGATACGTCACTAATGTGGAAAGCGCAAGAAGGGGCGTGAAGCGCAACAAGCAGAAGACCATGCAGCTTTTTGCCCACAACAGAGGTGGCTTTTGGAATGTATTTTGTGACAATGACAAACAAGAGAGCAGAATTAGTTTGGAGTGAAAAGAGTCACCTACTGGCCTAGTGATCTACAAATGTACCCCAATTGTATTGCCTTCCAATCAAACATTTTCCAGCATTTGAAATATCATCAGGCAAAATGCCAATAAGTGTTTATGTCAATTACAACTACTGCAAATTGTGAATAGCAACACTCACATTATCACTGGTAGCTGGTTAAGACCTCAAATGTTTTCTAAAGTTCTGTCACTGTTTATAGTAGTTACTAATACTTATGCACACATTTGTTGAAGAAACATGTTTGTAATTGCATTCAAAAGCAAATTAGTTCTACTTCTTCGAGAGTGTTGCTAGCCTTGTATGTCTCATTCCGAGAATACTCTTTCCACAGCTGACAATAAACCATCAGAAATATGTTATTTCAAACAGATGTGAATGGAATAAACCCAACTGAGTGGTGCGTGATGACACACGGTTCTATATTTGAATTGGAATTGTTTTGTTTTACACTTGATGAGGGCTCCCTGAGTGATAATACAGTGCAGCTGGCTTGTACGTGCATGCGTGTGTGTGTACGTGTACATGGTCATTCCCTTTTTTCCTCTCCCTCCCATTCATTACTTCCCTCTTTGTTATAAAGTTATTTTACCATTCATGTCATAGGTTTCTTTTCCCCATCTTTTTTAGTGATCCTTTTGCTCAATCTCAAATGTTCCTGTTGTTTCTCCTATTAGTCGGAAAAGGGGTTACTACTCACAAGGATGGGGTACTTATTCACTCATTAAATACATTTCGAAGCACTTTACCACCCAATTTTGATATTTATTCCAGTCTTTTTTACACTAAAGTTCAGAGCGCACATTGGCTTTGTAAAAAAGCAGAGGCAAAGATTGTGAAAATCAAGAAATTTGCTCTTCTGTGGCAATCGTCAGATTTCAATGGTCCACACCATACCCATACCATGTCCCTATCTCTGCCCTTATAATTATGACATGGAAAATACTGCAGATTTTCCTCCACTATACGTGACAATGAGGAACATATATTGATCTCTAGAATTACGTGAATCTGGATTTCAGTATTGTGGATATTGGTGTAATCTTTGACTACAAAAGAGTGTGTGAATCACGCTTGCCCTTTCACCACAATCATTCTATGAGTGTGGGCCTGATTGTCTGCAAAACTGGGTGAATATTAGGAGACCAACAGATTTGTATTGTGTTTGTAAAATACAAAGGGGCAGACTTACAGGAAACTGACGCATCTGTAGAGATGTGTCAGTTTCCCTGTGCCAGCCTGCGATACCCTTGCGCTACCGTGGGTGCACCGTATTTACTATACAGCGCACCATGGTGCAAGGATTGATAGATGCGTCAGAAATTCTGATGCACGCATTGCTGAAGATGTATCGCAAGCACAACGCAACTCCAGCAATGCATGTTGAGGCCTATTCTCACTACACTGCGTCACTCCTTAAGCCTGCTTCAAGCAGGTGTAAGCTTTTGACGCAGTGGCATTCCTAGAAGTGGCGCAGTGACATTTAGTAAATATCACTGCGGCACTTCTACAAGGCTTTCCTGCGTGGGAACGCCCACCCTGCATACATTATACCTGATGCAGGTATAATGTGATGCAGGGCTACAACGTGATGCCTCTCTCTAGATGTGTCACGTTGTAAATTGGCCGCATTTTTTACGCCACTGCTGCATCACAAAAGTGATGCACCGGCGGTGCAAAAGTGTTGCAAGGGGCTTGTAAATCTGCCCCAAATTCTGTGGATTCAAAACATCCGGATTTTTTTATTTTTATGAGCACACATCCACTCATTACTGTGAAAAAGGACAACCACATGATAGACTATTGCACATGAATAAGTCAGTGGCATTGGGGAGAAAAGTGCAGAAAAGGTGCTTTACAGGGATATGTCCACGTGAAGTCTTGTGCACACTGTTAAGAGTGGCACTTTGTAGGTACAGGCACGTTTCCCCTCGTGTTTCATTTCTTGGATGCACAAGAAAAACTGCTCATGCAGAAGGCAGGAGCAAGTGTGCTTTCCAGGGAGGGAAAGAGATGAAAACAATTTATATGTAATTAGGGTATACGGAAATAGGTGACTCCACAGGCAAATATATGCTCCCAAGATTAGAAGAAAGCTTACTGTGGAAATGCACATTTCTGTTATTTTTGCTCATGCAGATTGTGTGCCTAGTGACAACCCATAAGGTGTTGGAAGAACTGGTAGAAAAGTAAGACTTTTGTACATTTCCCTGAGCACTGCCTGGATTTTATTTTGTAAATTCAAATGAATTCCGAAATGTACTCCAGATGGAGAAAGGAACCATATAAGGAGAAGAATAGTACTTCAAGGATTGCTTACATGTTGTATATTTTTTACTGAAGTGAAAATCTACGACAGCCTGCGAAGACTCAATACTAGTTAGCTAGTTTGCACTCTCTAAAGGCCAGGCCCCATAATGCCAGTGGTAACAACTGTCCCTTTTCACCCTGTGAATGCAGGGACCAACTTTAAATCCCTTGATAGCCTCAGGCACAGTGTGCAATGCCTATTGAGGCAAATGTCCAGGATGTCCACGGAAACTGACACCCAGAATGTGCCTTATAGGGTTGTGCGGTCAGCCATGGTCCACTTGATCCATGAAAGGGCTGACAAGTGCCTGAAATATGGAGGCAGGTCCGACGAAGTGCACAGTTCTATGTTGTAGAATGCACAGTACCCTGCATATAGGGCAGAGCAGCACTACAAGTAGGTCAAAAGAGCATGAAAACTGAACTTTTCAAAATTATTTTTGACAGGGTTGAAAGTTCTTGTCTGAAATGCCAGCCATAGGTCCCAGCCCCTACATCATAAAAATGTGTTACCAGGACACTCAGATGACATATATTAATGTAATTATTTTTTCTTGCCTCTGGGCCGGCACCCATTATTTTCTCAAGTAAATGTAGTGTATTTTGTAAAGCGCACAGCTGCCCCAACGGGGCGTCCCGGCGCTGTATAACGCTGTGGAACCTTTCCTGCCTCTCCCTGTGAGATGCCCCTCCTGGGCACCCCCAAGGTGAAGCCAGGCATTCCAATGTTGTAGGGGCCGTTGTGGAGATTAAGCAAGCTATTGCCCAGAGTTGCAGCACGGGACCCATGATTAGAGTAGGCGCCGAGGCGAGAATTATCGAGTCCACAGACATTGAGCCCAAGACCCTGCCGCATCGGGACTTGAACTCTGGTCCCGGGCCCGATCTCTGCTTCAGAGTCTGCCGCTCTAACCAGTGAGCCATACTTCTCCTTCTCCAAGTAGGGGGAAAAAGTCCTGCCCGTAGTGTGGATGCCTGGAAGAGGTTTGCTTGTTTGTAATTGTAAGAAAACAGGACTTTTTTGGCAGATAGCCCACACTTTTTGCCCCCATTTGAACTAGTAGATGCTGGTTTTCAACTCTGATAGTGCACTGAAGCCTGCTAACCAGGCCCCAGTGCTCTCTTCATAAAAATGTTATGTGTAAATTGGCATCTCCAATTGACAAGAACTTTACTTCCCATGTAAGTTTCTGGTATATGGTACCAGTGGCACACAGGGCATGGGTGGTAATGGGGTCCCCAGGGCTTGCAGCACTGTTTGTGCCACACTGAGTGACCCAAGTAAAGTACTAACAGCAGGCCTGCCATTGCAGACTGCAGGAACAGTTGAAACTGTTCCATTTCGGCTTTGTCCTCACCATGTGTGGTAAAGTTAATTCAAGTAAGTAACATTTTTATTGTATATGGTTAATAAAAACCTTTACAAAAAAGGAGAAAATGTCAAAGAACTTATTCCATAAAATAAATAAGAGTGCATCTGCTGACTGGTGACCATTTCAGCGTAAAAAAAGTCTATCTTTCATTATCTAGCTTCAAAGTCTTTTGTTTCAGTGAGACTTTGTATTTTGTCCCATTAGTCACCTCTTTTTCGTTTTTCATCAATAGGAGGCTCACTTTCTGAAAAAAACGGGTGGCCCTGCAGGCTGTCTGCAACTGTTCGCTGTTCAATACTAGCATGACTGCCGGCCGACATGTTCTGATTTGGAAAAGGCGGAATATTTGAAGGAGATAATACCGTCTCAGGTTGCTCAGAGCGGGACAGATGCACAGGACGTGGATCAGGGATTCTTCAGCCAGACCACAAAGTCTGCACAATGATGTTGGCCATGTTTGCCGCCATGCCGGGATCTGGTCTTTTGTGGTATAGGTTCCCAGCCGCAGTCGTAATAGCATTTGTTGCGTAGATGGTGTTATGTAATTAACTAGATACGGTTGCGGAATGCTTCTGTCGTACGTGGCCAGTACCATCCATCCGTGTTTTTTCTTGGCCAATGTTGCTTTGTCAGCAATCCTGGATTTATGTT
Organism: Lissotriton vulgaris; assembly: GCF_964263255.1. Classification (NCBI taxonomy): domain Eukaryota; kingdom Metazoa; phylum Chordata; class Amphibia; order Caudata; family Salamandridae; genus Lissotriton; species Lissotriton vulgaris. Next base: position 767,096,551 of record NC_141689.1, read on the forward strand.
TCGCCGCACCATTGGTAGCTTTTTTAAAGGCCGCAAAGGTATGTTCATTGTTCCACATCTGTTGCATGTCAAGATTTTCCAACGCTTCTTCCAGTGTTTTTATCCATGCCTTTTTTCCTTTGGCTTGATTGTTGATTTCAGTCCAACAGTGACCCATCAGCGTGTCCTCTTGTGCTGCTCTTAGTTTCCAGCACGTTTTTATTATGGCGGCTTGTCTTGCGTGATGCTGGTTAAGTAACCCGAATTCAAGGCGTGCCTGTGATGCAAACTTCGGAATTTGGTAGAGGTATTTGAACAGCGCTGACTGTTGGAGATTCAGGAAATTCGCATCTTTGCCTCTGTATAGGTCGGAGCCATACGTGAGGGAGGGTAAAAATTTAGCAGCGATCACTTTCAGCAAGTATTCGTTGGATGGACATGTTAATTTTGTTTTTAGTATGTTTACGGCAAACCGCAATTTGATTGCCTGAGATTTTCTGTACAAGGTGTGTTCTTTTAGTGACCATCTTGAATCAACAAGTACTCCCAGATCCTTATATGTGGGACATTGCTCTATGTTGTTTCCCGCGATGTGCCATCTGAATGTTTGTTGCCCTTGGTGAGACGCGAAGCAAACCACTTTAGTTTTTTTGTAGTTGAATTGCAGCCCATGCGTGCAAGTATATTTGTGCAACCTTGTTATAGCGCGTTGGAGACCCAACGGGGACTGGCTGCACAGGACTATGTCGTCAGCATACTGCATACTCCTTATTTTGTGTTGGGCTAGTTTTGGTGGGTCGCTTTGAATCTCTGAGATGCTCTTGTTAAGGTCCGCAGTGAAGATGTTGAAGCGGGTGGGGGCTAATACGCATCCCTGCTTGAGGCCAATTCGGGTTGGGATTTTTGATGTTGTCCTGTCCCCATTACCGAGTTTTATCTTGACCCAGGTGGATGAGTATAGATTTATAATGGCCCATAACAACTTCGGGGGGTACCCCAGTTGGCCATCTTTTCCCATAGTATCTCCCTTGGCACTGTGTCGAACGCCGCTTTTAGGTCAACAAAACAGGTGTACAGTTTTGTTGATTTGGCCTTTGCTCTGTCGACAAGAAAGTTGAGCGCTGTCAGATTGCATGACGTGTTGGTTCCAGGCCTGAACCCTGTTTGGGTGATTGGAAGTATGTTGTTGCGGCTGATCCAGTCTTCCAGCGCAATCAAGAGATTTGATGCGTATACCTTGGCCTCTACGTCAATGAGCGCAATCAGTCTGTAATTCGCTGGATCTGTGCGCGCTCCAGCTTTGAAGATTGGGTGCAAAATACTCCCTCTCCATGAGGAGGGAATGCTTCCTGATTGGAATGCGTGATTGTACAATGGGGAGAGATATTCTGCCCAGAACGAGTGATCTTGTTTGAAGAGCCCATTGGGCAAGCCATTCAGGCCTGGGGCACCTTTTGACCTCAATTTGTTCAGGACCGTTTGGACTTGGCATTTCGTTATCCAGGTTCCTTCAAAGGTTTGATCTTCTTCGTGCTTTTCAGTCAGCGGGAAGGTGAGAGGGTGTTTGTTCCTTACTTGCGCGTCAGTCATTTGAGACTGCTCTAGATGGTGTATCCAGTCCTGTAGTATATTTGCATTAAAAACGAGGGCTGCTCCATTGGCTACTTTGTTAATTTCTGCCCAGAATTTCCTGTTGTTGTTGGATTTGCTGGCTTCTATTAATTGTTGCCAGATTTCTGTTTGATGTTTTTTCTTTAAAGTCCATACTTCTTTTTTATATGTTTGGCTTAGGTTATGTATTTGCTGCTTAATGTCGTCACCCCTCGAAGGGTCTTTCCCTTTGAGTTTTCTAAGTTCCTGATTGAATAACCTTTTTTTTTCCCTATTGCACCCGAGTGAGCTTGTTGTGACTGACAGGGTTTTCTTTTGTTAGTCCGATTTTGTTGGCCAAATTTTTCGGTTAGGAATGCAGTCATTTTTCCCAGTTTTCTTGGTATGCAAATGGATTTTTTTCCTCGTCTTCTACCGACATTAGTTTCACATGAACCATGATTTCACCTACATTCTTTCAGTTCCATGCTAATCGTTTAAGATTATAAAGGGTCGGGGTTATCATCAGGTCTTTTGTTGCTGCGGCCTTTGAGTGTTGCAATCTGAGCTCTATTGCTTTTAGACTGTGATCGCTCTCCAGTTTGTGGATTATTCTGTAGGTAACTACTATTTGGAATACCTCAGAGTCCACCATGGTATAATCCAGAATTGATTGGGCCTTTTTGACAATTCTGGTCGAGGATGCCGGCTGATCCTGCGGGAATCGGCCATTCAAAGTGATCAGTCCGATATCTGCTAACATTTGGGCACACATCTGGCCATGTTTGTCTTTTTCCCGATGGGTTGTTATTGTTGGAGGTATTATTTTGCCGTATCGCTTGGTACGTTGGATGTCATGGACGGGGTCTCTTTCTAGTAGAAACATGTTTAGGTCGCCAGAAACCACCAAACCGGCCTGTTGGTAAGTGGCTTGCAAGGATTTGAGAAATGCTTTTAGGGACAGAATGTTCTGTAGTTTGTTCTTTGATGCCGGATGAATATAAATATTACATATAACCAATGTGCGACACTCTAGGGTATCCTGTTGTCCTGAACTGGTGTCAGTCGAGAGCATGATTTTAATACATTGAATCCATGATTGACCTGACTCAATTAACTCAACTGACCATGGGATGCTGGTGTTTAGATAAATCGATAGGCCTCCCGCTGCCCTGCCTGTTAGACCTCTTTTGGTGGCGTGTTGTTGAATTTCTTTAATGCCATTAATGTGGTCCGATGCAATTGACCAAGTCTCTTGGAATAATAAGATGTCGAATTGTTTAAGGAATGCTATTAGTTCAAAGTCATTTGTTTTGCCTGCAAGTCCATTTACAGTCCAAGAGCATACCTTCAGGTTCGGCTTTCATGCTTCATCCCTCTTGATGTCTACTGGGGTTGCCGTTGGGGCTAGGACTTTCCGCACCTGGCTGGCGACTCCTGTCCCTCCTTGACGGATGATCCGCAGGTTGGACCATCCTCCCTTACTGCTGTCCGAGCGGCCTACCGCGCCCCGGAGTATTCCACTGTTAGACTCTGGGCTTACGTCTGCCAACGTGGATAACGGGCCCGGGTATCTTTCAATTTCGACCGGTCTAATCTCGATTCCCCATTTTGCGAACTCTTCCCTATGTTGCCAGAATTCTTTGGCCTTCAAATGATCATTCCAAGTTACCACTGTCATCTCTCTTCCGTTTGCGTTTGGAATTATTTTGAATTCAATGCTTTCGATGTGGATGATCTTCGGATGTTTCAGTGTTTCAATTGAGTTAATAAGTTTTAAAATGGCGCTCCGGTTAAGAATGTCGTGCTTGCCCCTGGAGCTATAGTGTGGAATAAGTTCGTGAGCAAGTACTTCAGCTGGATGTGATGCCTCTGACTCTTCTTTTGGCCCCACCCGCCTTATTTGGCAGTTTTTTTGGGTGTTGACTCTATGGCCCTGATATAAAATGTTTGTGTGAGCTACTGGTTCGTTTTCAAATCCTGGTTGGAAGGGACTTGGTTTCTCTGATCCTTCTGTTGGAGGGCTTTGTTTCGACCCTTTATCCAGCAGATTTTCTTTTTGTGGCGGGATCATCTTTGTAAAATAGTGTGTGATGGTTTTTTGTTCTGTTTGCAGGGGGGGACCAGCCACCCGATTCATTTTTGTCTTTTCTTGCGCTTGATGGGAAACTTTATAAGTGCTTTGGATTTCATTTTGGGTTGTTGACTGTGGCGATGTTTGTGGGGAGGGGTGCAGACATAATGCCCCTTGGTCGTCCTCTGCATTGGACACTGATTCTTTACCCTTTTTTCCATTCTCTATTAGTTCTGTTGTGTGGTTTTGAATTGTGTTATTGACCAGTGGGGTCTCTGGGTAGTGGTGCCTTTTCAGTAGTGTTGCTCCTTTATTTCCTTGTTGTTTGTTTTGTCTAGCTTTCCTCAAGCGTTTTCGCTCATGTTTTGTTAAGGGGTTAGTTTGTTTTGGTTGCTCGTTTGTTTGAGGCCCTGAGTTTTGGCTGCCTTGATTGGCCGGGTCGTCAGTACCTGTTGAGTATGCTTGGGTATTTTTAGAAGTTGCTGTCTCTGTGTTTACAATGGTGATTGAGGTGCTTTCTCCCGGTGAGTCCTCTAATTTTTCCTCACTTTTTGGAGTATCCCCGCCGATGATTGCGGAGTTAACTTGGGTGGTTCCTCCCGTTTGGGCCTCAGTTGAGTCCTCGCTGGTTGGGGTATCCCTGCTGATGGCACTTGTCGGGGAATTAAAAGCGTTTCCTGCACCTGGATCTTCACGCATTGTGTGGGGCTTATTCGGGTTTTTTCTAACCTCTGACAGAATGTCTGATAGTATGTTTGGCAGCGCTGCGAGATGAACCGTTGTTTCAAGCACTGGCATTCATGGAACCTTGTGTGCGGGTCTTTCTGCACCCGTTCGATAAGGGAGTTAAACTCATTAATTTTACTGTCTATTCCTGCTACATAGGAAGCCAGGAGTTGCAAAAGGTCGACCTGTAACTCTAATTTTACTGAGTGTTGTAGTAGCGCATTCGAAATGGTTTCCATGAAGCCTATAAATGGAGGCCATAGTGGAGCCTGTTGTGGGGGGTAAAGGTCTGAATGGTTACCGCTGGTTTGAGGACTGTAGCAAGCTTTAACCTCTGGTTTATTCCGATCTGAATCTTGTGAAACACTTTCCGGACCTGATCCGGTGTTGGTGCTTGTTTGTATGCTAGGTTCTGGGACTTTGTTCCTTTTGATGAAAATTCTGTGTTTTGTGAGATGATGGGGTGATGGAGATAGACATCTCCTGATGGACTTTTTGGTGGTTTTACTATCACTTCGCTGCAAGTTAATTGGCTGGTCTCACTAGGGCTGTCGAGAGCTGGCGGTGATCCGGAGCCTGCTGGGGATGTTGGTGTGTTGTCAGTCTTGGTTGGCTCCTTAGTGCGAGTTGTTGGGCTATCCTGTGCCCTGCGATTTTTCAAGTTTGTGTGGGCGTAGTCAGTCGACGGTGCTCCCTGTGACCTTTCTGAAGAATCTGTGCTTGTGATACCCCTGTCCCACAAGTCACTGATGGCCGTTCCTGTGGGTGTAGAGAGGGTGGCCCCTTGATCGGGGGCCCCGGTACTAAAAAAAGAACCCTGGTTTGTTGAGCCCTGCTTTGCTGACGGGTTAAAGGTTTTTTTCTCTGGTGAGACTAATGTGTCCGTGTGCCTGTACCTTTGGGCGTTGGGGTTGTTTGACGGTTCTCTATTGATTTGAGCTGTTACTGTTACTTTGTCAGCCGTTTTTTGGGGGGTTGGCCATATGTTGTGGCTGATGTCTTTTGGGAAGTTAATCTGTGGCTGCAGGACTGTCGTTGTGATGCCAACTGCCTGAGAGAGTCTTTTGTTGCTGGTGGTGAGCTTGAGTGTCTGTGCTTGCTGCAACGAACAAGTCAGGAGCATTGGGGATACTGGGGATGCAGAAAATATAGACGTGGGGAGGGCGAAGAGGGAATTAAGAAATCTGTGATCTTGGCGTTTTTGAGGCCAGGGCGTGTTTTTTGGGTCTTGTTTGGGGGGAAAGTGACACTCGAATCTAGCCCATCTGTTGGATCCTCATCGAATGGATCACTAGATCCTTCACTCATATTTCTGCGTTGCTGTTGGCGTCTTTTGTGTTTGATTGGCTCTGTTCCTACTCTGCCCAATCTCATGTTGGGGGGTTAAGTGCGAGGTGAAGCAGGCCTGGCGCAGATGGAATCGGGGGTTGTTGGAATGAGTTGCCAGCGCCCCTTCTAGCTTCTCCTTTCCTTCTTGCCGCCTCGCCGCCTGGGAGTTGGGCGTCCCCCTTCCCCCAAGGCTTCCCCCTGGTGCTGCTTGTGTCCTTTTCCTCTAAAGCACCACCCAGTGCCTCTGCACTCTATGGGCGGCGTGCTGCGTGCGGCCGACTGCGGTCTCTGGCACAGCAAGTCTTGCGTTGGCGAAGTTGGGGCATGCGTAAAATAATTACCGCGAAGTGATCTGGCCTTTGTTTGTTTCTTTACTTTGCTGTGGAAGCCAATCACTGACCTGACCTGACCTGACTCCTCCTGAGCCCTCCTGTATTTGGCAGTGCAGTCTTTTCCTCTGAAGGAAGAGCGTTGGGGAAGCTGCTGTGGCTCACCGCTCCTCCTCTGCCTCCACCTTCGCCTTCGCTGCTCTCACTGCCTCGATGCTTCCCTTCAGTGTTTCGCCGCGTCGGTAGAAGCGGTCAATCCTCTTAGCCTGGGCTTGAGATTGAGGGGGCTGAGCGGGCAGGCTGGGCGAACTCCTCTCACTGCCGCCGCGGAGATGTCTTTCAGTTGTTCGGCTCCTAGGTTCAGCTCAGGTTTGCTGTTGTGGCTCGGTGTTGTTTGTCGCTGGAGCGAGGGTGACGGGGAGTACTGTGGGGGTACTGTGGGTGCGAGCACGGGTGCAGGCTTCTACTTGCGAGCTAAGGCTAATGCTGCGCTGACCGCTGACTGCTGCTCCGCTCCTCTCACCACTCTCCTTGCTGCTCCTTGCTGCTCGTAACGTGACTCCTCCTCCTCCTGGAAGTCTATGTCATCTCCTCTTCACATGCAAAGTTAATGCATTACTTTTAATATGTAAAAGTTCACACAGGTAAAATAGAGTTTCTGCAGGCGCTGGTTCTCGGATCCCCTTTGGATCCCCTTTTCCCTTACAGGGAATATTACATATGGTCGACTTTAGTTCATGTACTTAGATGGACACGCATAGCACTAAAGAAATCCATATAAAGTCTTTATTTCAAAGTTTCTTCATTTCAAACATTATTTAAAGCTATCGATTTAAGAACATAACATCCACAGCCAAGCCAACAAGTGTCTACTGAGTTTTTCGCTTCTTCAGGGCTCGAAATGTTATGAATCAAATACATCTTTCAGATTTTCCAGTTTCCATTCTTTTACGTAACACTGTTCTAATCTTCTGAAGTGACATCTGTTCTCTAATGCAGGCTATAGCCATCGTCTATTTTGTCTCGCTTTCATCATGTTCCTCAATGGATAACTTTGAATAATGTTTGAAATGAAGAAACTTTGAAATAAAGACTTTATATGGATTTCTTCAGTGCTTTTAATATATGTCAGTCACCATTAAGGAAGGCCTCCTAAGCCTAGGAGTTAAGGTGCCTTACATTAAAGCTGTGGTCATATAAGGGTGAGCTGAAATGTCATTGTAGCAGCCTTTACCATTAAAGTACACTCTAAGTGATAGGCGGTCCATAGGATAACATGGGCTGGCATCTGGACAAAACTGAGGTTGGCCACTCCATTATGGTACCGCCTAACTATGTCGTGTTTGGTATCAAAGAAAGTGCCTTCTCACTCCTGACACATATCTCATGTCAAGGGTGATGTAGCATGCACCCAGGTGGCTACCTTAGAGGTTTCCCACCTGGTTGCCGCAGCTCCTCTGTGCTCTGGCTGGCAGCCTGCGCTTGCTGCAGCCAAGACAGGATTCTGATCTCTTTTCAGGCGGTTTTATCACTCCCAGGAGTCAGGAACAAAGGTCTGAGCAGGAAGAAGGTCACACTTTCTCCCTCCCAGTGAAGCTAGTGAAGTGGCACATTGAGGCGGTGAGCTTCGAAGGTTACACCGCCTCTGATAAGCATTAGAACTGACTCCTGAAGGAGAAAACACCCCTCCCCCTGCCCCAGGCATATTTGCACCTGGGCAGGTGGAAATTATGCATGCAGGAGGTGTACACCCTCAGAAGGCAAGCCATACTTCTTGGGTGGTGTGCCTGGTCTGTACAGCTAAGGAAGACTTCTGCCATTTTAAAAGTGCTAGGGATAGTGGGTTCAGGGTAGAAAAGGTGACCTTCACCCCTGGATGTGGTCACCTCAGGGGCGGATTAGACACTGGGGAAAGCCAACCATTGGCCACTTGCACCCACACCCCTAACACCCTTCATTCGAGGATGTAAGGGCTACCGCTGACACCAGAACCTCAGTTCAGAACAACCTGCATGGAAGAGGACAAAGAACAAACCAGTGTCTGCGGCAACAGAACTTGCACAAAGCAAGAGAGAGAGAGATACTCTCTCCCTGTCCCAACGCTCCTGGATCTGCCTGATCAGGACTTGTCCTAGGCTAACACTTCCCCCAGACAAAGGGAACCCTGTGAGAGCCTGACACACCCTCAGGCTCCCCTGGACTAGTGGCAACTCTCTAGATCCAAAGAATGGCTTGCTTTTAGGCACTCCAAAGGATTACCCAAATCCAGGTGGTCTAGTGCATTGTGGATACTGTAGTCCTGACTTCTACGGAGTTACAGGCAGCTACTGTGTTCCCTGAAACCACCGGATGTCGGTGTACCTTTTTCTAAGGATTACCACTGCCAAGACTTGTTGGTCTTTAGTCCAGCAACCGACCACTGTACACGACGCTACACCTAGAGAGAACACCACCTGACCGTAGACCAACATCAGCAACCACTCCGCTGTTGTGTTTTTGCATAGTGGGCACCTTGCACCAGTCCAAACGACCCTTATTGATGGTAGGTTTAAGACAACCTTATAGAAAGCTATCCTAGTGGTAGCTGTGGAGAGCAGCCTTTTGGCTAAGTCTTGAAGGAATGTAAAGCAGCTTGTTTTGCTGGTCAATAATCTCTTGAATGATCAAATGAAAGAGCACCACACCCGGTATATATCAAATATATATGTATTTATTCTAAACACAACCCCTCTAGTCTCTTTAGGAGGCTAGAGGCAAAAGTACAATACAAGAACTTTAAATAGCACACAGTAAATAGCACAGTATACGTTTTGCCCTAGGGGCGTCACAAACCATATACTAAAATAGTGGTATAAGAATCAAGTGAGGGATAGAAGTGAGGACTATGGCCTGTAGAACCGCTAGAGCAACCACAAACCACCCAAGCTAGGGATGCCGGAGACTCACGGGGGACGCGTGCAGTGTCTAAACACAGCCGCGAATCACCATAGATTTCTATGAGGAAAGTTTAAGTTCTAATTTTAAAGTTTAGGGGCACTTAGGAGTGGACTGCGGTGAAACCCCTTAGACTAGGACACTTCGAGAGTCAAGAACCACGGGAGCACCGGAGAACTCGTGCTACCTCACCCAGGGAAGCTGGGTGCATAGGTGTCTTTTCGTTTCGGGTTTTGTTGTCGATTCCAATGGAGGACTGCGAAGAAAGGCTGCAGGCGACCAGAGGTAAAGTGTCGGGGTAGATCCAAGGGTGGATCAGAGATCTAAAGAAGCTGAAAGCAGAGGGGACAGAGTCTGGGTCACTAGCCAGTGACCAGGATGGCAACAAGAAGATGCCAGCCGATGTTGGGTGCTTTAAGGTGAAGTAGGTGAAGCTTGACTCTTCAGCCACGAGGACCAGGAGGCATTGCTGACAATCAGGAGCTGGATTCGAGCTGTCCCATGAAGGATGTCGAGTGCTGCAGCGTCGGAATCCGGATTGGACCCAACAGGCCTTGGCAACAGCAACCCACGCAAAATGCAAAGACTGGCTTCGGTGCAGACCAGCAAGGTCTGAGGGACTCACCCTGTGGAGGGGAGTCAGAGCACGTCTGGAGCAATCAGGAAAGCTCAGGAAACAAAGGATTGTCCTTTGTGGTGACCCACTAGCCAATGGACTAGGGATCACACAGTAGCCTCGAGCTGCGGTGAAGAAAACGGATCACTGAAAAAATATCGACTGCCAAAATATCGACCTGCAAGAATATCGTGTTAAAAATATCGACTGACAAAATATCGAGTTTCTATCTACAAACAGGTAAGTACAAAAATATCGAGTTTAAAATATCGTTTACAAAAATATAGTTTAAAAAAATATCGACTTTACTAAAAACACTATTAAATTAAATTAATATTAAAAACTAAGTACTAAAATATACTTAAGAATACTTAAATTAACTAATGATAATTAAATAATTAATGAAAGTAAAAAAATAAAAAGTATTTAATCATATTTCTTAAAACATATATATATAGTAACTAAATATAATTAAATAATAGCCAATATTATTAACATACAATAACAAAAGAATAAAAATTACTATTCCCACTCCAGTGGGTGCAACAGTAGGGAAAGCGTTGGATAGCGTAGGGGTTAAAATTACTATTCCCACTCCAAAGAGTGCAACAGTAGGGAAAGCGTTGGATAGCGTAGGGGTTAAAATTACTATTCTCACACCAGTGGGTGCAACAGTAGGGAAATTGTTGGATAGCGTAGGGGTTAAAATTACTATTCCCACTCCAGTGGGTACAACAGTAGGGAAAGCGTTGGATAGCGTAGGGGTTTAAATTACTATTCCCACTCCAGTGGGTGCAACAGTAGGGAAAGCGTTGGATAGCGTAGAGGTTAAAATTACTATTCCCACTCCAGTGGGTGCAACAGTAGGGAAAGAGTTGGATAGCGTAGGGGTAAAAATTACTATTCCCACTCCAGTGGGTGCTACAGTAGGGAAAGCGTTGGATAGCGTAGGGGTTAAAATTACTATTCCCACTCCAGTGGGTGCAACAGTAGGGAAAGCGTTGGATAGCGTAGGGGTTAAAATTACTATTCCCACTCCAGTGGGTGCAACAGTAGGGAAAGCGTTGGATAGAGTAGGGGTAAAAATTACTATTCCCACTCCAGTGGGTGCAACAGTAGGGAAAGCGTTGGATAGCGTAGGGGTTAAAATTACTATTCCCACTCCAGTGGGTGCTACAGTAGGGAAAGCGTTGGATAGCGTAGGGGTAAAAATTACTATTCCCACTCCAGTGGGTGCAACAGTAGGGAAAGTGTTGGATAGCGTAGGGGTTAAAATTACTATTCCCACTCCAGTGGGTGCAACAGTAGGGAAAGTGTTGGATAGCATAGGGGTAAAAATTACTATTCCCACTCCAGTGGGTGCAACAGTAGGGAAAGCGTTGGATAGCGTAGGGGTAAAAATTACTATTCGCACTCCAGTGGGTGCAACAGTAGGGAAAGCGTTGGATAGCGTCGGGGTTAAAATTACTATTCCCACTCCAGAGAATACAACATTAGGGAAAGTAAATAATTCATATATTATTTAAAAATCTACAAAAAAATATCTATTAATAATTAATTTTAAAAAAATGTACAAATAATTAATTAAATTAATTACCTATTAATACTAATTAATTAAACATTAACAAATAAATATTTTATAACTTAAACAAATATAACAATTATTTCCAAATAAATAAATTGTAATTAGTTTTATTATTTAATTGATAAATAATAATTTAATTTCCACCATATGCCCCTATAAACCCACTGTTCGCTACATAAATTAAATTTGTTACATCTACATAATTACCAATTAATCAATTAATATAAATTAATTAACAATTTATAATTAATTAATTAACAATTATAAATTAATTAACAATTAATTACTATTTACTATCAATAAATAAATGTACATATTTAATTAATTATAAATAAATTACTTCCCACCCTATTCCCCTATAAACCCACAACTCGCTACAGAATTAAATAAGTTTAATTTACATAATTAACAATTAATCTATTACTCTAAATTAATTAACAATTTTATTTAAATTAATTAACAAATATAAATAATTAGCAATTAATTACTAATTACTATCAATAAATAAATTTACATATTTAATTAATTATAATTAAATTACTTCCCACCCTATTCCCCTATAAACCCACAACCCGCTACAGATTAAAATTACGCAAAAATTATTAAAACAAAATTTGTTAAATATAATTATTTATAACATAAATACACAATGTTCACACATATGATAACATAAAAATACACTATAAAAAATTATATATTATTAAAAATTCGATATATTGTACTATCTATATTATATTCTACGATATTTTCACTATCTATATTTTTTATAGTCGATATTACTTCACTTACCTTAAAAACGATATTTTTGTAGTCGATATTCTGTCCTGTCGATATTTTGTCCACTCGATATTAAATACACGATGTTACACACATAGCAGATGAACATAAGAGAAGTTCCCTAGATTCTCCCTCATCCATCCAAATTTGAGCTGGTGGGCAGGCTACAAGAGGACCTTAGGGCAGCTATCTCTTCCCCAACCCATTTATATCTATCTTCAGCAGCTTGATCCACTTTTTTCAATTAGCAACAAGGAGGAAGGGACACTCCCTCACACCAGTCCTCCTACCCTATCACCACAGAAGAATTGAACCAGGAGGTGAGGATTTAAAGGGGAGTGGCTAGGATTGCTCCTAATGCCCACTCCGTGATTCAATTTCATACATATATACAATGTTTTTCTATCCAAGAGATTACTGTCTAGATCCTTTCTGGAGCACAGTAGCTCACTCACATCTCTGACCTGTAGGAGAGTAGGGTCTGCTCTCCTATGGTCACCCCACTTTTTGCTTTTTGCTTCACTAGTTTTCGACTTAATGTGGCTGTGGGCCTGTTAATCAGACTCACAGCCCAGGTGCTCTCTCTCTAAATTCACTACAATGTACTTTAGGTGCATTACCAATTGGATACTGGGTCACCTTATAAGCCTCTGTACAGTGTACTATTGGTACTCAGGGCATAGGTGCATCCAAGGCCTACCAGGGGCTGCAGCATGTATTATGCCACCCCTGGCTGGCCACTCACATTGACACAACTGGCTGATCACTCAGCTGGGGCAAGGTTGTGTAATCACCCCTTGCTTAGATATAGTATACCTATATCTAACCTTATATCTAGACACATATACACCTATAAGTCACTCCTATGGCAGGCCTTAACAATCCTGGAGGTAGAGTGCTTGGTTTTATGTGAGATGGTGCTCTAGCATGAGCTGAGCCTGTCTGCAGCTTTCGGAACCATGTCCTTATAGCTGTTCTAGGATATTGCCATACAATATACTCTGAAGTGCATTATGAACCTCGCGGTTAAATGCTAACTCTGGTTTGGCTTTATCAAAACATGTCGAGTAAGGTGTCATACGATTTGGAATACTACCCACCAGTTCTGGTGACGGGGGTAGCATTCCACCCTTCTAGAGGGAGAAGACATGTTGTTCCTACTATTCCCGGTTAAAGTTAACCAGAGCCTCAGCATCACAAAATGGATGCTGCTGTCACAGACACAAGTCTGACCTCCTGCTGCTGGAAGTCCTTCCAGCGAGGGAGGCTTGGACAATAGGTTTTCTGTCTTGGGAGGTGCTAGCACCACCCCAGACAGGCTTTTGTGTATTGGGGCAGGGAGGGCTGAAAGAAATGAGACACTGCCTGGGGCACACAAGGTATCACATGCATGGTCCAGTTCAAACCGGTGCTGAGGCACTCCAGCCCCAGCTCTGGCGCAAAACTGGACAAAGGGAAAGGGGTGTAACCACCCCCTTCCCTGGTCCCACCCATAGGAGGGACCTAGCAGGTAATCCAGCCCCTAGATTTGGTATATAGGTAGGAGCTGAGTCCCAAGACTTTAGATTATCCTGACTGAAACTCTGAAATGAAACTCTGGACCTTCAATGATCTACTTTGCAAAGAAGACGACTGAAGAATCTCCTTGTGGTCAAGGAGTGACCACCCTGCACAAGCAGGCACCATCCAGCGATCACCGGCTTGCTTTGTCGACGCTCCCGCTGGAGCCCGAGCACAGAGCCTGCCAAGAAACAGACTTCCAGACATCCAACAGCCCGATCCACAGTCCCAGCAGAGCTGAGACCCGTGGAGGTGATGAGAGACGTGGGACCGGCCATCTTGACAAGTCTGCGACTTGCTAATTGTGCAGCACCCGAGGCACCCTTAAAGCTGTGCATTGGGAATTAAGAAGCCCCAGTCCCGAGCATCATCTGCACCGAAGATCAGCCCTGCACAATCCACCAGTTCCACGTGGGGCCCTTCTGCATTTTTCTGCTTGACGCGTCTGCCCGGTCACTTGCCCTTTGGCTAGTGGCCATCTTGGTAACGAATCTTTGAATTTACACCACTGGCCTGGTTGCTCCAGACTGGCCCTTGCTTCCCTCAAAAGAAGCAGCCCCTCATACCTTGCTGGTATGAGTAAGAAGCCAACTTTGTTTCCTGCTTGTGTTGCCTTCGCCAAGGCTTGTTGACTCCAATCCAGAAGCCGACACCGCCGACAGCGAGAACCTTTGTGGGACAGTTTGTGCCTGACTCCTGGTTGTCGTCGACACCTCCGGGTCCACGTGGCTGCAGAGACAAGCTTCACAACAGCACCTAATTGCTTCACAACATCGCCTGGTTCCTTCCTGGTTCCTTCCTGGTCACTGGCTAGTGACCCAGACTCTGTACCCTCTGCTTTCAGGTCCTCTTCATCTTTGATCCACCCTTGGATCCACCAGGACACTTCTCTCCTGGTCACCTGCAGCATCTTTCTTCCAGGCTCCATAGGATTCGAAGACGAAACCCAACACACTTTGACACCTATGCACCCGCTTCCTGTGGGTGAGGTAACGCGAGTACTCCGGTGCTCCTGTGGGTATCAACTATCCAACTGTCTAGGTTTCAAGTAACTTTCATCTAGTCCAGTCAGAAGTGCCCTAAAAGAACTAGTTTACTACTTTTACGTTCCCATTCATTCTCCATGGTAACCTGCGTGTGTGTTTAGACACTGCACACGCATCCTGTGGGCCAACCGGCTTCCTAACTCTTGGTAGCTCAGCGTAGCCCCAGTGATTCCCTAGTCCCTAGGCCTATTCACTTTCCGTGTAGTGTTCCTAATACCACTATTTTAGTATATGGTTTAGCATGCCCCTAGGGCCCTACTGTATTTTGTGCAACTTATTGTATTTTAATTGAATATTTTGTATTGTGCTTGTGCCTCTGACCTCATAAAGAGCTCAGAGGGTTTTTCTAGAAATAAATAACATATATAATTTATATATATCCTGTGTGGTGTCCTTTCATTTGGTATTAAAGGGGTTACATATGGTAAAACAGCTGGCTTCACATGCCCTCTCGAGCTTAGCCTAAGACTGCTTTGTCCATGCTACCACTAGGATAGCTGGTCTATAAGGTTGACTTTACAACCATCACCATAAGGGTTGTTTGGACTGGTGCAAGGTGCTCACTAGAATAGTCAACATCATATACCAGGCCAATTTCTCACATGACTCTGCAAGGAACAATACACTGTTTAGATGTTTGCTAAGCCTAAGTCAATATCCTTAAATGGCTGTTTCTTTCTGTGGTATGGACACACTTCTGTGTCCCTGCAAGCAGAAATGCGCTGATTGATTTTTTTTCTTAGCCTAAGAAACAACCCAAACTGCATCTGGCTCTTTGCTGGTCACAGACAACAGCACCTGTGCTCTAGCAGGGAGCCGGAGGCTGTTTGGATTTTTTCTTAGCTTAAAACAACTTTCAATAAGCATCCAGCTCCTAACAGGAGCATATAATTATGTGTTGCTGACAGGTATAATAAGGGGGCAGATGCTCCAAATTCAGATGCTTCTCACAATCTGCAGGTCTCGTGACCCAGGAGGGGCCCGTGTCTTGACCCCGTGTCTCAGTGGACTGACAGCAGGATGGCCATGCAACCTTCCGCATTTGAGTATTCTGTATGGGCCGAAGGGGCGTGTATGTTGGCCAGTCTCTCCGTGGGGCTCCACAGAAGGAGAGGAGGCCACTAGACAATGGGCTGTGACTTGGGGATCCGTTTGTGGGCGAGGGCTGGGACCTCCTGTTCGGGTCAGCCTGTTGTGCCTGCCGCAACAGGTACTTCATTGTTTTGGAGGTACAGGGTGGGGCGGAGTTGTTGGGGTGTGTTTTCAGGGGGGTTGTGGGGTTGCTACACTGTCTACTTGTGTTCTGGACTATGTTACGTCTTGTGGAAGATCCTTGTTGCTGCAATGGTACTGTATAGGTTCTGCACGGTGTAGGAATGCCAGTCGTACACGGGAGGCCCCTGGTCTTGTGAGGGTTCTCAGCTGGAATGTTAGAGGGGCGCTAGACAAGTTCAAATGGGGGCTATTCTGAAGTCAGCCAAACGAACTTGCGCTGATGTATTATTGTTGCAGGAGACCCACCTCATGGGGACTAATAATAATAATAATAAAGTAGTTTCTAAAGCGCCTGGTGACTCCTCCCCGGCGTAAGGCAGTATGTTTCCAGCGCTTCGGATTTACAAAGATCTTTCATTCCAGGTTTGTGAGAGGTTTCAGGGGGGTTGCTATTCTAATACACCGTA
The DNA here is from genome assembly GCF_964263255.1 of Lissotriton vulgaris. NCBI lineage: Eukaryota > Metazoa > Chordata > Amphibia > Caudata > Salamandridae > Lissotriton > Lissotriton vulgaris. Next base: position 767,112,778 of record NC_141689.1, read on the forward strand.
GGGTTGCATACTTCAGGGTAGGTACTTGTTTGTGCAGGGCACGGTAGGGGGTGAGATTTTTGTACTGGGAGCATCTATGCCACCCGCCTCTCTCCTTGGGGCTACCCGAAAAGATTCTGACCCTGTGGACAGATATACCCGAGGGCCTTGAGGTGACGGGAGGAGATTGGAATGATGTGATGGATGTAGCCATTGATAGATGGAGGTCGGGTGGTCTATCTGAGGCACACCATATTACTAAACTGTACTCCTTAGTGACGAGTCTCGATTGGGTAGACCCTTGGTGCAGGATGCATGGCAATACACAGGGCTATACGTATCTTTCGGCAGTCCATGGTTCCTTCTCCAACCTGGATTACTGGTTCATCCCACGGGTCTTTGACAGCAGAGTGGTGGTGGCCGAAATCCTCCCACGCAGACTTTCTGACCACTGTCCTGTGGCACTTACTATATGAGCTGGGGGAGCCTGTGGGCCATTCCAATGGTGCCTCTCAGTCTGGAAACTTGAGAAGGAGGACTACAGGGAACGAATGGAAGATGCCCTTGATCAATATTTAGCCTCTAACTTGGGCTCGGTCTCGGAGGTGAGCATCTCATTTTGCGCAGCGGCCCGAAGACAGCGTCAGGAGGCCCTAGTACGAGCGGAAGCTACTATTCTTGAGTTGAAGGCACGGGGCAGGGAAGAGGACGGGCGGCTGGCTGGTCATTGGCTACTGCTAGCGCAGCAGGAATATTCTCATATCCTCTTAGATGAGGCTTGACAGACCTAGCTTGCTACTCATAGAAGGATATACCAATGGGGTGACAAATCTGGTAAAATGCTGCACCGATTGTGTCAAGGTTCCCTTTCCCTCCTTGCCCTCCTGGGTGTTGTGGGGTCAGATGGGCTCCCTGTGTCGGGCGCGTAGTCTATCGTGAGCAGTTTTGCAGAGTATTATGCTCAATTATATGCCCCTACAGAATGCCTCCCTGCGGAAGCGGTTAGGGAGGAATTGGAAGGCCCGCTCACTGAAGAAGAACTGGGGGCAGCCTTGGGAGATCTTAATTCTGGCAGAGCCCCAGGCCCTAATGGCTTTCCATACGAATTAAAAAAAAAAAAATTTTTGCAGTTGGGACTCCACTACCGCAGGGTGGTCGAGGAGGCCGGGGACCGGGGGGTGTCTGCCCAGCGACTGGCGCCATGCAGACATGCAGAGATAGTAGTTTTTCATCAGCCCGGTAGACCGCCAGAACATCACGCCTCGTATCGACCTATCTCCCCCCTGAAAGTCAAGGCCAAGATATTAGTTAAGGCTTTGGCGAATCGCCTCCACCCCCATATAGCTTTGCTGGTACAGCCGGACCAAGCTGGGTTTATGCCCCAGGGTGCAACCCGTCACAATATTAGGCGGGCACATGTAGCAGTCTCAATGATCCAGGGGTTGGGGGAGCGGGCTGCGCTACTGTTAGCGGATATGGACAGGGTGTTCGATTCCTTGAGTTGGGTCTATTTATTTGCGCTTCTGCGACGGTTGAATTTCAGACCGCGTATCTTGTCCTATCTTAGCTTGTTATATACTGACTTGACAGCCTCTGTGCGAGTGGCGGGCTTCGTCTCTTCTGCATTCTCTATTGGGCGGGGCACCAGACAGGGGTGTCCACTATCCGCCTTAGCAATGGAACCATTGGCTGCTTAGATGCGGATGGACGCTCAGGTGTCCGGGCTTGAATGGGCGCATGGACTGTCCGATTGCATCGCTCTTTATGCTGACGATGTTTTGTTCCTTCTTACCAACCTGAAACGAACGGGGCCTCGGTTGTTGCGTAATTTGCAAATCTTCAGGGAAACGTCCGGTTTATATATGAACCCTTGGAAGTCCCCTCTCTGCGTGTTGGGAGGTCGGGCGAGCTTGGTTCTTGGTTCTTGGTTCTTGGGCTGGGTGGTAGGTTTCTCTAGGTGCAGGCCTTAGGTCCAAATATTGCAAGCACCCATTCAAAACATTACCTGATGTCTAGAATACTGACCTTTGCTGAGACCTATTTAAACCCCACATATGTCTGGCACCCTCCAAACTCCGGAAAACACGGAAAACACAGACGTGGGTCATTCCTTTGCAGGGATATTTATTTATTTATTTTTACAATATTATATAGCGCGGACACGGCCAAAGGCATCAGAGTGCTTTACAAATGCAGAAGATAAGGGGGTTACATTTATAGTAGTTAAAAATAGACAGTTACCTTGGTGGGTGTGTGCAGTAGTAACCACAGAAAAAGTTAGAGCAATTGGGCAGAGGAAATACCCAGTTAAAGCATCCATTAAGATGGTGGGGTCATATAGAAAGGGAGGGTCAGATTGAAATCAGAGAGAGTACTTAAGTCTGATTCAAGTGTGAACCAACCAAGATGTCTGTCACAAAGGAGGAGCTTGAGGTCCTTTTTGAAGGTTACTAGGCAGGTTGCTAGGCAGAGGGAGGGAGGCAGTGAGTTCCAGATTCTAGTGGCACTTCCAGAGAAAGACTGGTTCATGTATCATTCTCAACTGAAAGAGGAAGGTTCCAGTAACAGAGATTGGCATTTCTGGAACCCCTATTTGCTCCAGAGATTTTCAGTTTCTCGTTTAGATAGGAGAATGAGGAGGAGTGAAGCGCTCTGTGGGAATTACAAGTGATTTTGAAATGGGCCCACACTTCAGTTGGGAGCCAGTGGAGGTTTAGCAGAGCAGGGGTGATGTGGTCAAATTTCTTGAGACTTAAAACGAAGCCTACTGCAGCATGTAGTGTTGCTCTCTGAGGGCCTAGGTGAACTTTGTGAATTCCATTGCCTAGTTTAGAGAGCACGAGTGACTGCACCACTATTTTGAGGTCTTGTTCCAGAATCAGTTGTTTGATGCCCAGAGCTGCCTAAGTTGGCCATGGTTGTAGTGTGTCTGTGAAGATTGAGATGATTATCAAAGGGGAGGCTGAGTGATCTGGCACACTGAACAATGGCTGGGCAGCCAATCAGAGCAGGAAGGTTAGCCATCCATTCTTGTACTGGCATTTTTGCTTTAGGAATGAGATCAAATGAAGTTATGTTTAGTTACATTGAGTTTTAAATGCTGGTTGGACATCCAGTTTCGAATTTTTAAGAGCGCTTTGAAAGCTGAGCAACGTCTTCCAGGGAAGAGATTTTCCTGTATATTTGAATGACATCGGCATATAGGTGGAAGAGAATCCCAGAGTTTCTGAGAATCACACAAAGAGATTCTAGGTATTAGCTAAAGAAAGTTGGGGAAAGGATCAAACCTTGGGGGACCTCTTGGTGAATGCTGACTGGTCTTGAGAGTGAATTGCCAATTTCCACAATTTGGGAACTGTCGGATAGGTATGAGGTGAGCCAGTTGAAGACAGTGCATCCAGAAGGCAAGAGTTGCTGAAGTCTACGATATTGAGGTAGACATCTACTATTTGGAGCATGGCAGTTTCTGTACTGTGACCCTGCCGGAAACTTGATTGGAGAGTGTCAAGGAGGTTGTTTGATCGAATGTGTGAGGCTAATTGGGACGCTACGCAACTTTCGATGACTTTGCCTAAAAATGAGAGTGTGGAGATTGGGCGGTAGTTGTTCAGGTTCTCAAGATCAAGAAACAATTTTTTCAAGAGAGGGGTGATTTGACCCATTTTTAGGAAAATGCCCTGTTTGAGAGAGAAGTTCACCATGGTGGACTAAATAGGAAGAAGGTGTTTGGCAAGCGTTTTGCTGATAGAACCTGGAAGGTTCTTTCAGTGCAAGGAATATGTGGATAAATTGCAGAAACTCTGACAATCATTGTGTTCAATGCTTTGTCTTGGCTAGCCATTGAGGGTGAAGAATTTCTGATATTCAGCAATTAAAACCTATGTATTTGTAAAAAGTAAAAGTATATGAGTGATGCCTGCGACTAGAAAACAGTTACCCTAAACAGGCATTTCCATTTCAGTTGCTTTCTAAATTTACTAAATGTACTGCATGCATAAATGTATGCATGTTTGTATGTTTTGGTGTTTTAAAAGAGTGAATCATCTGGCTAGCAATGGAAAGTTGTACATGGGCCAATTCCCATTGGGGAGACATGTGAGCTTGTAAGCTGGGGACAGAGTGAGGCTAGTGGCGTAGCTAGGGGGGCCGTGGGGGTGTTTCCGCCCCAGGCGGCACTATTTTGGAGCGGCGGCCTTTGTAGTTTTTTGGGGGGGACCGGGACACTCACTGACACTACTGTCAGTCAGTCTAGCTACGCCTCTGATTCCCTCTCTTTCTGTCTTGCTCCTCACTTACTGGAACCGTGTCTTGAAGAAACGGTTCACAACCTCTCTTTCCTTCTTTCATTTAGTTGCTTCCCTGTGAAATTGATCCAAAAAAGAAAAACACTTTTGCGGAAAATACCCTTTTTCTGACATTTTTCGATTCCAAAGTGCAGCCTCAGGATGGAGAGAAATAAAAGGTTTTAAATATGAAAAATAATTACATAACTAAATAAAGCAAGACAGAGTGGTTGCAAAGTGGCCAGATTGGTTTTATTCACATCCAAACACATCAGCCTCACTTTACAGACTTTGCAGTGACGCGCTACTTTTGTTTTCTCGTCTTTCTTTGAACAGAATTGTTGTCCCCAGGTGGGGAAGTGTGCCATTCCTGGATGTATTGCAATACCTGGTTGATGGGTGGATTGGAAAACAAAATGTGTACCATGGCTCTGTTGTTATGGATGTGGTCTTTTTAAACCATACTTCTTACTTTTTGTAAGGATATAAGCAATTGACATTGAAACGGTTCCCTTCAGGTTCCTGTAGTCATGTCCTTACCTTTTCAGGTAAAACCACTCGCTAATTTATGAATAGTGAGTGAGAGATCGTTAAGGTAACCATGTTTTTTCTGCTTACATTTCACATGCTTTACTTAATCTTGCCTTCCCTATGAGTGTTTGCTTTGACTTTTGTTTTTTAGGCAGCATATTACTCTTATCAAGTGCATAATTTGAATTGAGCCACATCCAAGTGTTTATAGCGGGCAGAATTAGGTTGTAGCTGAAGTCAGTGCGAGTTTCTCTCAGTGGGGCAGAATGGGGTTCAGTGGGGGAGAGGATGTGGCACTATGGCCCGCGCTGTCGAATTTGGGACTGGGGAACTGGGTTCAGCCTTCATGACCAGTCCACCAGACCACTCTACTGAGGGAGCCTATTCCCATGCTAGACCTTAGAAGGCCCCACTCGACCGTAGAAGGCCTGATGTCTCAGCACAAGCAGGTGTACCCTAGTAGTGTCAATTGTGGGTTAACCGTGAAGGCCTGTCCACCACAATCCACACTGAAGTTCATCTCCAGTCTTGCGGGCAGGCCTGCGAAGCAGCACACCCTAGAGCAACACTGTTTCCGTCACTGTGACTCTGTCACTGAGGTCACATAAACCTTGAGCAGGTTAGGGCGTTGCAAACGGTGTGACCGCCCTGGGTACCTGTTTCGGGTGGGTGCGTAGTGTTTGCAAGTATATTATGGTTTAAAAAAAACTTGCTGCCTCCTTCCTGGCCTCCAGCAATTTTCAGCAACAATAAAAATGGCATGATAACTTCGGTGATTAATGTTCTTCCTAGGAGAGATCGGAGTTTTGTCGAGTGGAAGGGTTGACTCCTGGAAAAGTAGCACAGAGGGTTAATGTGCCTACTGCAAAGAACGTGTACAATGCAGATCACAAAGTGCACATGATGTTAACTAGGTTAGTAGGTTACGGCTTTTGTCAGAGAGACCCTTTTGTTACTTGCAGTTAAAATCCTAACATAGAACAGTGAGCTATTAAACTATACTGCCTACTAGTATGGTTTTCATGTGGCTTATACACCTTGTAGTCCTTTGTCTTAAGTAACATTTCCTATACAGTGATTTACACATGTATAAGTGATTGTCTCTGTGTAGTGTGTGTGATGTAAAGTGCCCTGACACCGTACACTGATATGAGTGGCGCTGTAAATCAAATTAAATGCATCTGAGAAAGAGTGTGGTTATGGAGACTTGAGCATGGTTGCTGGGCGGGCCTCGGGAAAACCTGTGGGACGCGCGTGCCGATCACAGTCAGGGAGGCTGACGGATATGTTTGGAGGTATTAGGAAGAATCACACCGGTATGGTTGGGCGAGAGAGCCCTGGGGTGCTGTGCGCGGCCCTCTGCGGCTGCGAGTTCAGATGGTTGGCACTTGCTTGCACTGGTTAGTTGACCGGTGTGGAGCTGGCATTCCGGTGATACATGTGAGAAATATTTGTGCCCGAGGTTTGACAGTGGGGTGAGATTCGAAATTCGAGTCGAGACTTGGCCTCGCACGGTCATGGGGCTGCAGATGCCATGGGCGGCAGTCTGTGGGATGGTCCCGTTCGCCAAAGGCTCTAGCTACGCCTCTGAGTGAGGCAGTAGATCTAGTGGAAGGAGTGAAAATCAGCCAATCTGAGGTAGTTTTCCTTGGCGAGGTGAGTTTACTGGGGAACATATTGGGCAATAGGTAAAACTGGTTGGGCCACCTACAAAGACTATATATACACGTGTTTATATTAACACACATAGATATACGTTTTTGTATCAACATGCATAAATATACTTGTTTGCGTACAATGTTTAAATATAAACACATACATAAAAAGTCAGATTTAAACATTTTAATCAACATCATTGCTTTTGAATGAAATTTAGTTGGATACATTACTGTGAATGACAGGATGTGGTGTTTGTGTTTTCTCTTTCACCTCTTGGCCATTTCAGTAGCTGGTGTGGAGGGGCACAATAAGCAACAAGGACAAATAATGCTGGGGCATGGGCCCCATGCTCCTTTCCTCTAGAAATGCCAATGGAATTGTTGGAAAACAGGAGAAATGCCATCTGTGTGGGGTTTCAAATGCAAAAAGAACAATTGATGGACAGAATGCAGAACAATGTCATACATTCACCCCAGTACAGAGATCTGGGCCTAAATCCATTGTGTTTTTGCTCACCATGCCAAACTGGGGTGGTGTGGTGAGCAAAATAATGATGGATTAAACCCAGATCCTTGTGACTGGGGGTGAATGTTTGCATTGTCTAACATTCTGTCCAACAACTGTTTCTTTTGCATATGTTGCTCTAAGTAAGAAGGGTATGCCCAGACTTGGGTCTCGTGCTCATTACACCAGTGGGTTCAAGCTAGCCTGGCTGATGAAGGGTGATGCCCTGAAACCGGTCCCAGGATGCTTGTTTCCGGTCCTCGGAGGACCTGGCTTGGCAGTTCGGGCTGGACTGTTCCGACAAGGAATAGGGTCAAGACTGGTTTGCATATGGCTGAGTCCAAACTGGGGTGGTGTGGTGAGCAAAAGAATGATAGATGAAACCCAGATCCTTTAGACTGCGGGGTGAATGTTTGCATTGTTCAACATTCCATCCATCAACTGTTTCTTTTGTATCTTTGTGGGGTTTTGCATCAGTAAGTTTGTAGAATTAGCACTACACTGGAAACTTGAGACACGAATTTATGGAGCCTGAAAACATACCGAATCTGCCCAAAATTGTGAAATATGGAGAAAGGAAGCACAGGAGTTTTGTGCCAGTGACTTCTGACCCTATGATGATAGATCTACAGGATGCATAGATGTACATTCCTCTTCGTCGTGACATGCAGCAGTTTCTGATAAAAATGATGTTTACACTTTGAAGTCAGCAGGAGCATTCCTTAAGGTACTGGGGCAGAGCAGTTAGTCTGTCTTCGCTTTCATGAATGACTTAATAATCGATGCTCCACCTTCGGTAAGGGGATCCTGACACCAGGAATGTTTGTAGAAGTACCCCAGAGGAGGCGGAATAATACACATAACAGCCAATAGTCAGACAATGAGAAAGGAATTCTTCACTGACCCGCTCTATCTGTAGTTAGACAAGGAACAAACGATCGGTTATTACCCAAAGCTGCTTGTAGCCAGACCTAAGCATATACAAAACAAGTACATAGCTATACTCTAGGGCGAACAATTAAGACTGGACATTGGAAGTGATGGGCCACAGGTCTTTATTTCGTGATGGTAGCTCACGCTCATAAATCAAGCACTGTAATCAGGAAAACTAAAAGTGATTAAAGTTTACCAATAAATAAATTGGCCTTTTATAGAAATCCCTTTAAAAATAGGGATACGCTTTTCCAGAAATGAGGAGTGCTCCTGTATGTGTTTGTTCTCGATACGGGAGCTTTTTATTCTTCGACCTAACCCCTTCCCCCTCCTTCAATGCCGGGCGATCCAGTTAGATGTTATTTCACAAAATGTGTTCGGGTTCAATCAGCGCGAGTCTATAACTGCACAAGACCCACACAAGCGAGCATTATGAACATGAAAATAAATCACTGTCAGGGGAGTTGCATTTTTGGCCCTGCGCCTTCCCACGATCTTTTTGAGGCTTCGCACCTGCATGGGCAGCTGCGGGCTGGCGACATTGATTCTTTGAAAATCCTCCTTAAACATTGAAGGAAGGCACTGGCTTTAAAATGCACATAACACTGAACAGTTGACGGAGAGATAAAAGTCCATTGTCAAACTTTCACCTCTGGCAGATCAGGCAACAAATAACAGTAGCTACCTACATGTACAAAGGAATCAGTGGGAAATGTGTAACCCTCATAAGTTCAGGCCCACGGGTGGTTTAGTCAAGTCGTGGTAGGTTCTAGCACAGTGAATTCTCAAAGTACAAACTGGACCGCATACGGCCCCCTCGTCAACACTGGTTACTGGTTACTCGACTCAGGACTGCTATTAAAAAAATGTTAAATAAATGGGCAAGCATTTATTTAAAAGTTCGTTGAAGTTAAAGAAAGGAACAAATTAGAGTTTCCTGCACCGCTTAACTTTAGGAACATCTTTGTTTTTAAAGACATGTTACAGAACATGTATAACAATATGGTAAAATTTCTTTAACATTCAAAAAGTGTATTTCTTGGCATGCAGAACCGTTTCACTTAGTATTTCAGATTATATCAGTGCATTCAGAATTGTTTTTTAAAGTGATAGTTTTGAAACATGAATTTAGAAACATTCATGCCCCCCACCCGAGCTATAATGACAATAGTGACCTAAGACATGTCAGTTGTTATGTGCACCCTTTGGGAGCCCTGTGTTGCTATTATGCATGAACAACATTATAGTTTATTAGATCAAACACAGGAGAAGGTTATGCACAGCACACACACTGAAGTCTTGAACTGTGAGTTCCTCTTCTATATGATAATGAAGAAAAAGGAGGGAAAGCAAAATCAAACAGTTGCCTAAGATCACACAGTTTGATCAGGTGGAGAAGCTGAGATTGATCCCAGCTTTTCTAGGTTAGCATTGTGCAATTCAATCCCTAGATGGACATGCTTTGCTTCCCCTATACACTCAGATTAACCCACTCCAGCCCCATGCACCCATCCCAGCCCTGCACCGACCGCCATACTGCTGGAATCAATACATCCCTCGGTAGCACCATAGACCAAACATTTTGACCCCTAGGAAAATGTTTGCGAGTACCCATGTGCTAGCATTTACCAGAGATTTAAATATGGTAACAAATTAAGAAGAATCTATGCATTTAAATGATTATCTGTTTTATGATGCTTTTAGACTGTTATTTATATTTTATGTAGATGTAAATGTTTTATCCTGTGCTTTTATGGTCCTACAATGGTGGAATAAAGATGATTTTGATTTGAAATATGGTAACAAATGTGGCACACACAACTGTTTTCTCGTACTTCAATGTAAACAAACTCAATTCAATTCATGAAGCTTTATTCGGCACATATAAAATGACCATAAAAGCACAAGAATAAAAAATATGATAATAACAAATACATCAATATCTAAAAAAGTTTACAAACAATGTTACAGACATAATTCATTAAAAGCACATGGTTTTTCTGGCATTAACACAGTAATTTAAAAACGTGGCTGTATAAAAACAGATATCGGCCGATTCCAGATTAAAAATTAAAATCATTGCCTGGTTAACTGTACGTACACCATATTTGATATACATCCGTTTCAGGAATGCAGTACGTAAAGTTGAGTACAGTTTACAAAACAGTAGAAAGTGCAAAGTGCTCTGAATAGAAACGCCATCACACATGCATGGCCCCGACGGGTGTTTCTTGAGGGTCGGGAGAGCCACCAGATGGTGTGCCAAACCAAATCTAAGTCTAGTAAGTACAAACTTATGAGATGGCCTAGTCAAAGGAAAACCTTCTACCATGCTATATCTGGTGTAGAGCACGACAGTGGTCAAGGTACCTTAGGCTAATGCCCACTTCCTTGCCCTAAAGGTCAAGAGATTACTTTTCAGCTCAGCTTTGGGTATCCTAGATGCTGCACTTGGATCAAGCAAAACATTCAAGTTAAATATCTCAGAAAAGCAACCAACAACATATTTTACCCAAGGTATCTTAAGGTGTTTATCCAGTGACAAGCAATCCTCGTTTATAGACCTATTAAAAGATTTTTCCGCCTTAAGCCAAATTGAACGCCAGATCATAAGTGGCCTTAGGGATAACAGGTCTATCAAATAGTTTATATCTAATTCTCGATGGATTAACTCGGTTGGAGCCGAAGTTGGTAGACACAGAAGCTTTTTTAAGAAAGAGTTTTCCTCTATTTGCAAGTTATAAATGCAACTGTGGCCCCATACACCCGCCCCATATAATGCAATGGAAACACATCTTGCTTGATAGATCTTAAGCATATCCCTGGTTCGTCGGTCCCCAACCTTAGCAGCGAATCTAAAAACACCAAAGTAATTTTTAGCCATTTTATTCCGAATGTTTTAAATTCTTCGGTCCATTTCCTGTCTTTGGAGAAGGTGATAGCAAGGTAACAAAATTTATCTACCTGCTGCACCTTTTCGCTGTCAATGAAAAAGGCATTTGAAAATGTGCTTTTAACCCCACAGGTCATAGTGTGTGTTTTTCCCTTGTTGATTAGTAGTTTTCTATACTTAATAAAGGTAGAAAAACTATCAATCAAACGTTGTAATCCCAGGGGGGTTCTAGGAAGTAGAACGGCGTCATCGGTGTATAATAACACCAGTACAGGGACGCCATTGATCTGGGGAACATCTGCATTAATCTTTTTCAGGATGGCATTGATTCCATTAATAAATAATATAAAAAGAAGGGGGGCCAATACACAGCCCTGCCTAATCCCTCTTTTGACGCCAAATTTTGGGGTGCATTCACCTTTGGTGCCAAAGCTCACACATGTTTGTAGGTTACCATACAACCTTGCGAGGAAGAAGATTATGCCCTCTGGAGCCCCCACCTGTAACAAAGTTGGCCATAAGATAGAATGGTCTACCATGTCAAAGGTGCTACTTAGGTCAGCAAAGCAGAGGTAAAGTGAGCCAGGTTTTGCTTCAGTATATTTCCTGATCAGTAAATCAAGATTGATGCACTGGTCGAGTGTACCCCTGCCCTTCCTAAAGCCATACTGGCTGTCAGTCAGTATCCCCTCTCGCTCGACCCATTCCTCTAACCTGACAAGCATGACTCTACTCATGATCTTAACTGAGGAGTCAAGAAGAGAAATGGGGCGATAATTCTTCACATCAGACCTGCTGCCCTTTTTAGGGCTTGACCTCTGCCAATGCGCAAGCATTGCAGATGTCGAACATATTGGGGACTTATCCAGAGCTTAACTAAACTGGCGATTTGATGCTGTGCCCGTGAAAAAGCACGTGCACAGCATCAAAGCCACCAGCCTCCCCCTACAAGCTTACCCCAGCGTGCGCTCTGGCATTTCTCCTCCCCTAATTAGTCACTGCCCACGGCCGGCCGGCACATCAAAGGCTGCTGCTCCCCGTGCGTCTCTCGTCACCCTTACTCTCCCCTATTCTTCCCTTCTAGCCTCTCCCCGCCCCCCCTCCCCACCAACAACATAACATGACATGACATAACATACATAACATGGTTTAGGTGCAGGACAGAGAATTCTGCATTATGCTTCCCTATTGTGTGCTGTGCTTTAGGGCAGGAAGCAGGCCCTCAGGAGTGAGGAGATGGTGGCTGTATCCTCATTGTCTCATTATTATTAATTTTACTTTCTGTTTGCGCCACACTCCTCCTTAAATAGCTCCATGGCTCCTTAGGGACTGCAGCCCGCAGTTTGAAAGCCATGTTGTGCAGCAGCCAAAGTTGTTTCCCACCATTTCCCCCATCTCTCCTCATCTTCTCCATCACATGTCAGAATATCGTATAGAAATATATTATCTGTTATACATATTGTCCTGGTGTCGCACTGGGTCTGGATTTTCTGTTATCTGCTATCGCCGATATCTTTGTAGACAATATTCAGGATGGAACTTTTTTATTTCAGACAATATTCTGCCAATTACATTCTCATACCAGGCTGCTTTATGCTATGGCTCTCATCTTGCACACTTTCAATGTTGGTTTCTTGCAAATAAAATAAGAAAGTACAAAAACACTATGCAGCCATCGTGCAGGAAATCTAAATAAGACTGATCTGCGCTCAGATACAGTTCACGTGTGACTCCGCCCAACCATGTGGGTGGGGTGAGTGTATGAACTATTTCTTCTGCCATTGGATGACTGAGAGTGTAATTCATTATTGATGGGGGGATAGGACTCAGTTCGCTGGATCTTTATCAAATGCATGGAACATTATGTAAAGTACCCTCTGCTAACAAACTTCTTTGTGGGTGAGTGTGTGCAGCTCATTAACGGGCTGCGCATCACAGGGTTTCCACTTAGTGGCACACAGCTGCTCATAGCCTTTTTCAAGATGCTCTTTCGAAAGAATTTACAAGCTTTGCTAAAGTCAATTGATCTTGCTTTTTAGCTTTGCCACTTGTTTCTGGGGAAAATAGTTATTGCCAATGTTAAACAGCATTGGGAAAAAACGAAGGAATAAATAAAAGTGCATTGATTAACACTACGCATGCCTCAATAAGCATGTGCTAGTGCAGACATTTTGGTTGCCTTAATTTACCCCCCCACAAAATGGCAAACACCCTTGGAGGTGTAAACCGAAAAAAAACATAAACATAAGGTGTGAAAAAGTACGTTCTAACAATGGAGTGTCACAGCAGCAAATTGCAGCTGCTATGCCCAAGCAGGCAGTTAAAAAATAGTTTAAAAAATGAACAAGCAGCACACGGGGGAGCATACGTGCGAACACACAATTCATGCATGAGACTCACAATTTTTAAAGCTCCACCGATGCACCCACCACACAGCTCCACCGATTCTCCAACTGAGCTCCACCAATGCACCCACCACACAGCTTCACCGATGCACCCACCACAGAGCTCCCCCAAGGCACCCACCAGACAGCTCCACCGATGCACCCACCACACAGCACCCACCACAAAGCTCCACTGATGCACCCACCACACAGCTCCACTGATGCACCCACCACACAGCTCCACCGATGCACCCACCACACAGTCCACCGACACAGCTCCACCGATGCACCCACCACACAGTTCCACTGATGCACCCACCACACAGCTCCACCGATGCACCCACCCCACAGCTCCACCTACACAGCTCCACCGATGCACCCACCACACAGCTCCAACGAGGCACCCACCACACTGCTCCACCAATGCACCCACCACACAGCTCCACCGATGCACCCACCACACAGCTCCACCGATGCATCCACCACACAGCTCCACCGATGCAGCAACCACACTGCTCCACTGACACAGCTCCACTGATGCATCCACCACCCAGCTCCACCGATGCACCCACCACACAGCTCCACCGACACAGCTCCACCGATGCACCCACCACACAGCTCCACTGATGTACCCACCACACAGCTCCACTGAGGCACCCACCATACAGCTCCACCAAGGCACCCACCACACAGCTCCACCGATGCACCCACCACACAGCTCCACCGATGCTCCAACTAAGCTCCACCAATGCACCCACCACACAGCTCCACAAATGCACCCACTAAGCTCCACCGATGCACCCACCACACAGCTTCACCGATGCACCCACCACAGAGCTCCACCGAGGCGCCCACCACACAGCTCCACCGATGCACCCACCACACAGCACCCACCACAAAGCTCCACTGATGCACCCACCACACAGCTCCACTGATGCACCCACCACACAGCTCCACCGATGCACCCACCACACAGTCCACCGACACAGCTCCACCGATGCACCCACCACACAGTTCCACTGATGCACCCACCACACAGCTCCACCGATGCACCCACCCCACAGCTCCACCTACACAGCTCCACCGATGCACCCACCACACAGCTCCAACGAGGCACCCACCACACTGCTCCACCAATGCACCCACCACACAGCTCCACCGATGCACCCACCACACAGCTCCACCGATGCATCCACCACACAGCTCCACCGATGCAGCAACTACACTGCTCCACTGACACAGCTCCACTGATGCATCCACCACCCAGCTCCACCGATGCACCCACCACACAGCTCCACCGACACAGCTCCACCGATGCACCCACCACACAGCTCCACTGATGTACCCACCACACAGCTCCACTGAGGCACCCACCATACAGCTCCACCAAGGCACCCACCACACAGCTCCACCGATGCACCCACCACACAGCTCCACCGATGCTCCAACTAAGCTCCACCAATGCACCCACCACACAGCTCCACAAATGCACCCACTAAGCTCCACCGATGCACCCACCACACAGCTTCACCGATGCACCCACCACACAGCTCCACCGAGGCGCCCACCACACAGCTCCACCGATGCACCCACCACACAGCTCCACCGACAGAGCTCCACCGATGCACCCACCACACAGCTCCACTGATGCACCCACCACACAGATCCAGTGATGCACCCACAACACAGCTCCACAGATGCCCCAACTAAGCTCCACCAATGCACCCACCACACAGCTCCACCAATGCACCCACTAAGCTCCACCGATGCACCCACCACACAGCTTCACCGAGGCACCCACCACAGAGCTCCACCGAGGCACCCACCACACCGCTCCACCGAGGCACCCACCACACAGCTCTACCAATGCACCCACCACACAGCTCCACCAATGCACCCACCACACAGCTCCACAGATGCACCCACCACACAGCTCCACCGATGCACCCACCACACAGCTCCACCGATGCACCCACCACACAGCCCTACCGATGCACCCACCACACAGCTCCACTGATGCACCCACCACACAGCTCCACCGATGCACCCACCACCCAGCTCCACTGATGCACCCACCACACAGCTCCACCGACACAGCTCCACCGATGTACCCACCCCACAGCTCCACTGATGCACCCAATGCACAGCTCCACCGATGCACCCACCACACAGCTCCACCGACACAGCTCCACCGATGCACCCACCACACAGCCCAACCGATGCACCCACCACACAGCTCCACCGATGCACCCACCACACAGCTCCACCGATGCACCCACCACACAGCTCCACCTACACAGCTCCACCGATGCACCCACCACACAGCTCCACCGATGCACCCACCACACAGCTCCACTGATGCACCCACCACACAGCTCCACCGAGGCACCCACCACACAGCTACACCAATGCACCCACCACACAGCTCCACCGATGCACCCACCACACAGCTCCACCGATGCACCCACCACACAGCTCCACCTCAGCAGCCATCTTGAGTGAGGGAAGGGTGGCGGTGCAGTGCTTGGAAAACTCCCGCCCTCCTCTCTCTCTCCATGCATAAATACATTAGACCATTCCGTCCGCGCAGCGGGCGGGCGTAGCGGGCGCGCCGGCGGCGCGCCAAAGGCGCGCATAAGGCGGGCCCGTCTGCGCCCGTCCGCGCCAGGACCGGGCCTAGGGCCACGACCCCTGGCCGACCGTTGGATACCCATCCCCAACCCGGTTACTCACGCTCGACGTTACTGCAATCTAGACCTGCACAAGACCCAAGCTGCCCCATACTAGATCCATCCGTGGTCCCACATGCCCTCAGTGCCTCATGCACCCATTGTCATCTCTCTATTCCTTTATGTTGTGCCCAGGCTCATACCAATCAGCCGACCACCTCCAAAAACGACTCCTTTCTATTTGCACTTATCAATGCCCGCTCAATATGCAAGCATAGCCAGGAAGTAGCTGACCAAATTACCCATAATAAATTAGATATGTTGTTTGTCACTGAAACCTGGGCAGATGAGTCATCAGAACCAGATATGGTCACGGCAGTACCCATGGGTTACAAGGCTTACAGACATGATAGAGCCGGGGAAAAAAAAGGAGGGGGCCTGGCCATCATAGCCAAAGACTGCTTTACGGTTAGAGTAACTCCCATCCCTTCTACATCCTGTGAAGCGATGGAATTCGGAATAAAGCTCTGCTCCGTCTTCAATTTCAAGGGAATATTGATCTATCGCCCCCCTGGGACGAAGACTGGCTTCCTTGCCAACATCAACACAATGCTGGAAACCTTAGCCACAGAAACAACACTTACAGTTCTAGGTGATCTGAACTTTCACCTAGATCAAGCCGACCAAACTGATACATCCTCCCTTGTAACAGACATGGAAATATTAGGGTTAAATCAATTGGTCGCCTGTCCCACACATTTAGCTGGCCACACGCTTGACGCTATATTCTCAAATGTTGAGGGCCTTCAAATAATGAACACCTTACCTATGCCGTGGACTGACCATTACGCTATTTTTGGCAAACTCAACATCCCCACCGAGACTCCTCAACCTAAAACACCTCGGATAAGGAACCAAAACACTTTCAAAGACTGGAAGCACATAAATCACACAGAGTTAAAAACGCAACTGGTCAAAACCTGTCCCACGGTGTCCACTGACCCCAATATGGCTACATCACAATTCCAGACCTGGCTCGCCCACGCAACGGAGAGCTCCGTCCCCACTAAATCACTGTCTAGGAATAGATCCAAACCTACCGCTCCATGGTATTCCGACGAGCTAAGATTGCAAAAACAGACTAGCAGGAATCTGGAAAGGCGCTGGAGACTTACCTACGACATGGATAGCAAGAAAGTCTATAAAGACTCATTGGCCCTCTATAAATCCATGATCATTAAAGCAAAAAAAATTTTTTACACAAATAAAATTGATCAAGCTAAGAACTCTAGTAAGCAATTGTTTGAAGTTACGAAAATATTGGCAGGCAATGCTCCTGACCTCACCCCCCCCCCCCGTCTCAAGCTCTCTGTGACGCTCTGGCAGACTTTTTTTTCACCAAGGTGGACGAAATTTATCAGGCCTTCGCCTCTAAACCCGCGACCATTAATAGGGATCCCCTTTGTGCACATTCAACCAATGATTTCTCAAGTTTCACCCCACTCACAGATGAGCACACAAGGACTATTGTTTCCTCTATCAAAAGTGGTTCCGCCCTGGACCCTTGTCCTCTATCAGTTCTACCACCAGTAATGGAGTCCATCATACCTGTGCTGACACAAGTCTGTAACACCATCGTGTCTTCGGCTATTTACCCAAAATCTCTAAAAAACACTTTATTGAAACCTTTATTAAAAAAACCCTGCTTAGATAAAAAAGAACTTAAAAATTACAGACCTATTGCTAGCCTTCCATTCTTGGCCAAAGTGGTCAAAAAGGCCATGAATTCCCAACTATCTGACTTTTTAGAAAAACACCGACTGCTCGACGACTCCCAATTCGGCTTTCGGAGGTACCACGGGACCGAGACGGCCCTCATTAAAGCTGCTGACGATGTCAGAGCCATCCGGGACCAAGGAGGTACCGCTATTCTAGTTCTATTGGATCTATCTGCAGCCTTCGACACGGTCGACCACAACATCTTGGTCGACAGTGTCGGAAAGTTGGGCATCCGACATCATGCCAGAGACCTACTTGCCTCCTTTCTAGCAGAGAGATCTCAAGCAGTCACCCTCGGACCTTTCCAGTCTGCGCAACTCTCGCTGCCATGCGGGGTCCCCCAAGGCTCATCCCTTAGTCCGACACTATTTAATATATATGTGTCGGACCTCGCCCATGTCATCAGGGCATATGGGATGAGCCTAACGTCTTAAGCAGATGACACACAACTAGTCCTGGCCATCAAGGGTGACGGAGGACAAGTGGCACAAAACTTTAAAGATGGACTACTGGAAATAGGAGAGTGGATGACCAAAAATTGCCTCAAGCTGAACTCAGAAAAAACTGAGGTAGTCATCTTTGGACCACTCCTCCCAGCATGGTCATCATGCTGGTGGCCAGCAGCTTTTGGCTCACCCCCCACTCCATCAGCTAAAGTCAGGAATTTGGGAGTCATCTTTGATGACGGGCTCACCTTTCTGGACCATGCAAATAAAGTCGCTACCACCGCCCATTTTAAACTGAAAATGATCAGGAAGATTCGCCCCTTTCTACCTGAGGCAGCAATTAAGACACTGGTCAGTGCTTTAGTCTTGTCATCACTAGACTATTGTAACTGGCTATTTCTTAATGCCGAGGCCAGGGTCAAACAAAAGTTACAGTCCATTCAGAATGCGGCTGCACGACTGATTTCAGGAACTGCTAAGTTCAGTCCCATTTCAGATACGATCAGGCAGTACCACTGGTTACCGATCCACAAAAGAATAAAGTTCAAGTCCTTGTGCATAGTTTATAAATCACTTAACAACCAAGGACCGCATGCCCTCAAAAACCAATTAACTCCCTACATACCCTGCAGACAGTTACGCTCTTCCACAATACACCAATTAGTAATTCCTCGAACAAAAACAGTGTCCTGGGGTGACCGCCGCTTTTCAGTGGCCGCACCCAAACTCTGGAATGCCCTTCCTCAGTACATCAGGACGAGTCCGTCACTCCAACAATTTCGAAAACTTTTAAAGACATGGCTCTTCAATCAGTGAGGCGGTGACTACACACAGGAGACAGATGATTTCTAGCGCCGAGACGCCTACGGGTATTTGCTGCGCTCTATAAATGTCAAAATAAATAAATAAATAAATAGATGCAGCAACCACACAGCTTCACCGACACAGCTCCACCGATGAACCCACCACCCAGCTCCACCGAGGCACCCACCACATAGCTCCACCAATGCACCCACCACACAGCTCCACCGATGCACCCACCACACAGCTCCACCGATGCAGCAACCACACAGCTTCACTGACACAGCTCCACTGATGCACCCACCACCCAGCTCCACCGATGCACCCACCACACAGCTCCACCAGCACAGCTCCACCGATGCACCCACCACACAGCTCCACCGATGCACCCACCACATAGCTCCACCGAGGCACCCACCATACAGCTCCACCAAGGCACCCACCACACAGCTCCACCGATGCACCCACCACACAGCTCCACCGATGCACCCACCACACAGCTCCACCGAGGCACCCACCACACAGCTCCACAGATGCACCCACCACACAGCTCCACAGATGCACCCACCTCACAGCTCCACCGAAGCACCCACCACACAGCTCCACCGAAGCACCCACCACACAGCTCCACCGATGCACCCACCATGCAGCTCCACCGATGCAGCAACCACACAGCTCCACTGACACAGCTCCACCGATGCACCCACCAGCCAGCTCCACCGATGCACCCACCACACAGCTCCACCGACACAGCTCCACCAATGCACCCACCACACAGCTCCACCCATGCACCCACCACACAGCTCCACCGAGGCACCCACCATACAGCTCCACCAAGGCACCCATCACACAGCTCCACCGATGCACCCACCACACAGCTCCACCGATGCTCCAACTAAGCTCCACCAATGCACCCACCACACAGCTCCACCAATTCACCCACCACACAGCTCCACCGATGTACCCACCACACAGCTCCACCTACACAGCTTCACCAATGCACCCACCACACAGCTCCACCGATGCACCCACCACACAGCTCCACCGATGCACCCACCACACAGCTCCATCGATGCACCCACCACACAGCTCCACCGAGGCACCCACCACACAGCTCCACTGATGCACTCACCACAAAGCTCCACCAATGCACCCACCACACAGCTCCACCGATGCAGCAACCACACAGCTCCACTGACACAGCTCCACTGATGCACCCACCACCTAGCTCCACCGATGCACCCACCACACAGCTCCACCAACACAGCTCCACCGAGGCACCCACCATACAGCTCCACCAAGGCACCCACCACACAGCTCCACCGATGAACCAACCACACAGCTCCACCGAGGCACCCACCACACAGCTCCACAGATGCACCCACCACACAGCTCCACAGATGCACCCACCACACAGCTCCAGAGATGCACCCACCACACAGCTCCACAGATGCACCCACTACACAGCTCCACCGAAGCACCCACCACACAGCTCCACCGAAGCACCCACCACACAGCTCTACCGAAGCACCCACCACAAAGCTCCACCGATGCACCCACCACACAGCTTCACCGATGCAGCAACCACACAGCTCCACTGACACAGCTCCACCGATGCACCCACCACCCAGCTCCACTGATGCACCCACCACAGAGCTCCACCTACACAGCTCCGCCGATGCACACACCACACAGCTCCACCGAGGCACCCACCACACAGCTCCACCGATGCACCCACCACACAGCTCCACCGATGCACCCACCACACAGCTCCACCGATGAACCCACCACACAGCTCCACCGATGCAGCAACCACACAGCTCCACTGACACAGCTCCACTGATGCACCCACCACCCAGCTCCACCGATGCACCCACCACACAGCTCCACCGACACAGCTCCACCGATGCACCCACCACACAGCTCCACCGATGCACCCACCACACAGCTCCACCGATGCTCCAACTAAGCTCCACCAATGCATCCACCACACAGCTCCACCAATGCACCCACTAAGCTCCACCGATACACCCACCACACAGCTTCACGGATGCACCCACCAGACAGCTCCACCATGGCGCCCACCACACAGCTCCACCAATGCACCCACCACACAGCTCCACTGACACAGCTCCACCGATGCACCCACCACACAGCTCCACTGATGCCCCCACCACACAGCTCCACCGATGCACCCATAACACAGCTCCACCGATGCCCCAAATAAGCTCCACCAATGCACCCACCACACAGCTCCACCAATGCACCCACTAAGCTCCACCGATGCACCCACCACACAGCTTCACCGATGCACCCACCACAGAGCTCCACCGAGGCATCCACTACACTGCTCCACCGAGGAACCCACCACACAGCTCTACCAATGCACCCACCACACAGCTCCACCAATGCACCCACCACACAGCTCCACAGATGCACCCACCACACAGCTCCACCGATGCACCCACCACACAGCTCCACCGATGCACCCACCACAGAGCTCCAATGAGGCACCCACCACACAGCTCCACCGAGGCACCCACCACACAGCCCTACCGATGCACCCACCACACAGCTCCACTGATGCACCCACCACACAGCTCCACTGATGCACCCACCACCCAGCTCCACCGATGCACCCACCACACAGCTCCACCGACACAGCTCCACCGATGTACCCACCCCACAGCTCCACCGATGCACCCACCACACAGCTCCACCGATGCAGCGACCACACAGCTCCACCGACACAGCTCCACCGATGCACCCACCACACAGCTCCACCGACACAGCTCCACCGATGCACCCACCACACAGCTCAACCGATGCATCCACCACACAGCTCCACCAATGCACCCACCACACAGCTCCACTGATGCACCCACCACACAGCTCCACCTTTACAGCTCCACGATGCACCCACCACACAGCTCCACTGATGCACCCACCACACAGCTCCACCGATGCACCCACCACACAGCTCCACCGATGCACCCACCACACAGCTCCACCGAGGCACCCACCACACAGCTTCAGTGATGCACCCACCACACAGCTCCACCAATGCACCCACCACACAGCTCCACCAATTCACCCACCACACAGCTCCACCAATGTACCCACCACACAGCTCCACCTACACAGCTTCACCAATGCACCCACCACACAGCTCCACCGATGCACCCACCACACAGCTCCACCGATGCACCCACCACACAGCTCCATCGATGCACCCACCACACAGCTCTACCGAGGCATCCACCACACAGCTCCACTGATGCACTCACCACACAGCTCCACCGATGCAGCAACCACACAGCTCCACTGACACAGCTCCACTGATGCACCCACCACCTAGCTCCACCGATGCACCCACCACACAACTCCACCAACACAGCTCCACCGATGCACCCACCACACAGCTCCACCGATGCACCCACCACACAGCTCCACCGAGGCACCCACCATACAGCTCCACCAAGGCACCCACCACACAGCTCCACCGATGCACCAACCACACAGCTCCACCGAGGCACCCACCACACAGCTCCACAGATGCACTCACCACACAGCTCCACAGATGCACCCACCACACAGCTCCAGAGATGCACCCACCACACAGCTCCACAGATGCACCCACTACACAGCTCCACCGAAGCACCCACCACACAGCTCCACCGAAGCACCCACCACACAGCTCTACCGAAGCACCCACCACAAAGCTCCACCGATGCACCCACCACACAGCTTCACCGATGCAGCAACCACACAGCTCCACTGACACAGCTCCACCGATGCACCCACCACCCAGCTCCACTGATGCACCCACCACAGAGCTCCACCTACACAGCTCCACCGATGCACACACCACACAGCTCCACCGAGGCACCCACCACACAGCTCCACCGATGCACCCACCACACAGCTCCACCGATGCACCCACCACACAGCTCCACCGATGAACCCACCACACAGCTCCACCGATGCAGCAACCACACAGCTCCACTGACAGAGCTCCACTGATGCACCCACCACCCAGCTCCACCGATGCACCCACCACACAGCTCCACCGACACAGCTCCACCGATGCACCCAACATACAGCTCCACCAAGGCACCCACCACACAGCTCCACCGATGCACCCACCACACAGCTTCACCGATGCTCCAACTAAGCTCCACCAATGCATCCACCACACAGCTCCACCAATGCACCCACTAAGCTCCACCGATACACCCACCACACAGCTTCACGGATGCACCCACCAGACAGCTCCACCATGGCGCCCACCACACAGCTCCACCAATGCACCCACCACACAGCTCCACTGACACAGCTCCACCGATGCACCCACCACACAGCTCCACTGATGCACCCACCACACAGCTCCACCGATGCACCCATAACACAGCTCCACCGATGCCCCAAATAAGCTCCACCAATGCATCCACCACACAGCTCCACCAATGCACCCACCACACAGCTCCACTGATGCACCCACCACACAGCTTCACCGATGCACCCACCACAGAGCTCCACCGAGGCACCCACCACACCGCTCCACCGAGGAACCCACCACACAGCTCTATCAATGCACCCACCACACAGCTCTACCAATGCACCCACCACACAGCTCCACAGATGCACCCACCACACAGCTCCACCGATGCACCCACCACACAGCTCCACCGATGCACCCACCACACAGCTCCACCGATGCAGCGACCACACAGCTCCACCGACACAGCTCCACCGATGCACCCACCACCCAGCTCCATCGATGCACCCACCACACAGCTCCACCGACACAGCTCCACCGATGCACCCACCACACAGCTTCACCGATGCACCCACCACAGAGCTCCACCGAGGCACCCACCACACCGCTCCACCGAGGAACCCACCACACAGCTCTATCAATGCACCCACCACACAGCTCCACCAATGCACCCACCACACAGCTCCACAGATGCACCCACCACACAGCTCCACCGATGCACCCACCACACAGCTCCACCGATGCAGCGACCACACAGCTCCACCGACACAGCTCCACCGATGCACCCACCACCCAGCTCCATCGATGCACCCACCACACAGCTCCACCGACACAGCTCCACCGATGCACCCACCACACAGCTCAAGCGATGCATCCACCACACAGCTCCACCAATGCACCCACCACACAGCTCCACTGATGCACCCACCACACAGCTCCACCTTTACAGCTCCACCGATGCACCCACCACATAGCTCCACTGATGCACCCACCACACAGCTCCACCGATGCACCCACCACACAGCTCCACCGATGCACCCACCACACAGCTCCACCGAGGCACCCACCACACAGCTTCACTGATGCACCCACCACACAGCTCCACCGATGAACCAACCACACAGCTCCACCGAGGCACCCACCACACAGCTCCACAGATGCACCCACCACACAGCTCCACAGATGCACCCACCACACAGCTCCAGAGATGCACCCACCACACAGCTCCACAGATGCACCCACTACACAGCTCCACCGAAGCACCCACCACACAGCTCCACCGAAGCACCCACCACACAGCTCTACCGAAGCACCCACCACAAAGCTCCACCGATGCACCCACCACACAGCTTCACCGATGCAGCAACCACACAGCTCCACTGACACAGCTCCACCGATGCACCCACCACCCAGCTCCACTGATGCACCCACCACAGAGCTCCACCTACACAGCTCCGCCGATGCACACACCACACAGCTCCACCGAGGCACCCACCACACAGCTCCACCGATGCACCCACCACACAGCTCCACCGATGCACCCACCACACAGCTCCACCGATGAACCCACCACACAGCTCCACCGATGCAGCAACCACACAGCTCCACTGACACAGCTCCACTGATGCACCCACCACCCAGCTCCACCGATGCACCCACCACACAGCTCCACCGACACAGCTCCACCGATGCACCCACCACACAGCTCCACCGATGCACCCACCACACAGCTCCACCGATGCTCCAACTAAGCTCCACCAATGCATCCACCACACAGCTCCACCAATGCACCCACTAAGCTCCACCGATACACCCACCACACAGCTTCACGGATGCACCCACCAGACAGCTCCACCATGGCGCCCACCACACAGCTCCACCAATGCACCCACCACACAGCTCCACTGACACAGCTCCACCGATGCACCCACCACACAGCTCCACTGATGCCCCCACCACACAGCTCCACCGATGCACCCATAACACAGCTCCACCGATGCCCCAAATAAGCTCCACCAATGCACCCACCACACAGCTCCACCAATGCACCCACTAAGCTCCACCGATGCACCCACCACACAGCTTCACCGATGCACCCACCACAGAGCTCCACCGAGGCATCCACTACACTGCTCCACCGAGGAACCCACCACACAGCTCTACCAATGCACCCACCACACAGCTCCACCAATGCACCCACCACACAGCTCCACAGATGCACCCACCACACAGCTCCACCGATGCACCCACCACACAGCTCCACCGATGCACCCACCACAGAGCTCCAATGAGGCACCCACCACACAGCTCCACCGAGGCACCCACCACACAGCCCTACCGATGCACCCACCACACAGCTCCACTGATGCACCCACCACACAGCTCCACTGATGCACCCACCACCCAGCTCCACCGATGCACCCACCACACAGCTCCACCGACACAGCTCCACCGATGTACCCACCCCACAGCTCCACCGATGCACCCACCACACAGCTCCACCGATGCAGCGACCACACAGCTCCACCGACACAGCTCCACCGATGCACCCACCACACAGCTCCACCGACACAGCTCCACCGATGCACCCACCACACAGCTCAACCGATGCATCCACCACACAGCTCCACCAATGCACCCACCACACAGCTCCACTGATGCACCCACCACACAGCTCCACCTTTACAGCTCCACGATGCACCCACCACACAGCTCCACTGATGCACCCACCACACAGCTCCACCGATGCACCCACCACACAGCTCCACCGATGCACCCACCACACAGCTCCACCGAGGCACCCACCACACAGCTTCACTGATGCACCCACCACACAGCTCCACCAATGCACCCACCACACAGCTCCACCAATTCACCCACCACACAGCTCCACCAATGTACCCACCACACAGCTCCACCTACACAGCTTCACCAATGCACCCACCACACAGCTCCACCGATGCACCCACCACACAGCTCCACCGATGCACCCACCACACAGCTCCATCGATGCACCCACCACACAGCTCCACCGAGGCATCCACCACACAGCTCCACTGATGCACTCACCACACAGCTCCACCGATGCAGCAACCACACAGCTCCACTGACACAGCTCCACTGATGCACCCACCACCTAGCTCCACCGATGCACCCACCACACAACTCCACCAACACAGCTCCACCGATGCACCCACCACACAGCTCCACCGATGCACCCACCACACAGCTCCACCGAGGCACCCACCATACAGCTCCACCAAGGCACCCACCACACAGCTCCACCGATGCACCAACCACACAGCTCCACCGAGGCACCCACCACACAGCTCCACAGATGCACTCACCACACAGCTCCACAGATGCACCCACCACACAGCTCCAGAGATGCACCCACCACACAGCTCCACAGATGCACCCACTACACAGCTCCACCGAAGCACCCACCACACAGCTCCACCGAAGCACCCACCACACAGCTCTACCGAAGCACCCACCACAAAGCTCCACCGATGCACCCACCACACAGCTTCACCGATGCAGCAACCACACAGCTCCACTGACACAGCTCCACCGATGCACCCACCACCCAGCTCCACTGATGCACCCACCACAGAGCTCCACCTACACAGCTCCACCGATGCACACACCACACAGCTCCACCGAGGCACCCACCACACAGCTCCACCGATGCACCCACCACACAGCTCCACCGATGCACCCACCACACAGCTCCACCGATGAACCCACCACACAGCTCCACCGATGCAGCAACCACACAGCTCCACTGACAGAGCTCCACTGATGCACCCACCACCCAGCTCCACCGATGCACCCACCACACAGCTCCACCGACACAGCTCCACCGATGCACCCAACATACAGCTCCACCAAGGCACCCACCACACAGCTCCACCGATGCACCCACCACACAGCTCCACCGATGCTCCAACTAAGCTCCACCAATGCATCCACCACACAGCTCCACCAATGCACCCACTAAGCTCCACCGATACACCCACCACACAGCTTCACGGATGCACCCACCAGACAGCTCCACCATGGCGCCCACCACACAGCTCCACCAATGCACCCACCACACAGCTCCACTGACACAGCTCCACCGATGCACCCACCACACAGCTCCACTGATGCACCCACCACACAGCTCCACCGATGCACCCATAACACAGCTCCACCGATGCCCCAAATAAGCTCCACCAATGCATCCACCACACAGCTCCACCAATGCACCCACCACACAGCTCCACTGATGCACCCACCACACAGCTTCACCGATGCACCCACCACAGAGCTCCACCGAGGCACCCACCACACCGCTCCACCGAGGAACCCACCACACAGCTCTATCAATGCACCCACCACACAGCTCTACCAATGCACCCACCACACAGCTCCACAGATGCACCCACCACACAGCTCCACCGATGCACCCACCACACAGCTCCACCGATGCACCCACCACACAGCTCCACCGATGCAGCGACCACACAGCTCCACCGACACAGCTCCACCGATGCACCCACCACCCAGCTCCATCGATGCACCCACCACACAGCTCCACCGACACAGCTCCACCGATGCACCCACCACACAGCTTCACCGATGCACCCACCACAGAGCTCCACCGAGGCACCCACCACACCGCTCCACCGAGGAACCCACCACACAGCTCTATCAATGCACCCACCACACAGCTCCACCAATGCACCCACCACACAGCTCCACAGATGCACCCACCACACAGCTCCACCGATGCACCCACCACACAGCTCCACCGATGCAGCGACCACACAGCTCCACCGACACAGCTCCACCGATGCACCCACCACCCAGCTCCATCGATGCACCCACCACACAGCTCCACCGACACAGCTCCACCGATGCACCCACCACACAGCTCAAGCGATGCATCCACCACACAGCTCCACCAATGCACCCACCACACAGCTCCACTGATGCACCCACCACACAGCTCCACCTTTACAGCTCCACCGATGCACCCACCACATAGCTCCACTGATGCACCCACCACACAGCTCCACCGATGCACCCACCACACAGCTCCACCGATGCACCCACCACACAGCTCCACCGAGGCACCCACCACACAGCTTCACTGATGCACCCACCACACAGCTCCACCGATGCACCCAACACTTAGCTCCACCGTGGCACCAACCACACAGCTCCACCGATGCAGCAACCACACAGCTCCACCGACACAGCTCCACCGATGCACCCACCACCCAGCTCCACCGATGCACCCACCACACAGCTCCACCGACACAGCTACACCGATGCACCCACCACACAGCTCCACCGATGCACCCACCACATAGCTCCACCGAGGCACCCACCATACAGCTCCACCAAGGCACCCACCACACAGCTCCACCGATGCACCGACCACACAGCTCCACCGATGCACCCACCACACAGCTCCAACGAGGCACCCACCACACAGCTCCACAGATGCACCCACCACACAGCTCCACAGATGCACCCACCACACAGCTCCACCGAAGCACCCACCACACAGCTCCACCGAAGCACCCACCACACAGCTCCACTGATGCACCCACCACACAGCTCCACTGATGCACCCACCACACAGCTCCACCGATGCACCCATAACACAGCTCCACCGATGCCCCAAATAAGCTCCACCAATGCACCCACCACACAGCTCCACCAATGCACCCACTAAGCTCCACCGATGCACCCACCACACAGCTTCACCGATGCACCCACCACAGAGCTCCACCGAGGCACCCACCACACCGCTCCACCGAGGAACCCACCACACAGCTCTACCAATGCACCCACCACACAGCTCCACCAATGCACCCACCACACAGCTCCACAGATGCACCCACCACACAGCTCCACTGATGCACCCACCACACAGCTCCACCGATGCACCCACCACAGAGCTCCAATGAGGCACCCACCACACAGCTCCACCGAGGCACCCACCACACAGCCCTACCGATGCACCCACCACACAGCTCCACTGATGCACCCACCACACAGCTCCACTGATGCACCCACCACCCAGCTCCACCGATGCACCCACCACACAGCTCCACCGACACAGCTCCACCGATGTACCCACCCCACAGCTCCACCGATGCACCCACCACACAGCTCCACCGATGCAGCGACCACACAGCTCCACCGACACAGCTCCACTGATGCACCCACCACCCAGCTCCATCGATGCACCCACCACACAGCTCCACTGAGGCACCCACCACAGAGCTCCACCAATGCACCCACCACACAGCTCCACCGATGCACCCACCACACAGCTCCACCGATGCAGCAACCACACAGCTTCACTGACACAGCTCCACCGATGCACCCACCACCCAGCTCCACCGATGCACCCACCACACAGCTCCACCAGCACAGCTCCACCGATGCACCCACCACACAGCTCCACCGATGCACCCACCACATAGCTCCACCGAGGCACCCACCATACAGCTCCACCAAGGCACCCACCACACAGCTCCACCGATGCACCCACCACACAGCTCCACCGATGCACCCACCACACAGCTCCACCGAGGCACCCACCACACAGCTCCACAGATGCACCCACCACACAGCTCCACAGATGCACCCACCACACAGCTCCACCGAAGCACCCACCACACAGCTCCACCGATGCACCCACCATGCAGCTCCACTGATGCAGCAACCACACAGCTCCACTGACACAGCTCCACCCATGCACCCACCACCCAGCTCCACCGATGCACCCACCATACAGCTCCACCGACACAGCTCCACCGATGCACCCACCACACAGCTCCACCCATGCACCCACCACACAGCTCCACCGAGGCACCCACCATACAGCGTGAACAACAAAGAGAGAAGACCAGGTCAAGGATGGTGTAGTGTCCTGGGTAGTGTGCGGCAATCACACGGGTACATGTGTGAACAAAATGAATAAAGAATCCTACTGGGCTATGAAAGTCCCATCAGACCACCCACATGGCGGTATCTCATCATATGGGGATCTTTAATCGCTCCAGACATCGCCTGAAGCATCTCATGGCGGTGCATAAGTGAAGAGCGAGAGATATAGCCACAGTGGTACTCAAAAAATTATAATGTAGAAAATTATGGAAAAATGCAGTGCTATTGAAAAAGGTGCTATCTAAAATTGGCTACCTAGATTAAAGTAAATGGCTAATGATGATTGGTCTAGGTGTCAAGATTAAAAACACGCCTGGTAGTGGGTAAATAAAACTACATCATGGCGCTGTGCAAGCGGTCGACTAGTTTCAGCTGTCAGGAGTATTACTCCAGCTTTCATCAGGACCTTGAAGAGATTTGTATGATAAGCTACTGCAACAAAGTTTAGGGGGTGCAGACACATGTAAGAGAAAATAAATTATAGCGATAACATGTGATATACTCAGGTAGAAATTGTCTCCCCCTGACAACTTGGAACCCCAGTGTCCACTGGTCACAGGATAAGATCTTCTTCCTGCCAGAAAACAACAAAAATACACTGTATTCATTTACACACTTGGAACCATACAAAAACCACAAACACCACCAAGACAGGGAACACCAGCAAGAACAATCTACGTTCTGCCCAAAATATAAGCATATTAGCTTCATCACTGAGAGGCATTACCTCGTAGTGATACTCACCCAGCTTTGTGTGGGTGAAGGCCTCACCTCACCCGGCAACTGCTCGGGAAGTAGAGGCCCCGCTCTGGTGTGCAAGAAAAAGGACACAGTTAGCACTCACGTCTTCTATGTCCAGCCGAATCGCTATGCACACACTAACCCAGTAAAAGTGTGACAGACTCCCGTTAACCCACCAGAGACCTCCCTCTCCGTCACTCTGCCACCATCAGTTTTATGGCGGAATAATGCCCTCAGGTGGAAGCTTTACACCAATGCATTATACAGTACTAAATGTGTATGGTAACTGGATTGCCCTAGGAGGGAAAGCTAACAACAAAATAATAACTTCTGTAGATAGTGTTAACCAATAACCAATCCTGTGCTCGACTCAGGGTACTTAGTTGTATTTAGAGTCTAAAAAACCAAAGAGTCTGAGAGCTGCGTCTGGATGTTGTTGTAAGCATCAGGGTGGTTGGCTATGGTATGAACCTGTAAAACCTGTGCAAACCTTGCTATAGACAGTCTAGAAGCCACTCACTATCGGTACTTTTCTAAGAGAGAGCGCTGCAAAATAGACCTTGACAGCCCTAAGCTTACCTATCCGTCGTTGCCTCGCGTTTGGATCCGAGCGGAAGGGGAGGCACAGATAGGTCCAGCTGAATCGTTATTGAATCCCAGCTGAAGCGCTCGTAAACCAATACAAGCATGGAACGTGGCCATGTGGTCGTAAATGGGTTTAAATGAAAGCGCCTATGAGTAAGCAGGATACTCGCTGCTGTAAGTACAAGGCGAGTAGATGGAAAGCCGGGCGGACCCATTAGACGAGTGCCGGCACTGATCTAAACGCGCATGCGCGGGAGTGTCTAGGAGGGACACTATTCCCCCGCGCAAGTGCAGAACCTGATGGGGACGTCTCCGGTAATCTAAAGAATTAAAGGTCACGGTTCCCTGGTGTTCAAAGTTCTAAATGATGCCTGTGTTGGAGGAGGATGCAAGATTACGCCTCTAAATATATATAATCAACTGTCAGTGAAATATCCTTGTATATCAAATGGAAAATATATCGACAGTATCGGGGCAGTGTAATGCATAAGGCGGTATTGTAACAGTAAGCTGCCAGTGCAATACGGATGTATCTAAGGTAAGCAAGGTGCACAATAATAAGTAAAATAAAATTACTTGAAATCAAAAAGGTGTTGGATTGCAACATGATAACATGGTGTAGTGCTGAGGCATTTACACAAAGGGAAAAGAGCTGACTGTGGACAGCTATTGGAACGGAAGGAGTCAGGGCAAGCGGGCGGTAGGAGTCAAAGCACACTTGAACTGGGGGAGCTGAATGATGTAAACAGAATATAAGTTTACATCTGACATATATAGACCCGCAACGGAACGTTGCTCTAAATACTCAAAAACAAATGTGTGGAGGGTCAAGAGGGGAAATAGTTTAACGACCTGTCAGCTCATGCCCCTTACAACAACGTGAACAACAAAGAGAGAAGACCAGGTCAAGGATGGTGTAGTGTCCTGGGTAGTGTGCGGCAATCACACGGGTACATGTGTGAACAAAATGAATAAAGAATCCTACTGGACTATGAAAGTCCCATCAGACCACCCACATGGCGGTATCTCATCATATGGGGATCTGTAATCGCTCCAGACATCGCCTGAAGCATCTCATGGCGGTGCATAAGTGAAGAGCAATAGATATAGCCACAGTGGTACTCAAAAAATTATAATGTAGAAAATTATGGAAAAATGCAGTGCTATTGAAAAAGGTGCTATCTAAAATTGGCTACCTAGATTAAAGTAAATGGCTAATGATGATTGGTCTAGGTGTCAAGATTAAAAACACGCCTGGTAGTGGGTAAATAAAACTACATCATGGCACTGTGCAAGCGGTCGACTAGTTTCAGCTGTCAGGAGTATTACTCCAGCTTTCATCAGGACCTTGAAGAGATTTGTATGATAAGCTACTGCAACAAAGTTTAGGGGGTGCAGACACATGTAAGAGAAAATAAATTATAGCGATAACATGTGATATACTCAGGTAGAAATTGTCTCCCCCTGACAACTTGGAACCCCAGTGTCCACTGGTCACAGGATAAGATCTTCTTCCTGCCAGAAAACAACAAAAATACACTGTATTCATTTACACACTTGGAACCATACAAAAACCACAAACACCACCAAGACAGGGAACACCAGCAAGAACAATCTACGTTCTGCCCAAAATATAAGCATATTAGCTTAATCACTGAGAGGCATTACCTCGTAGTGATACTCACCCAGCTTTGTGTGGGTGAAGGCCTCACCTCACCCGGCAACTGCTCGGGAAGTAGAGGCCCCGCTCTGGTGTGCAAGAAAAAGGACACAGTTAGCACTCACGTCTTCTATGTCCAGCCGAATCGCTATGCACACACTAACCCAGTAAAAGTGTGACAGACTCCCGTTAACCCACCAGAGACCTCCCTCCGTCACTCTGCCACCATCAGTTTTATGGCGGAATAATGCCCTCAGGTGGAAGCTTTACACCAATGCATTATACAGTACTAAATGCGTATGGTAACTGGATTGCCCTAGGAGGGAAAGCTAACAACAAAATTAATAACTTCTGTAGATAGTGTTAACCAATAACCAATCCTGTGCTCGACTCAGGGTACTTAGTTGTATTTAGAGTCTAAAAAACCAAAGAGTCTGAGAGCTGCGTCTGGATGTTGTTGTAACCATACAGCTCCACCAAGGCACACATCACACAGCTCCACCGATGCACCCACCACACAGCTCCACCGATGCTCCAACTAAGCTCCACCAATGCACCCACCACACAGCTCCACCAATTCACCCACCACACAGCTCCACCGATGTACCCACCACACAGCTCCACCTACACAGCTTCACCAATGCACCCACCACACAGCTCCACCGATGCACCCACCACACAGCTCCATCGATGCACCCACCACACAGCTCCACCGAGGCACCCACCACACAGCTCCACTGATGCACTCACCACACAGCTCCACCAATGCACCCACCACACAGCTCCACCGATGCAGCAACCACACAGCTCCACTGACACAGCTCCACTGATGCACCCACCACCTAGCTCCACCGATGCACCCACCACACAGCTCCACCAACACAGCTCCACCGATGCACCCACCACACAGCTCCACGGTTGCACCCACCACACAGCTCCACCGATGCAGCAACCACACAGCTCCACTGACACAGCTCCACTGATGCACCCACCACCTAGCTCCACCGATGCACCCACCACACAGCTCCACCAACACAGCTCCACCGATGCACCCACCACACAGCTCCACCGATGCACCCACCACACAGCTCCACGAGGCACCCACCATACAGCTCCACCAAGGCACCCACCACACAGCTCCACCGATGCACCAACCACACAGCTCCACCGAGGCACCCACCACACAGCTCCACAGATGCACCCACCACACAGCTCCACAGATGCACCCACCACACAGCTCCATAGATGCACCCACCACACAGCTCCACAGATGCACCCACTACACAGCTCCACCGAAGCACCAACCACACAGCTCCACCGAAGCACCCACCACACAGCTCCACCGAAGCACCCACCACACAGCTCCACCGATGCACCCACCACACAGCTTCACCGATGCAGCAACCACACAGCTCCACTGACACAGCTCCACCGATGCACCCAACACCCAGCTCCACTGATGCACCCACCACAGAGCTCCACCTACACAGCTCCACCGATGCACACACCACACAGCTCCACCGAGGCACCCACCACACAGCTCCAACGATGCACCCACCACACAGCTCCACCGATGCACCCACCACACAGCTCCACCGATGAACCCACCACACAGCTCCACCGATGCAGCAACCACACAGCTCCACTGACACAGCTCCACTGATGCACCCACCACCCAGCTCCACCGATGCACCCACCACACACCTCCACCGACACAGCTCCACCGATGCACCCAACATACAGCTCCACCAAGGCACCCACCACACAGCTCCACCGATGCACCCACCACACAGCTCCACCGATGCTCCAACTAAGCTCCACCAATGCATCCACCACACAGCTCCACCAATGCACCCACTAAGCTCCACCGATACACCCACCACACAGCTTCACGGATGCACCCACCAGACAGCTCCACCATGGCGCCCACCACACAGCTCCACCAATGCACCCACCACACAGCTCCACTGACACAGCTCCACCAATGCACCCACCACACAACTCCACTGATGCACCCACCACACAGCTCCACCGATGCACCCATAACACAGCTCCACCGATGCCCCAAATAAGCTCCACCAATGCACCCACCACACAGCTCCACCAATGCACCCACTAAGCTCCACCGATGCACCCACCACACAGCTTCACCGATGCACCCACCACAGAGCTCCACCGAGGCACCCACCACACCGCTCCACCGAGGAACCCACCACACAGCTCTACCAATGCACCCACCACACAGCTCCACCAATGCACCCACCACACAGCTCCACAGATGCACCCACCACACAGCTCCACTGATGCACCCACCACACAGCTCCACCGATGCACCCACCACAGAGCTCCAATGAGGCACCCACCACACAGCTCCACCGAGGCACCCACCACACAGCCCTACCGATGAACCCACCACACAGCTCCACTGATGCACCCACCACACAGCTCCACTGATGCACCCACCGACCAGCTCCACCGATGCACCCACCACACAGCTCCACTGACACAGCTCCACCGATGTACCCACCCCACAGCTCCACAGATGCACCCACCACACAGCTCCACCGATGCAGCGACCACACAGCTCCACCGACACAGCTCCACCGATGCACCCACCACCCAGCTCCATCGATGCACCCACCACACAGCTCCACCGACACAGCTCCACCGATGCACCCACCACACAGCTCAACCGATGCACCCACCACACAGCTCCACCAATGCACCCACCACACAGCTCCACTGATGCACCCACCACACAGCTCCACCTACACAGCTCCACCGATGCACCCACCACACAGCTCCACCGATGCACCCACCACACAGCTCCACCGATGCACCCACCACACAGCTCCACCGATGCACCCACCACACAGCTCCACCGAGGCACCCACCACACAACTTCACTGATGCACCCACCACACAGCTCCACCGATGCACCCACCACACAGCTCCACCGTGGCACCGACCACACAGCTCCACCGATGCAGCAACCACACAGCTCCACCGACACAGCTCCACCGATGCACCCACCACCCAGCTCCACCGATGCACCCACCACACAGCTCCACCGACACAGCTCCACCGATGCACCCACCACACAGCTCCACCGATGCACCCACCACATAGCTCCACCGAGGCACCCACCATACAGCTCCACCAAGGCACCCACCACACAGCTCCACCGATGCACCGACCACACAGCTCCACCGATGCACCCACCACACAGCTCCAACGAGGCACCCACCACACAGCTCCACAGATGCACCCACCACACAGCTCCACAGATGCACCCACCACACAGCTCCACCGAAGCACCCACCACACAGCTCCACCGAAGCACCCACCACACAGCTCCACCGATGCACCCACCACACAGCTCCACTGATGCACCCACCACACAGCTCCACCGATGCACCCATAGCACAGCTCCACCGATGCCCCAAATAAGCTCCACCAATGCACCCACCACACAGCTCCACCAATGCACCCACTAAGCTCCACCGATGCACCCACCACACAGCTTCACCGATGCACCCACCACAGAGCTCCACCGAGGCACCCACCACACCGCTCCACCGAGGAACCCACCACACAGCTCTACCAATGCACCCACCACACAGCTCCACCAATGCACCCACCACACAGCTCCATCGATGCACCCACCACACAGCTCCACCGACACAGCTCCACCGATGCACCCACCACACAGCTCAACCGATGCACCCACCACACAGCTCCACCAATGCACCCACCACACAGCTCCACTGATGCACCCACCACACAGCTCCACCTACACAGCTCCACCGATGCACCCACCACACAGCTCCACCGATGCACCCACCACACAGCTCCACCGATGCACCCACCACACAGCTCCACCGATGCACCCACCACACAGCTCCACCGAGGCACCCACCACACAACTTCACTGATGCACCCACCACACAGCTCCACCGATGCACCCACCACACAGCTCCACCGTGGCACCGACCACACAGCTCCACCGATGCAGCAACCACACAGCTCCACCGACACAGCTCCACTGATGCACCCACCACCCAGCTCCACCGATGCACCCACCACACAGCTCCACCGACACAGCTCCACCGATGCACCCACCACACAGCTCCACCGATGCACCCACCACATAGCTCCACCGAGGCACCCACCATACAGCTCCACCAAGGCACCCACCACACAGCTCCACCGATGCACCGACCACACAGCTCCACCGATGCACCCACCACACAGCTCCAACGAGGCACCCACCACACAGCTCCACAGATGCACCCACCACACAGCTCTACAGATGCACCCACCACACAGCTCCACCGAAGCACCCACCACACAGCTCCACCGAAGCACCCACCACACAGCTCCACCGATGCACCCACCACACAGCTCCACTGATGCACCCACCACACAGCTCCACCGATGCACCCATAGCACAGCTCCACCGATGCCCCAAATAAGCTCCACCAATGCACCCACAACACAGCTCCACCAATGCACCCACTAAGCTCCACCGATGCACCCACCACACAGCTTCACCGATGCACCCACCACAGAGCTCCACCGAGGCACCCACCACACCGCTCCACCGAGGAACCCACCACACAGCTCTACCAATGCACCCACCACACAGCTCCACCAATGCACCCACCACACAGCTCCACAGATGCACCCACCACACAGCTCCACCGATGCACCCACCACACAGCTCCACCGATGCACCCACCACAGAGCTCCAATGAGGCACCCACCACACAGCTCCACCGAGGCACCCACCACACAGCCCTACCGATGCACCCACCACACAGCTCCACTGATGCACCCACCATACAGCTCCACTGATGCACCCACAACCCAGCTCCACCGATGCACCCACCACACAGCTCCACTGACACAGCTCCACCGATGTACCCACCCCACAGCTCCACCGATGCACCCACCACACAGCTCCACCGATGCAGCGACCACACAGCTCCACCGACACAGCTCCACCGATGCACCCACCACCCAGCTCCATCGATGCACCCACCACACAGCTCCACCGACACAGCTCCACCGATGCACCCACCACACAGCTCAACCGATGCACCCACCACACAGCTCCACCAATGCACCCACCACACAGCTCCACTGATGCACCCACCACACAGCTCCACCTACACAGCTCCACCGATGCACCCACCACACAGCTCCACCGATGCACCCACCACACAGCTCCACCGATGCACCCACCACACAGCTCCACCGATGCACCCACCACTCAGCTCCACCGAGGCACCCACCACACAGCTTCACTGATGCACCCACCACACAGCTCCACCGATGCACCCACCACACAGCTGCACCGTGGCACCGACCACACAGCTCCACCGATGCAGCAACCACACAGCTCCACCGACACAGCTCCACCGATGCACCCACCACCCAGCTCCACCGATGCACCCACCACACAGCTCCACCGATGCACCCACCACACAGCTCCACCGACACAGCTCCACCGATGCACCCACCACACAGCTCCACCGAGGCACCCACCATACAGCTCCACCAAGGCACCCACCACACAGCTCCACCGATGCACCGACCACACAGCTCCACCGATACACCCACCACACAGCTCCAACGAGGCACCCACCACACAGCTCCACCGAAGCACCCACCACACAGCTCCACCGAAGCACCCTCCACACAGCTCCACCGATGCACCCACCACACAGCTCCACTGATGCACCCACCACACAGCTCCACCGATGCACCCATAGCACAGCTCCACCGATGCCCCAAATAAGCTCCACCAATGCACCCACCACACAGCTCCACCAATGCACCCACTAAGCTCCACCGATGCACCCACCACACAGCTTCACCGATGCACCCACCACAGAGCTCCACCGAGGCACCCACCACACCGCTCCACCGAGGAACCCACCACACAGCTCTACCAATGCACCCACCACACAGCTCCACCAATGCACCCACCACACAGCTCCATCGATGCACCCACCACACAGCTCCACCGACACAGCTTCACCGATGCACCCACCACACAGCTCAACCGATGCACCCACCACACAGCTCCACCAATGCACCCACCACACAGCTCCACTGATGCACCCACCACACAGCTCCACCTACACAGCTCCACCGATGCACCCACCACACAGCTCCACCGATGCACCCACCACACAGTTCCACCGATGCACCCACCACACAGCTCCACCGATGCACCCACCACACAGCTCCACCGAGGCACCCACCACACAACTTCACTGATGCACCCACCACACAGTTCACCGATGCACCCACCACACAGCTCCACCGTGGCACCGACCACAGAGCTCCACCGATGCAGCAACCACACAGCTCCACCGACACAGCTCCACCGATGCACCCACCACCCAGCTCCACCGATGCACCCACCACACAGCTCCACCGACACAGCTCCACCGATGCACCCACCACACAGCTCCACCGATGCACCCACCACATAGCTCCACCGAGGCACCCACCATACAGCTCCACCAAGGCACCCACCACACAGCTCCACCGATGCACCGACCACACAGCTCCACCGATGCACCCACCACACAGCTCCAACGAGGCACCCACCACACAGCTCCACAGATGCACCCACCACACAGCTCCACCGAAGCACCCAACACACAGCTCCACCGAAGAACCCACCACACAGCTCCACCGATGCACCCACCACACAGCTCCACTGATGCACCCACCACACAGCTCCACCGATGCACCCATAGCACAACTCCACCGATGCCCCAAATAAGCTACACCAATGCACCCACAACACAGCTCCACCAATGCACCCACTAAGCTCCACCGATGCACCCACCACACAGCTTCACCGATGCACCCACCACAGAGCTCCACCGAGGCACCCACCACACCGCTCCACCGAGGAACCCACCACACAG
The DNA here is from genome assembly GCF_964263255.1 of Lissotriton vulgaris. NCBI lineage: Eukaryota > Metazoa > Chordata > Amphibia > Caudata > Salamandridae > Lissotriton > Lissotriton vulgaris. The sequence goes on from NC_141689.1 coordinate 767,152,808, forward strand.
CTCTACCAATGCACCCACCACACAGCTCCACCAATGCACCCACCACACAGCTCCACAGATGCACCCACCACACAGCTCCACCGATGCACCCACCACACAGCTCCACCGATGCACCCACCACAGAGCTCCAATGAGGCACCCACCACACAGCTCCACCGAGGCACCCACCACACAGCCCTACCGATGCACCCACCACACAGCTCCACTGATGCACCCACCATACAGCTCCACTGATGCACCCACAACCCAGCTCCATCGATGCACCCACCACACAGCTCCACTGACACAGCTCCACCGATGTACCCACCCCACAGCTCCACCGATGCACCCACCACACAGCTCCACCGATGCAGCGACCACACAGCTCCACCGACACAGCTCCACCTATGCACCCACCACCCAGCTCCATCGATGCACCCACCACACAGCTCCACCGACACAGCTCCACCGATGCACCCACCACACAGCTCAACCGATGCACCCACCACACAGCTCCACCAATGCACCCACCACACAGCTCCACTGATGCACCCACCACACAGCTCCACCTACACAGCTCCACCGATGCACCCACCACACAGCTCCACCGATGCACCCACCACACAGCTCCACCGATGCACCCACCACACAGCTTCACCGATGCACCCACCACTCAGCTCCACCGAGGCACCCACCACACAGCTTCACTGATGCACCCACCACACAGCTCCACCGATGCACCCACCACACAGCTGCACCGTGGCACCGACCACACAGCTCCACCGATGCAGCAACCACACAGCTCCACCGACACAGCTCCACCGATGCACCCACCACCCAGCTCCACCGATGCACCCACCACACAGCTCCACCGATACACCCACCACACAGCTCCACCGACACAGCTCCACCGATGCACCCACCACACAGCTCCACCGAGGCACCCACCATACAGCTCCACCAAGGCACCCACCACACAGCTCCACCGATGCACCGACCACACAGCTCCACCGATGCACCCACCACACAGCTCCAACGAGGCACCCACCACACAGCTCCACAGATGCACCCACCACACAGCTCCACAGATGCACCCACCACACAGCTCCACCGAAGCACCCACCACACAGCTCCACCGAAGCACCCACCACACAGCTCCACCGATGCACCCACCACGCAGCTCCACCGATGCAGCAACCACACAGCTCCACTGACACAGCTCCACCGATGCACCCACCACCCAGCTCCACCGATGCACCCCCCACACAGCTCCACCGACACAGCTCCACCGATGCACCCACCACACAGCTCCACCCATGCACCCTCCACACAGCTCCACCGAGGCACCCACCATACAGCTCCACCAAGGCACCCACCACACAGCTCCACCGATGCACCCACCACAAAGCTCCACCGATGCTCCAACTAAGCTCCACCAATGCACCCACCACACAGCTCAACCAATGCACCCACCACACAGCTCCACCGATGCACCCACCACACAGCTCCACCTACACAGCTTCACCGATGCACCCACCACACAGCTCCACCGATGCACCCAGGCGGCAGACCCGAGAGCAGAGGACGGCCCGGGACCAGGGTTCGATTCCTAGCGCGGCAGGTTTCTGGACCAGGGTCAGCGGACTCGATAATTCTCTCGCCTCGGTGCCCACTCTGATCAGCGATCACACTCGGCAACTCTGGGCATTAGCTTGCCTCATCTTCACTAACGGCCCCACCAGACCGCCGGGGATGCCTGGTCTCACCCTGGAGATACCCATTAAGGGACCATCTCTCAGGGAAGCAAGGAAGGGTTTCGCAGCGGTCGAAGTGCCTTGGGACCCTCCGGGTAAGTAGTGCGCTATATAAATGCCTATACATACATACATACATACATACATACATACCTCACAGCTCCACTGATGCACCCACCACACAGCTCCATCGATGCACCCACCGCACAGCTCCACCGAGGCACCCACCACACAGCTCCACTGATGCACTCACCACACAGCTCCACCAATGCACCCACCACACAGCTCCACCGATGCACCCACCACACAGCTCCACCGATGCAGCAACCACACGGCTCCACCGACACAGCTCCACTGATGCACCCACCACCTAGCTCCACCGATGTACCGCCCACTCAGCTCCACCAATGCACCCACCACACAGCTCCACCGATGCATCCACCACACAGCTCCACCGAGGCACCCACCATACAGCTCCACCAAGGCACCCACCACACAGCTCCACCGATGCATCCACCACACAGCTCCACCGAGGCACCCACCACACAGCTCCACAGATGCACCCACCACACAGCTCCACAGATGCACCCACCACACAGCTCCACAGATGCACCCACCACACAGCTCCACAGATGCACCCACCACACAGCTCCACCGAAGCACCCACCACACAGCTCCGCCAAAGCACCCACCACACAGCTCCACCGAAGCACCCACCACACAGCTCCACCGATGCAGCAACCACACAGCTCCACTGACACAGCTCCACAGATGCACCCACCACACAGCTCCGCCGATGCACCCACCACACAGCTCCACCGACACAGCTCCACCGATGCACCCACCACACAGCTCCACCGATGCACCCACCACACAGCTCCACCGAGGCACCCACCATACAGCTCCACCAAGGCACCCACCACACAGCTCCACGATGCACCCACCACACAGCTCCACCGAGGCACCCGCCACACAGCACTACAGGTGCACCCACCACACAGCACCACAGATGCACCCACCACACAGCTCCACCGAAGCACCCACCACACAGCTCTGCCAAAACACCCACCACACAGCTCCACCGATGCACCCACCACACAGCTCCACCGATGCTCCAACTAAGCTCCACCAATGCACCCACCACACAGCTCTGCTGAGGCACCCACCATACAGCTCCACTGAGGCACCCACCACACAGCTCCACCGAGGCACCCACCACACAGCACTACCGAGGCACCCACCACACAGCTCCACCAATGCACCCACCACACAGCTTTACCGATGCACCCACCACACAGCTCCACTGATGCACCCACCACCCAGCTCCACCGATGCACCCACCACCCAGCTCCGCCAACACAGCTCCACCGATGCACCCACCACACAGCTCCACCGATGCACCCACCACACAACTCCACCGATGCAGCCACCTCACAGCTCAACTGACACAGCCCCACCGATGCACCCACCACCCATCTCCACCGTTGCACCCACCACACAGCTCCACCGATGCAGCAACCACACAGCTCCACCGACACAGCTTCACTGATGCACCCACCACCCAGCTCCACCGATGCACCCACCACACAGCTCCACGGACACAGCTCCATTGATGCACCCATCACACAGCTCCACCGATGCACCCACCACACAGCTCCACCGAGGCACCCACCATACAGCTCCACCAAGGCACCCACCATACAGCTCCACCAAGGCATCCACCACACAGCTCCACCGATGCACCCACCACACAGCTCCACCGATGCACCCACCACACAGCTCCACCGAGGCACCCACCACACAGCTCCACAGATGCACCCACCACACAGCTTCACCGAAGCACCCACCACACAGCTCCACCGATGCACCCACCACACAGCTCTGCGGAGGCACCACCACACAGCTCCACCGATGCACCCACCACACAGCTTCACCGATGCTCCAACTAAGCTCCACCAATGCACCCACCACACAACTCCACCAATGCACCCACTAAGCTCCACCGATGCACACACCACTCAGCGCAACCACAGCATCACTCAGCGCAACCACAGCATCACTGGTTCAAATATGTTCTTTCAATGTTTCAAGCTGTTTTCAAGCTTTCACGCTTTATTACAAATCACAAAAAGATGTTAATATTTCACTTTTGTTCTTGGATTTTCGTCACAATAAAAAACACTGAACATAATCTTCACAAAAGTTATTTACAAAAGTTTAAGCTATTGCCAATACAAATTAAATAAATTATTTAAGTGTTAATTATTTTTAAAAAATAAAAGCCATTGTTATTTGTAATATCAATACATCTAAGTCATGTAAATACAAAACATGTTGCATTACAAATGCTATAGCTGTCACATTTGCAAAAGTTATAACTATTGGCATTGTAAATGACAAAGCTATTAATTTAGCTATTTTAAAAAATAACACATACATAAAAAAAAATGTCATTTATAAGACCAATAGCTCAAACTTTCCTAATGCGAGCCCTATTGCATTTCCAATGCTTGTTATAAATCGGGACAATGATAGATTCTCCCCAGATTTTGGAGGCCTCAATACACACAGCTGCATTAAAAACATTAGCCAGGTGAGGTCCCCACATCTCAGGTGCTGCCTTGTATACATCAATTGGCACCCTGTCAGGGCCTTGGGCTTTGCCCCCCTTACTCCCACGTATGCCAAGTTCAACCTCGCCAGCTGTTATATCCAACGGCAAAACAGCCCACCTGCTAGGGTCGGTGTCTACACTTCCATTGGTATCAAAGATGTTAGAAAAGTGAGCGACCCACCCTTCACTCGGGACATTAGAGGTCAACTCTGGTATCTTTTTGTTATTAAGAAAAGGAGAATTGACCGTTGCCCAAAACAGAGTATTATTGGATAACTCCGCTGCTTGATTAAGGGAGTCCCAGGCCAGCTGCTGTAAATCACTCTTCCTCTGTTTCAGTGCAAGCTTGTAGTCCGCTCTTAATTTAATGATTGAAGCGGTGTCCCTGGGCTTCTTTGCAAGCGCCTGTTTAAGTTTAGATAATGAGATGGTACATAAATGATTGAACCCACCTGGTTCATTTCTACGCTGGCCGGTATTGTGTTTAGTGTACCTGGCATCAATAGAATTATTAATGCCAAGGAAAGAGGTTGAAATCGTCTCATAATCAGCACCATTTTCAAGAATGAAAATAATATCTGCCAAGCTATCCTTCACTATAGAACTGATTAGGTCATGGGCCTTATCCCCTGCCCATCTTAATCTGACTCCGTTAGGTCTGTGTGGATCAACATTTATGATTGTAGTTCCTACTTTAACCAAGCTACTACCCCAGAAAGTGGTGTCCAATATAATGTAATTGTGGTCACTTAATGTGGTTACTTCAATTCTGGGGGGAGCACAACACGAGATAATATCGGAGGAGACAATCATGTGGTCAATAACAGAGCTAGAGTACCGGTTTTTAAAAGTCAGAATGGTTTGACCATTTACATCTTTCATGTAGCCTATAATTTCCAGGGTAACTAGACATAATATCGACTCCACAATATCGAATGGACAAAATATTGAGTCAAAAATATCGACTATAATAAAATATCGATAACAAAAATATCGTTGGTCAAAATATCGAATAAAATAATATAAAAAAATATCGAGTATAAAAATATCGACTCAAAAAGCGACAAGACAAAATATCGATAAATAGTTAAAGTAAAAAATATCCATAATATGTAGAAAAAAGGTTAAAACATTTTTTTTATTATTATAAGTAATATAAATTGTAGTTAATGTTTAGGAGCAGGATGTTGGGTTTATAGGGGATAAGGGTGGGGAGTAATTTAATAATAATTAATTAATTAATATATGTTTGTAAATATTTTTAATTATTAATTAATTGGTAATTAATTAATATTAATTAGTTAATTAAATAATATAATTTTGTACATATTTTTTAATGTTTAGGAGCGGGATGTTGGGTTTATAGGGGATAAGGGTGGGGAGTAATTTAATAATAATTAATTAATTAATATATGTTTGTAAATATTTTTAATTATTAATTAATTGGTAATTAATTAATATGAATTAGTTAATTAAATAATATAATTTTGTACATATTTTTTATTAGTAATTAATTGGTAATTAATTAATAGTAATTAGTTAATTACATTAATTTGAGTAATTTTTTTAGATATATAATTTTTTGTTATAGTTAATTAATTAATTGGGAATAAATAATATTAATTATTAAATAAAAATAATTACAGCTAATGTGCTAATATATTTACTTTATTGTTATTGTTAATTGATAATTAATTGGTAATTAAAAAATAATAATTAATTTTGGGTAATGGAGTCTTTTGAGGGTTCAGGGTCAGTTTTGGGTTTTTGGGTAAAGGGGTATTTATAGGGTTCAGGGTCAGTTTTCAGTTCTTGGGTAAAGGGGTATTTTTAGGGTTTAGGGTCAGTTTTGAGTTTTTGGGTAAAGGGGTATTTTTAGGGTTCAGGGTCAGTTTTCAGTTTTTGGGTAAAGGGGTATTTTTTGGGTTCAGGGTCAATTTTCAGTTTTTGGGTAAAGGGGTATTTTTGGGTTCAGGGTCAGTTTTCAGTTTTTGGGTAAAGTGGTATTTTTAGGGTTCTGGGTCAGTTTTCAGTTCTTGGGTAAAGGGGTATTTTTAGAGTTCAGGGTCAGTTTTCAGTTTTTGGGTAAAAAGGTATTTTTAGGGTTCTGGGTCAGTTTTCAGTTCTTGGGTAAAGGGGTATTTTTAGGGTTCAGGGTCAGTTTTCAGTTTTTGGGTAAAAAGGTATTTTTAGGGTTCTGGGTCAGTTTTCAGTTTTTGGGTAAAGGCATATTTTTAGGGTTCAGGGTCAGTTTTCAGTTTTTGGGTAAAGGGGTATTTTTAGGGTTCAGGGTCGGTTTTCAGTTTTTGGGTAAAGGGGTATTTTTTGGGTTCAGGGTTAGTTTTCAGTTCTTGGGTAAAGGGGTATTTTTTGGGTTCAGGGTCAGTTTTCAGTTTTTTTTAGCTACACTGGAGTTGGAATAGTAATTATTAATTGGTTAGTGTCCAGCACCTTCCCTGATATTAGCTTGACTGGAGTAGGAATAGTAAATAATTATTGGTCAGTGTCCACCACCTTCCATTATATTAGCTTGACTGGAGTAGCAATAGTAAATATTAATTGGTCAGTGTCCAGCACATTTGCATATAATTGTACATTACTGTGTTATTATATTAAAAAATAATGCAAAATGGATGTTTTCACACAACTTTAATAAACAATTTTTATTTTTTATGTGTACTACAATACAATCACAATCAAAAATTACATAACATTATTTTGAAATGTAGTATTCGCAGAATAACACATTATCATTTATGTACATGTTGTAAATTATCACACAAAATTATTTAACAACTTTGTTTCTGAAAAAAAAATTTTTTGTCATCATTACATATGAGTAACAAGTATTTATATTGAATTAAATAAAAAAACAGTTTGTTTTCAGCTTATTCCATTTATATTTAATAATGTTAATATTATATATTAATATTATTAAATATCTATGTTTTACATTTACATTTTTATAAAGTAACATGACAATTATTATATTTGCTCAAGATATGGAAATACAAATTAAGACATTTTTTGGTACATATTTCAGACAATGGTGTTTTTAAATGAAACTTATAAATATATTATGTTGTAAACTTTAGAACACTATAGGGGAAGAATATGTTTAATAATAATATCTGGTAGTGGCAAAAGATTATTTATGCAATTATATACTTTTATAATACTTAGAAATAATTATAAAACATTTTGTAATAATTAATAAAAATAATAACAAATAAATGTATTATTATTATTATTAATTAATAAACATAATCATTTATCTCTTCTTTTCACAACAACATACATTTAGACAAATACAAATACATTATTTCAGGGCATTGTTTATATATTAAATGGTTATAATGTTTATATTAATAACAATAAATAAGTTATATTATTTATTATTATTAAATATTACCATAAACAATTATAATGTTTAGTTAAAAACAAACACAAAGTTATTCCAATAAATGTACACAATAATACATTATTTACATATATTATTTCAAGTGTTACATAATTTTTTAATATTATTAATATATAATAATTACTATATATTAATCAATATTAAATATATTTATTATTTTTTAAACAGTTTAAATTATAATGAGTCTAGTGTATTAATTTGTTAAAATAACAATGTGTATGTATTATATTTTTTAACTATAACATTGTATTTTCTATGATACCTTTTCACAAATGGTTTAAGGGGACTACTTTTTTACCGCGTAAGGTTATTGCGCTTAATTCAGGACTGGAGAAGCTCGCGGTTGGGAGTTGCTTCGCGTGGAAAGAGGTAAGGTTATTTTTACATACTATTTATAACTGAGTGGTAATGTTTGAGGGTATATTCGAACTGTGTAGTGTTTTTGTGTGTATGTATGAATTGTTTATGTAGCGTTTAGGTGAAATGTCGTCGTTATAGATGCGTCGTGTATGTTTTAGTTCTAGTGTTATTTTAAGTGTTAGGAAATGTCTTCTTACATGGTTAATGTTAATTGTGAGTGTATTTACAAATGTTATGGGCTATTTGTGGGTGGGTTTCGTTATGTATGGTTTTTTACAGGTTCCGGTTCCTCGCATGAAAACTACATGGAAGGAAGCGTGTTTTTTTCCGGAGAAGCTAATGTATGACTTATTATGGTTATATTTTGACATGTATCTCCTATTTTTCGTGTTTGCCAGGAGCGGATTTAAACATTTTTAAACATTTTTCGGGTTTTTGGAGGGTTTCGTATTGGATTGATACATTGATATGCGTGACCGTTTTTTAAAAGTTGTGTGTATATCACTTTAAATACTAAAGTGTCCACACTACTGTTTTCGGGTTTTCCTGGAGCGTTTATTTCATTTTTACTTACTTTTCGGGTTTTTGAGGGTTTCCCATATTGGAATTGTCCTACATTGGAATGGATTGTATGGATTGTATTTTGATTGATTACGTCTTTATCATCTACAAAAATTGTAAGTATTTAAAGTACTTTTTTTATTGGGTGGGAAATGTCGATCTTTATGTCATGTGTATGTGTGATGTAATTATAAATATTGCATATTTGTTCAGAAATAATGTCCCAATTTTTGATAAGTTTGTTAAACAAATATGTATTATTTATAATTGTTTAGAAATGTTTATGATTTTTATATTTAACATTATTGTAAGAAGACATTAGCATATTTTGTACACATTTTTATAGTAGGCTTTTAGCTATTATTGACAGGTATTCTAATCCTCTAGTTGTAGGATATAGTGTGACTTGACTTTGCCGTAGTCGGAACATTTGTTTAGTTTGTTTAGTTAGTTTTGGACCAATTTGGGTCACAGATTGTTCCATTCTTAGTTCTTGATAGCTTTGTTCTTTTTTCAAAGCTTCTAGTAGGTTATGGAATGTGGGTTTGGCTCTGCTTGTGGTAGCTTGGAAAGCATTATGCCACCCTTCTACACTGTTGTTTGTTTTAGCCTCTTGGTTTAAAGTACTAAGATAGACATTCCACCAAGGGATTTGGAATTTGGGTTGGCGTCGATGTCCAGATCTGTGCAACCTTCCCACCCAAGTATCTTCGAAATAGTCCAGTAATGGGGTTAGTTTATCTTCATTCCTCTTGTAATATGTGCTGTCAATTAATAAATTGTAGTGTTCCGCTACATCGGTAACAGGAACGTAGGCCAGTGCTATCAATTTTTTAATTTGATAGGCAAAGGTGCTATCTGTTGAGTATAAAATACTTAAAGTTGATTTCTGGAGATGCCTCCATATGCTCTGATTGAAATGATAGTAGCAACCCTGGATTGCTGTGTGGGGAAATGTTTTCAAAATGCTATTAATCATAGCTAATTCGAAATCAATAATTATTTTTTGTGGAAAATAATTATTGATTTCATTTTTGAGAACATTTAATATTTCTGTGTAAGTGTTTTGCTGTTTATTAGGTAGCAAACAGTAAATGAAAGGGATGTTATAGTTATGGTATAAACCATGGATGGAATATAGTTGAAAAAAAGGTTTTGGGCATGGTTTAAATGTTCCATCCATCATCCATTGGGGACACTGTTGGATTTTTCTTAAATTACTTGCAGTTGCAAACATTATGATTCTGTTTGTACTGCTTTCATTGTCAAAAAGGATACATTTGTCTTTATTGTGTGTGATGCACATTTCTGGTGAAATAATAATTTCATCAAAAGTAGTAGGGTTGGGTTGGGTAGTGGAAGTGAGTCTTTTAGTGCGTGCAATTGTGCGTTTAAGGGAGTCAATAGAGGGTAGTTGACCTGAAGCATGGGCTGGGACTTTTAACAGTTCTTCTTTAAGGATTTGTGTTGTTGGTTTATCACTTTGTGTGCTAGCAGTTTTTATACTTTCTAAAGCATCTCTTATTTCAATTTCTGTGACATTGGGGGGTGATTGTGTTCCCTGGTAAATAACACATTAGTTTCCTCAGTAGTAGCCCTCCCATAACATTTGTTTGAGTAATATTTGGTACATTTCCCAAAAACTTTTCTACCACTTTGTCTTTCCTGATTATACACATAACCCATATAACATAAAAGTAATTTATTTTTCTGTGACATCACAAATTCTGCACCTTCTGTCATTTTGTTTTACTTGTTCTAGGAAAGAGTAGAAAGAAACAAAATCAAAAAACATATATTTCACTTTGTGGTGCAAACATAATTAATGAGGTATTTATACTTACAGTTAGTAAAAGTAGTAATCACAAATGCAGAACTGTATTTTGAAGGATTTTCTTGTATGTATTTCTTTATTTACTGTTGGTATGAAAATATAGAAATGCTAAGTTAATGTTTACACATAACAAACGTTTTTCCTAGGAGAAAGCAGTTTTCTATTTTGGTTAGTAGTACATTTGATGTAAACATTACATATACTTACTTGTTTAAATAGTTGAGTTGTAGTATTTGGTGGAGTACATCAAGGTAGTAAAGTTCAGATCTGTAGAGAAGATAGAATAAATAAATGTAAATTATTATAAATAATATTTGGAACCGTTGGGAAATGGGAAATATTTAAAAGTATACTAACTTCTAAATAAGTAGTTTTGTTTGCTGTAGGTAGAATAGATGTATGATGTATTCAGAATATCTGTAGAGGAAATATAAAAAATATAACATGGTGTTAAGAACATAGTTTTCGTTTTTTCCGGACGTTTTAGACAAATTACAAGTATACTTCATTTTTTACAAGGGTAGTCTTGTCTTTTGGTATAGTTGATGTTGTATGTTTTTATTGGATCTGTAGGGAAGTAATATGCAAGATATGTTGTATAGAAAATAGCATTTTTAATATTGTGTGTTTAATAACAAAAACATATATACTTACATGTTTAACTAGTGTAGTTTTAAACATTTGTAGTGTTGAAATAGGAAAATCTCAGAATATCTGTGAATAAAATGTTTAAAATAAAGAATGAATCTTGTGAAATAGTGTTGAAAAACAGCAGTTGGTGTATAACAGAGCATAAATATATACTTACTATCTGATTTTCCAGGTGAAGAAATAGGAGCATGTATTAGGAATTTATTTGGAGTAGTTTCTATCAGAAATGTAGGAGGAGATAAAAACAAAATAAGTGCAAGAGTTAGGAGATATAAGTAAAATAGTAGACTACTAATTTAGATTTCTAAATAATGCACTGTAACTTACTTGAATAATTAGCTAGTGAGCTGGATCTTTAAAGATGTTTGTTCAGGAACAAAATCTTCAGAGTGTTGGCATCTTCTTTCTATAGCGTTAGCAGCAACAAATGGTAGAATGCATGTATCCCTTTTATAGTATGTGTATTTTGTGTGCTTTGATTTGATTGGTTGTAGGATGAAATGAAGCATTGTATAGGCTAGTTTGAATTTTTTTTTGCTAATTGGTGTGTTTGTTGATGTGAGAATGGTGGTATGTGGTGATTTCCGCATTAAAGCAGGTTAGTTGTTAAATAAAATAGATGTGTAAGTTTAAAAAAATAATGAAAATGTTAGTTAAATGTAAAGAATATTGTTTAAATGATAGAACGCATTTAATAGAATGTATAGCAAATGTAGATAAATAGGAATGTTATAAAAGTAACAGGTATTATATGTAAAATGTATTTTGTATAGAGCAATGACTTTTATTGACGATTAATATGGTATTTTAGACATGAAAGGGTACAAAAATGAACTCGATATTTTTTTGGAAACGATATTTTAGTACTCTATATTTTAGCAGTCGATATTTTTGGAGTGTTAGGGGTAATTTAATGATAAATGATATTTTTGTAGTCGATATTTATTAAGGCGATATTTATGTACTCGATATTCTAAAGAGTCGATATTTTTGACTCGATATTTTTGTAGTTGGTGTAATAAGTATAGAAACTCGATATTTTTGTCGTCGATAATTTTTCAACGATATGTGACCGTCGATAATATTTCAGTGATCCAATTTCCAGGTCATAACAGCTCATGAATTTATGTAGTGCTTCTCCATAACTGTTATGTCCAAAATGCAAATCATCCCATCCCGCATTATTTGTGACCCCGCAGACCTTTTGTGTTGACAGTTCACATAATGTGGTATTAAAATCACCCATCCAAATAAAATCAAAAGTAACATTCCCTTCTAAACATAAATTTTCAATGGCACTGGCCAGGTCGGTTACTACTTTCACCCTGGTGTTATCAAAAATATTAATGTAGTAGTTTAACAATAGGATATTACGTTCCAGCTAACAATTGAAATCCCTTTGCCCCTTATTCCTAAGCCATCTGACGTCAGAGGGCCGTTAGTACCGTCTTCCTCATTACCGTTTCCATAGCTCTGGGCCCGCTCTCAGTGGTCAGACTAGAATTGAATTGGCCACTACATTAGGCTCCGGTGCAATGATATTATCAACAGTCTTATATAACTGAACACCTCGGGTCTCACCAAGTTTACACTGGTCATCATGGGCAAGTCAGTCATTTGCATCCAAGGAGTTTAGGGCATGGAATCGATTTTGAATTGGTATATCAAATAGTGGCCTGTGAAAAGGAGTATAAAGCCTGGTACTTTTATTGTCATAAGGAGCTTTGTTAAGATGGCTATAAAAAAAGCTGAGTGACCGCACGCACACACTGTTGTCAGGAGTCGGTAGGGAAGCTGCTCTAAGCAAGACAGTAGCGGCGTGTTGTGGATATTTAAAATTAACAATGACACAATCGCCCCTGCAGTTCTTCCTTGAGTTCCCTATCCAGTTAACCCTTCTGGTAGTCAACACCTGATCAGAGTAAGCAATAGGAAACCCACATTGTCTATGCAGCCAGTAAACAGTTTTATTTTTTAGTGATTCATGAGATTCCTGTTGACTCTGGCTCGTATGGGTTTCAAATGGCGGTACATTAGTTGAAACTACCACATATGGTGCACAATCAGGAGGGAGGTTAATATGGCGCCTTCTTTTTACTTCAGTCCATCCCTCTTTAATCTCATCTAATTTTACTGTTTGCTTATCCAAACAGGCCGCAAAAGAAGCAGTCTGCGTAACTATCTCATTGACGCATGGTCTACCCTCAGGTGGAACATCTATACTAACATTACTGCTGATACTCTCTGCTGGAGCATTAGAACTTCTCGCTGAGGCTTTGCTAACACTAACAGTAGTGCTCTCAGCTTGGGTCTTAGTACTTCTAACTGAAGCCATATGGGTGTTCAAAAGGGCCCCTAATCTTATCACCTAGGCAGAAAGCTGGTCAAGTTTACCCACTAGGTTTAATGTAAATGCAAATGTCAAGGTATTTGTAGAGCGCACTGCCACCAAGCAGTTTCCTGGCGCTATTACTCATACCGCTGTGGAACCCTTCCTGGCTTTCCCTGTGAAGTGTCCACTTCTGGGTACCCCCAGTGTGAAGCCAGGCATCCTAGCACTATTGGGGCCGGTGTGGAGGTTAAGCAAGCTATTACCCAGAGTTGCAGCGTGGGGCCCATGATTAGAATAGACACTGAGGCGAGAATTGTCAGGTCCAAGGAAATTGCGCCCAAGACCTGCGAGGCGGGAATTGAACCCTGGTCCTGGGCCAGAAATCTGCATCAGGGTCTGCCGCTCTAACCATTGAGCCACAATCCCTTCTATCTTGGAATCGATGGCACTTACCAAAAGATTAAATTGCCCAATGTCCAAAGTAACTGAGCCGTCTTTAACCATAGACTCCCCATCCTCAGTAATATTTTTAGGAGGGGTAGCTGCTCTTCTTTTTGTGTTACGGGTTCCCCCTCGTTTGGTTTGAACTTTCCTGCAAGCCCTGACCACTCTAGGGGCAGGGGCCGGGGAACACTGTACCGAGGTATCAGGGGAGTCATCCAGTACAACTTGGTTAGACACCGGTTGTTCTGTGACTTCCTTATCGGTAGCATCGGTGTTATTAAGACCATTACTATCATCTGAAACTGGTGGAGCTGATGAAAGTGGCAGAATAGGAGACAGGGGAAGACTACCTAACCCCAGAGACAATCGCGTATCATCATTAATTTTACTGACCACTTTAACTAGGTAATTATCTAATGTACCCAATACCGGTGGGGTGTTCACAGATTTCGATTTAGACATAGCTAAAAAGGAAAGAAAAAATATAACTAAGACAAATGTCTACTCCTAATGTCCGAAAGCTAACATGAATTTGCACAATAAAATAAGATTATAACTGAGCCAGTTCCCTAAAGGCACAGAAAACTTTAAAAACACTAAATAGAGATAAATCACAAAGTCTCACAGTATTAAGGTTGATGGTGTCCGCAACATTCGAAGTCTCTGGCCCAGCCCAGCCACGTTCTGCCCCGGACTGCCACAGACTGTCCCGCCCTTGTCCCGGGCTTAGCCCAGCGAGTCCTGCGCGCGTCCTACGACGCGGAGGGAGCCTCTCCTCTTTAGTAGCGGTAACCGGAAGTGGCCGCTATGCTACCTGGGAGCTGTAGTCTCCAGCCGCGAGGTGGAGAAAAGCGGCGGCAGGGAGACACACAGCGTTAGCCCCCCAGATGCAGCAGGCCAAGTCAACGGACCAACAGGTGGGTGCACGCTACAGTCTTCGTGCAGGAATGCCCTCACCCGATATGCCGCTTGGAAAGTGAGGCTTATGTGGGCTCACTCTGGCGCCTTACTGAGCGTTCTCTGGTGGCGTGCTCGCTTGCCTCCAGCACTTGTGAACGGGGGAGCTCGTGGTGTCTTGCCGCTTCCTCAGACGGGGCCCCACTACCACTCTAGGGCTCCTTTACCGCTTCAAACACGGGGGGAGCAGAATGCTAGCGGTGCCCTCTGTGCTGTGCAGGTGCCGCAGCCACTCGCTACCGTTACCACAGGCTCCGCAGGCTCGAACTCGGGCCCCTGCTTCCAAGTCTGACGAGTAGCCCGCTGCACCGCCCGGGCCTCTGGGCCAGGCTTGGTTTCGCATTGTCCCCGCTGCTAGGCAGCCGCCTAACCTTCATCAGCTGGCGATGTTTTCGTCAGGCCCGCTGCTCTCGCGCTGTTTGGCTGCCCTGCCCCATGTGGGCGGAAGCGCTTCCTGCTTCTGCCGCGCTGGACCACTCCGGTCTGCCTGCAAAGGTTCCTCGCCTCGGGGGGGAGCCGCTCGTGAGTCCCGGAGTCCAGGGTGCGGCAATCGCTGTCGGGTGTTTCTGGGAACCCGGGTGATGCTGTTCGGAGGGGTCTCCTCCGCTTTCAGCGGGTGTCGCACCTGGATTGCGGTGAGTAGTGCCGCCTTTCCGATTTCCCCCCTCGTCTTCTCCCGCGGTCGGAGGGGGGTTGCTAGCTGCTGGACCGGGCTTAGTTCAACCGTGTGCCGCTTCTCTGCCCTTGCAGTCACGGCAGTTTAAACCAGTATTGAGTGCTGGGCTATACAGTCACAAACTCAAATAGACAGACAGAAGAGTACATATGTCAGATACAGCAGGCCAACTGTAATATCTGCTGCAACCATAGCACTGCCAGCAACCAATTCTGAGTTGTAGGCTAATCCTTGGACATTCAGGGGTGTTGCCTCCATTGGTGTAGCAGGTTATTAGCACAGGGGCCCAGGGATAGAGGGGGCCCATTGGATTCTGGGTATTGCTGTATTCTATAATTCAAACAGTAGTAGGGGGCTATTTCCTTTATTGCTATAGGGGCCATGATGACACACATGCTATGCTACTGCAGACATAATGCTACTGTCAATCAGCTCTGCATTTTCACTCTCCCTTGTGTACATTAGCACAGTATGCAGTATTATCATCAGTTCTGGTAATCGTAGAATTGTATTCTGGAGCGCACAGTTTAAGGATAGGGGGAAATGCGTGCCTCTTGGTATGCAGGTACAGTGTTGCACTACAAAGCTATAATCATTGTGCCCAAGCCCAGCTTCATTTGATTTATTGGCAGAGCACGGTCCTGTCTGGTGTTTTTAAGGACAGGCAACTTGTTATGTTATGGTGTACTGGGAGTCAAGGGAAGGAAAGTACAATTAGAGCTCCTTGGTCATGCACAGAATGGAGTAGAACTGTTGATAATGCACTCCTCGTGAAGTGTGGTGAATGGCCCTTCGGCCTTGCAGAAGCCTGAGAGTTTTATTTATAGCCATTGATACCGGTTCCTCAGATGGAAATCTACTACTTAAAATACACTTATCTGCCCTGAACACCTGGCGTGTCTCGAACCCCACTATTAAAGTTGGTGCTTTTCAGTTATTAAGAGCAGCTGCATTCACACCTCTTTTTACTGTATTACGTGTCGCCTACATGTGAGCTAGCAAAGGAGACAAAGCAGTTTTCATTGTTGTTTGCAATAATTCAAATTTTGACAAGAAGCAACTGTTTGGACTTGTGCCTTTTAAAAGTGGTGAGTGGTTTGTTCTTATCCGCTGCCCTGTATACTTTATGTGACAAGATTCTGTTGCTATCAAAGTAGACAGCTGATTGAGTTTGAATCTTCCTGTTTGACTCCTACATTTATAGATTAATGGAACCAAATTCACTGCTAATGTGGATGCTTTTATTTTATAAAGACCAATATCTCCACAGTAACGGCATTCTACTTTTGTAAACACCCTTTGACAGACCCTGTGCCTCTGAAAATGTGGTGACCTTAATCTTAGAAACGTCCTCAGAGACTTTGTAATTAATGTTGCCGGCTCTATAGGACAAGGATTAATTGCTTTGGCTACATTTATCTGCTGCCCTGTGTACTCTATGTGATAAGACTCTACTATTAACAAAGAAACATTTACACTGTCAAGAATGGAGGACAGCTGACTGATTTTACATCTTCTTAGATTGTACTTAGTGATTCCTGCATTCCTGTCTGAAGAGACTTCATTGCTGATATATTGCTCATACAGTGAAACAGTGTTGATTGGAGTCAGACTGCCTTTAGCTTCTGCGCATTTCTATTCTGTGCTGAAACTACTTGCACTACAATTTCTATACAGAAGTATATGGTAATGCAGTCTTGTAAAAGATCTAATAAATCCTCAAAGCAACCTTAATACTCTGAAGTTCTAAATCAATGTTGTTCCACGTCAGATACTTGGGATACTAACCTCCCAGACCAAAAATCATCCATTTCCCTGATGTCTACCACACCAGACCCCACCATTGAATAAATAGTTCAAGAAATCACTGCGGTAGGACGGCGTTTAGAGGGACTGGATACATCCATATCTACCCTTGCTATTAAAACAAAATCAATGTGTGTAGCCATTGCCAAATACAAGGGAAATCTAGAAGGACTTACTGAACGTATAGCCACAGTTGAAAACCGCATTAACAACTTTCCAGATCATGACCAAGAGCTTTTCTTCCTCAGAAGTAAGATGATAGATTTGGAAGATTGAAGTCGTTGTGACAATATGCGCTTCTTTGGATTTTCAGAGGGATTGGAAGGGTCTGACACCAAGTCTCTTCTTAAAGCAACCCTCCCAAAAACTACAGGACTCACTTTTGATTCACCGTTGGAGATGCAAAGAGCACATCATATTGTTTCTTTTAAGAGTGGGAAAAATTAGCATCCCCATACACTTATTGTTTGCTTTCTAAGACATGAATAGGCAGGTCAATGAATTAATGCAGCTCGAATGCATGGTCCATACCAATTTGAGGGTCATCAATTTCGAATGACAGCAGATTTTTCAAAAGAAACAAATGATCGCCGTAAAGCCTTTCTTTCTTTTAGACCCCGCTTACGTCAGTTGGACATCAAATATGTCCTCTTTGAATCAACGCGTCTACGGATCACAAAGGATGGCGTCTCCAAGGACCTCTTCAATCCAGATGATCTTCGTTTTTTTTCTCCACACCCTCTTTCCTCAAAGTATGGAATGCAACACGCCTATACCTGAACTTCAATCTACACTTCCTTCCCTAAAATCCAAGAAAACCTCTGATGAATCCTATCGCTACCCAAATAAATTTCAAAGCAGAGGATGAGATTCAGATAGACATATTCGCTCTTTTGGAGATCGAGCTCAAGACCTACAAGCAGTAACTACTCTTACACAGGAAAGAGACAGAGATAAGTCACGTTCTCCCTTAAAATCTCTTCTATCATCTGAAGAAGTAAATTACTCCACTATTCGCTGACACTGAAATCTGACGTAGCAGTCACTCACTTTGTTATATGTTGAAACTTCGTTCTGATGAATATTTGGATATTTATTCACCATGTTAAACATTGTTTAAAGGGTTACATTAATTATATTCTATAATATTTTGTATTAGACTTTAAACTATATTATGCTATATTTGCTATATTATGTTATATTTCTTCTCCTAAATCTTCTCTCCCCCTTCTTTCCGTTTTACAAATATATATATATATATATATATATATATATATATATATATATATATATATATATATATATATATATATATATATATATATATATATATATATATATATATATATATATATATATATATATATATATATATATATTACCTACTGGCGGTCGCCAGTAGGTAGTTATAGTTAGGATTATTTTGTATAGGGAATTCGCAACATTCTATTGGGAATAACTTTGGCGCCGGTTGAGGAATCTGCCTGAAATTTTCCTCAAATTTGCCTCGCGGCGCTCCGCTCCTTCCCTGAAAGTTTGGGGGGGATTCGTCAAGCGGGGGCCGAGATAAAAGGGGGATCCCAAAATGTGTTTTTCCCATGTTAATTTCCATAGGGCGGTTGAACTCACTTTTAGCCCGAATGGCTGAATGGATTTCCACCAAACTTGGCAAAATTGTAGGGACTGGTAGCCCGATGTGCCTTTGCTATGTCTCAAGATATGTGCTCCAGTGGATTTTGAGCAATTTAGGTTAAAAAATATATATATCTATAGGCGCGCCCCGGTATGCGCACCAGGCGCGCACCGGGCACGCTACGCGAGTTCGCACGCGGAAAGCTGATTGGCTCTCAGGTGTCTGTCAACATTCCAAACAGTCCGGAGCGGCCGCCATCTTGTGTCTCGGTAGGATTGAGACACAAGAGGTGGCAAAAACAAAGGGGGAAATGTCCAAAAGGGGGCAGGGTAGACCCCCCCTGACCCCCTAGGTTTGATGTGGGGGCCATAAAAGGGTCTCGCGGGGCAAAAAAAAAAAAATTCTTTGAATTTTGCAGGTGGAGCGCCCGGTACGCGCACCGGGGAGCGTACCGGGGAGCGTACCATGGTGAAAACCCAGTGAAACAGTAAAATAATAATTTAAAGTGCTTAGAGGTAGTGATGCATTGCTGGAGTGTGTCACAAAAGTGATGCAACTCCAGCAATCATCCTTTCACATGGGGCCAGCCCCATGTGAAAGGGCCTGCGTCAGTTTTACGCCTGCTGTGAGGCAGGCGCAAGATTTTGACGCAACGGTGTCCTAAAAGTGACGCAGTGAAATCTCATAGATTTCACTGCATCACTTCTACGACCCTTTCTTGCGTCAATACGCCCCCTTTGCATACATTACACCTGGCGCAGGTTTAATGTGAAAGGGCTTGCGTTAGTCTTTTCTTACCATTCCACACCACTGTTCTTTTACTAAATTTTCTTCACTTATCCACATTCCCCATGTTCACTCTCCTTCTCCTCACTCTCGTTCCCCACACTCACCTTCTTTCAGTCCCCCTACTTCACTTCCCTTCCCCTCTCGTCCCTTTCTTTGCTTTTTCACTCATTTTCCTTTCCTCTCCTCTCTCACTGCACTCCACTTCAGTTACTCCTTTTGAATTTGTTAAGAATATAGCTCTTTTTTGAGAACTGGAGGTAGTTCTAAAAAGAACTGTTTTTTTCTTTTTTTTATGTTTTTTTCAGAACAAAAACAAAAACAGGGAATGCAAAACTGCTCAACGTGAGCAAAAAAAAGGGGAAAAATTAGGGCTGGGGAAGGCAGCGGTGTTCTTGCCTCTTGCGTGCAATGAGCTTGATGCTCTGCTCACCATAGCAAAGCATTTCATCGCATTGCTTGCACTTTATAGTAATGTCACTAAAAACAGGTTGAATGTTCGGAATCATCTCCAATTCCGCTGCACGTCCTCTCCCTGATGTTGTGGCTCCTCCTGTAGATGTAGAGGCACCATCCCTTGGGGGATTACGTGCCAGGTCTCGGACACTCTCCCGGGCATAGTTCTGGGGGTGCCTGCGTTGGACGTGGCAAATCATTGTCGAATTGCCAAAACTGTACTTCCTTCTTGGGTCTCCTCGGGAAAGCACAGTTTGGCAGATTTTGCATTCAACTTTGGGAGCATTCACGTTTTTTAATCCTTCAGGTATTGAAAAAAACTTCCAAATGAAATGCTCCTTGATCTTGGGCTAAGGAGGCTCTTCCTCAATGAAGCCATCTGAGTCCTCACTACTGCTGGATGGTCTAGCTGCCATTCTTTGCACAAAATGGTAGGACAGAAAAAACAGGTCTTGCTGTCTCCAAAGTGAAAGATGAAATGAAGGAAATGGGTTGGGTTTTCATTAGTTGTAAAAAAACTGTTAACAACCAATGAAAAGAGTTATTTTAAGGTCACATGACTTGACGCGCTTACGCTGCGCGCACCGGAGCGCTTCCGGGGGCGCTTACGTGGCACAAACGTAAGCGTTTCCGGGGGCGCTTACGCAGCACATACGTAGGCGCTTCCGGGGGCGCTTACGCGGGCGCTGGCGCGCGCGTCTAAATGACGTTTTGCTAACATTACGAAAATACGTTAAAAGTTGTAATAGGGGTATTTACAATCAAAAATACTACTTTTATAAGTATGCTACTGAATGTCTTGCATTATAAATACATACTTTTTTTTCCGCACGAAGAAATGGCGCTCACGCTGCGCTCTCGGGTGAGCTTACCGGTGCGCGCACCCTGAGCGCCCCAAGACAATATGATAAAAAAAATGAAAAATACATTGAAAAAAATATTCTTGTGAAAAAAATATTAATAATAATATTTAAAACAATCAGTTTAAAAATCGTAGGTTAAAAAATCGATATACAACGGAATTAGCTTTTAAAAAACCTTTGAAATACACTGAAAAAACCATAGGTTTACAACTCGTTATAGTTAGGAATTAGTATTTAAAAAACCTTTGAAATTCACTGAAAAAACAAAGGTTTAACACTTGTTATAGTAAGGAATTAGCATTTAAAAAACCTTTGAAATTCACTGAAAAAACCATAGGTTTCACACCAGTTATAGTTAGGAATTAGCATTTAAAAAACCATAAAGAGCCCCATCGCGGGTGCCCGTCAGACATTGCAGCGCCAGTCTGACGAGGAGCAGAACCCATATGATGAAGCATGACACCTAGCTTGCTGGGTGTGTGAGGGTTTTAGCTCCGAAAAGTTAAATTCCCCGCCCTTTTTCATTTTTTCTCTCTCGTAACGCTAGATTCATATTCCTACACACATTGGGGAACTTTGTACCCTTCTTGTGCCACTGTTCGTTCAGACATGTACACTGAACCCCGTTAAATATAGTCCGTCTGTGGTTCCTCCTTTTGTTGATACATATTAAGGAAAGACATTATCTAGGACAATCATGAAAATAGTTTTTTTTAACTTTTAATAAGCGATTATTACTTTTAAAAGCAATTACGCAAATCGCAGCAGTACGTCGTACGTACTCGCATCTTAAGAGCACCGTAAGAGCACTGTAAGCGTACGCAAAGTCATGTGACCATAAAAGGAGAGTTTTGATTGGTTCATAATATTTCCTATTCCAACTGTTGAAAGACTCCTCTCATTTTGATCATCCTACTTCAACTTTCCCAGGAAAAACATCTATTCTGTGGAGCTGTAGTCTTTTACAGCCAAACTCTACAATGGCTGCTCTTTTTGAGACTTCATCAGTACAATCCTCTGAGGAAGATTTTATTACTGAGCCACCTCACAAAAAGAGAAAAGAAGCTTTCATTTGGAAGTTTTCTTCATTTCCGGAGGTACAGAAAAAGGTGAATGTATCGAAAGTAACGTGCAAGATCTGTGAGGTTACATTTTCCAGGGCTGACCCCACTAAAAAGTACTCTTTCGGGACAGCCTCAATGGTTTGCCATGTCAAAAATTTGCATCCAAATAATTATGGAAGGATGGCAACACAAAGGTTCCAGGAGAACCCTCAACCTGCAGTTCCTTCTACCTCAACTGCACCAACACCTCCTCCGAGCAGTCCGCATCCTATTATTGTGCTTCAGTTTGCAGATCTTACAATTCATTGTCAGCTTTCCAGAGAACTCCTTTGTTACGGTGAGCAGTCTATTCACCTCATTGTGAAGAGCAAAGAAGAGCACCGTTGCCCAAAAAAAGAATATTTTTTTTCTTTTTTCTTCCTGTTCCACAGTTTTTTTTGTTTCCACTTTAATTTTTTGGGTTTGAAAAAAAACCAACTACAAACTTGCTGAAAAAATACAAAAAAAAGAAAAAAGAAAAAAGAAAAAAAAAACACTTCTTTTCAGAACTACCTCCACTGACTTAAAAAAGAACTATATTTCTATATTAGTGTGTAAAACTTTGTCAGAATGAATGTGTAGTGCATAAATGAACAAATGAATTAGTACTGTATGGTGAATGTGAAAGTGCAAAACTATAAGGGAGTGCTACAGCATAAATGTATAAGGTGTTTACCTATAGTATACTGTAGTACCTCCGAAGCACTTCAATGTAACATATCCATATAAATATGTTAGAAGTCTATACTTCAATTTGCACTGCTAGTCAAACTGCCTGGGTGAATTTGTATGTGTTAGGAGCGGATTTACAACCCCCGTGTACCTCTTTTACACATCTTTTCTGTCACTTTTGTGATGCAGCGGTGTTGCAAAAGATGTGTCATAGTGCCTGATATTTACAATGTGATGCATATGGAAGGTGCATCACATTCTAAAGCCCTGCACCACAAAGAGACTTTCCTGCGCAGAGAGGGGGGGAGTGGAGGAGTTCTAGCAAAGGAACACCTCCTAAAAGTGACTGAGAGAAATCTATAAGATTTCCTTCAGTCACTTTTAGGCCTATGCTACGTCAAAACCCTGCACCTGCTTGAAACAGGTGAAAGGATTGACACAGCTTTGTGAGCATAGAACCCCAAGAGCTTTGCTGAAGCTGCGTTGCACTTGGAACGCAAGTCAAGCAATGCACCACCTTCACAACACAAATACATCACATATCCGTGCCGTTTTTGCTCCATAATACACTACATTGTAAATACGGTGCATCCATTGTGCTAATATCACAGTGCACAATAACTGCCATATCTCTGGGAATGTACCACTTATTGTACATCTGCTGATTACTGTTTGAATGTAGTGAATGGATTACTACACACTGATCAATGAGTCACTACAAAACTATAACAGGAATGACAGAGTATTTGGTGGAAGCGTAAGGATAGAGACTGGGGAATCCAAAATATAAAAGGTAAATTTGCAGGTGCATAGAACAGTACATGCATAGTAAATAGGAGTTTGAAGCAGTCTATATACTAAGGCCTACTTTGCTCCATAATTACTTGGGTACTGACTGCATGATTACAGTTCTGCAAAGAGAGTGCATAACTGAATTTATAAGAGCTTCAGTTTTAAAAACAGTACATATATAAGGAAAAACTGTTGAATGGCTCACTACAATATTGCAACATTAGTGTGAGAGTAATTGTGAAAGTCCAATGATACAGACTGGGCAATTGAATGTATAAAAACAAATGTGCAGATACATAGAAGAGTGCATGCATACTCTATACAGGTTTAAAGCAGTACATGGCCTAAGGCCTACTTTGCACCATGATCACTTGAGTACTGACTGGATAATTACAGTTCTGCAAGGAGAGTGTCTGTCTGAATTTAAAAGAGCTTCATTTTTAGCACAGTGCATACATAAGGGCATTCTGCTGAATACTTCACTACAATACTGAATCAGCAATCACAAAGAGTTTGCTGGAAGTCTAAGAATGTAGACTGGATAATAAAAGCTATAAAAGGCAAGTTTGCCCATGCATAGAAGACTGCATGCATAGTGTATAGGAGTTTGAAGCAGTCCATGCCCTAAGGTGCACTTTGCACCATGACTACTTGGGTACTGGCTGAATTATTACAATTCTGCAAGGAGAGTGTCTGGCAAAATGTACAGCAGCTTCACTTTTAGAACAGTGTATACATAAACACATACTGCTGAATGGCTCACTACAATACTAAAATAGCAGTACAAAAATGTTTGAAGGAAGTGTAAAGATTCAGACTAGGCAATTGAAAGTTTAAAAGCCAAGTCTACAGGTGCATAGAAAAGGGCATTTATTATTTATTAACCTTCCCAAAGCCCCAAGCGCCAGCGCACCTTTCCGAGAATAGGATTATAATTGACAAATGCTAGCATTTTCTTTAAATTAAGGACCATAAAAATAACAAATATTAAACCTTTTTTTTTTCTTCTAATGATAGCGAATTTTTTTTATACGTCTTCTATTTAGATGCTTTTAACCATGAAAATGCAAAGAACACATTTTACTGAGTAACACTTTTTAAGCTCTCCAACGTATGTAGATAATAATACCTTATACGTGTTACTATCAAAATCGAAACCTTTACAGCTTCACAGTTTGTAACTTTTCCGAACACGTGCAGACTAAAAACAGTTAAAACGTGAGCACGTATAAACTGCAAAACGTGCCATCTACATAGGCGGGGCCACATCTTCCTTCCATAGACTACTAAATAACAAAGAACTATATAAACCACACCTACTGTGCAATTAGTTTCATTTTCCCGAGGTATTTCTGAATCGCCAATCTCTGTTGCAGGTTCCGTTCTCTAGCATCGGATTCTCTTTTTGCGTCAACAAACATATTCCTGAGTTGTTAGTTGTTTCAATATGGCATAGGCATAGTACTTAGTTATAAATTGTGACTATTTGTCGGTATTTAAACATTTATTTGTATAAAAAAATATTATTGCATGTTTTTCACTTTTTCTCTGTAACGTCAGCAGCTTATTCTTAGAAACAGATATATTATAACAAATATTACTCCTTTTCTGGCTCCTTTTACCTTATATATAGTGACTTTTTATATTATAATATTGATACTGTACTTCGCTCGAGAGGTGTTGCAACCCCGTCGACCCAAACCCTAAACATTTACAATCAACGTCACAATGTTAGACTTGTTATTATGTTTTCCCCTAGCGATCACATACTGTTAATATGTATATTATAACATTAACAGACTTAGTGATCCTAGCGGAATTTACAATCCGTCGTCACAAACAGTAACGATAAGTAAGCAATGTTACTGGCTTGCGGCTTTCAGTCTATTTTCCCCTTGTGATCATATGCTGTGAGAATATATACATATTATTTTTATCACCGTCATGATCTCAGAGGAGTTTATGACCCGTCGCCACGAAGATCTAATTTTTTTACCTCCCGGAGAAAAGAAGTTCAGTAAATAATTACTGCTCGAAACTATTTCATTATGGATGTTCTGTTAAATACATAACTTTATTTTCCTTTTCATTTTACTGTAACAATGGTATCAATCGTTATATTATAATAGATTGTCCTATGGCTACAGAAGAGGAATGGGAGATTTTTCAGCTCCATCTGTAATATAATTATCAAATATGTATAAGTACTTGATCAGATATTTTTATATATATTAAAATATAGCTATCATGCATACTTTGTTACTTTAATTATTTAATAAACCCTACATTTCTGAATGTTATTTTCTAATTTCTATTCTTATTTGCGATTCCTATTCACCTTCTCCCTAAAGAATATATAGGACCTGTACTATATATTATAAGAGTAACATTCTATATATTCTTTGGTGCGTATGTGATTTATTAGCGGGACAGTCTGCAACTTGTAAACACTACGACAGCACATTTCTGAATTGTACAGAATACAAATTTTAAAAATAATAATGCATACATTTCTATGTAATATGAAACAATTCATATTTTACTGTTTTACTTGTTCTTTTGATCTGAGATTATGTAGTGCGGGAGTGTTTGTTGTAGAACTTCTATTCTACTTTATCTAAAAGTAACTGATGCCCTCTTACATCAACAAGAATGGGGGGCAACACTTTTACAAACTGTAGCACAAGAAAGAAGTATATAGCCACGCTTAACTGATATTTTATGAAATTCCATTTTTAATTGTAACCCCTTTCATATATACTTCGACAGTTTCTGAAGAAAGTTTATTTGTATTTGCTTAATAAAAACTGTTTCAAACCTAGACTGAATTTTTTGCTGCGCAACCACACCTCCCCATCAGGAAAGTAAACACCACATTATAAGTAAATAGTACTACTAAGAAGTATGTCACCTACAAACTTGATAAAAGAAAACAGAGCAAGACACTGTCATTTTTCCGCCGTGATTCATACACCACACAGCAATTATATAAATGGCCCTTGAAACATATATAAAAAATTGTTTACCTCATAATTCCTCTCCACCACCTTATGGGCACTGTACACAGTTAATAGTGTTCCTAACCTGCCCTCTACTACTTTCTTTCCCCATACTCCTTTGGGAAATGCATCACAATATCACTGACAACAGTGAACTGTTCCCACCCAATAAGGAGCAAACTTGTGTTCGGAACACTTTAGCCAATAAAATGTCCATGTTGTTCCAAAGACGAGCAAGAAATTACTACTAAGCCTTCTACTTTTAATACTTTACAGCCAATGAACATTAAACTTTGTAAAGTCCCGCTTGGAGCACGTTACCCTAATACTCCCCGAACAGGAAGGAATCCTTAATACCACTTTTCTACGGACTTCTTCTACGACTAACGGTTCCTATGAAAAAAATGAATATAAATCTCCAGCACAGTAACTATTTCAATTAGCAACCTATTGTGCTGAACTTCAAACCTCTGAACTGACGCAAGTGATCCATGAACTGTTACTATGGTAACAGGCAGAAAGGTAGTGGCTGTAAAAAAAAACGTTAGATTTACCCTGGATCCTCTACAAGACAGAAACGAAACCAAAATACTACATTTGCAACCCCTTTACACAGTTTTTTTTTATAAAAAGAGGCCCCGGGGGTGGGGGGGGGATCGAGTGGAGGAGAAGGCGGTCCCCGTAACTCCGGGGGGCCATGAGCTAAAGATCCAGGGGGTAGCGATCCCCACGCAGGGGAGACCCTCTAGGCCCCCCATTATGAAAAACAAATTGCCCCAGAGATTTGGCCCCCCCCCCGAGGCTAATTAACAATAAAGCGGGCTTCGCGTTTTTTTTCTTTTTTCGCCCAAAACGCGTACCCTGCGTTTAAAAAAAATAATAAAATATCCCGCGTGACGTCATATACGGCACCCCGTACACGTACTCCGCGAAAGATTCTAATTGTTCAAAAACCTATATTTATGTATTTAATGTACATATTAAGAGAAGGAATTATCTTGGATAATCATGAAAATATTTTTTTTAAACTTTAAAAAAGCGTATATTACTTTTAAAATCAATTACGGAAATATCGGCCGTACGTCCTAAGAGTAAAGATAGTTTGAAGACTTATACATTTTATAAAACAATATAGCACTGCACACTTAAGAAGAAAAGCCAACACAATTATTGACCCCCCTCCCAACATTTAAAAGCCCCTGGGGGAGGTGGTAAATTAATCAAGACTGAATACGTTAGTACAGCCTACTGTGCTTTCAGTACCCGATAAACACAACAACAGTACAAAGCCCAGATTTCCATTGTGGTGATTTCTTAGTTGCAGGTCTAGTTGTCAGATTGACACACACTCTCTCATGGCTGCTATACACCCACACCACACCCATCCAGCACATCCGTCACTACACACGTGAACCTATGTATAAAAAAGACGAGGCGCACGTGTTCTACGCCATTTTAGAGTTGTTCCCAAACTACGGAACAAGGGAGCCTACTACTACATGCGTGGCTTCTTTGGTCACTGAGTTAGTGGTGCCCAAAGCACTGAGCGGATGAACAACCTGCGATGATAATGATGGGAGCACGAGTATGTTATGTTATGTTATGTTATGTTAGGTTGATTTCTATAGCGCGTAGCTACCCTCTGTCGTTAGCCATATACATCTACCACCCATGATAAAGGCAGAAGCATAATGTTGGCTTTCTGGTGACAGACACACGTTGTAATGGCTGTGGTTTACATGCTTCAAATTACTTTTAGGTATACGTGTGACCAAGTCTGATAACATCTCATCGATCACAGACAAGATAGGCGGAGGGTAAAATGAAAGTAAGAGGTATAAAAAAAAACGGAGGAAAACTACTAAAATGGCAGAGGACGGACTATGTAATCAACGTTTGGCACCTCGGCAATATGATTATTAATATATTACAAAAGTATAGCAGCAGATGACACACAAGGCCCGGGAAAAGAAAGCGGCAAATTTAATACCTGAAATGAGGACAGCTTTGCTTGGCGAACTTAAAGAAAAAGAAAGAAACATGGGCTTGGAAACAAGACTGCTCATGCATGGAGAGTACAACTGGTGCACAAAAAAAAAACGGAAAGTTTCACATACTATCATAGAAATATAGCTCTTTTTTTCACCAGTAAAGTTAGTTCTCAAAAAGAACTGTGGGGCATATTATCAAGCCTGTGCGATAAAATTATCGCCGCTTTATCGGCAGGAATTTGCCGATAAAGTGGCGATAATGGGCTTCATAATATGCTCTATGGAATTCCAATCGAAGCTCATGTTAGATGTCCTTCACATGTAACATGACCTTTAATTGGAATTCCATAGAGCATATTATCAAGCGCATTATTGCCACTTTATCGGCAGTTTCCTGCTGATAAAGCGGCGATAATTTTATCGCCCAAGCTTGATAATATGGCCCTGTTTTTTTAGCCCCAATGCCGCAACAATCCTCCCGCGTCCTTCGAGAGCGGCATTGCTTTGACAGAGAGACCAGCTTACATGCTGCTCTCTCTATCGAAAACCAATCTGCTTTCCTACTTGAAAGAGAGAGCAGATTATCTTGCTCTCTCTTTCAAATAGGAAAGCGGTTTGCTGTGGTAAAGCGGGAACAGCGATGCTCCCGCCCTACCATAGCAAACAGCAGTGTCCCGTGGTAGGCACCCCGAGACACTGCAGCAGCGGCCCTGGGAGGCGGTGGTCCCCATGGCCATCAAGGGCTCCAGGAGGAGGACCGCGCGACCCCCTCCTAACATTAAAAAGCTCTGGGGGGTCCAGGTCCCCGGAGCTGAAAGGTCATTTTACATATTACTGACCCAGGAAGGTGACAGTCCCTGGGGCGTATACGGGGGAGGGGGAGCTGAAAACATACTTTAATTAAAAAAAATTAAAAACGAGGGGGTGGCGGTCCCCAGGGCTGCGGGGGGCCTTACAAGCCCCCTTTATAGATAATAATTGCCCCCAAGATTTGGCCCCCCGGGAGGCTAATTAAGAATAAAACTTATATCTAGTATTTTTTACCTATACGCGTACCCCTCGATTTCTTATTTTTTTTTTTTTTAATTGGGGGCCTAAAGATCCATGTGGGACCCCCTGAGCAGGCCTAGAAGGTCAGGATCTTTCTACACTGCCCCCTTTCCTTTTTTTTCAACTTTGTTGTACTGTTTTCTTGTGACTCTGTTCTACTGAGGCACAAGATGGCTGCCAACACTTCCTGGTTTGGAGTGTTGACAGACAGTTGACATCCAATCAGCATGCAGCTCGTGCTCGTAATTGTACGGATTTCGGTACGCGCGCTGTACTTCGTCTCTAGCTATCGCTATGATTTTACTTTTGATTTTCTCAGGAACTACTGAACGGATGTACACCATTTAACAATAAGCACAATCTGCGAACCGAACACTACCTCTCTGCCAAATTTGGTGTAATTCCGTTCAGCCGTTCGGGCTGTAGCCCTGGCTAAAGGTCCAAATGGAAAATTGCATTGGGAACACACGTTTAGGGACCACCTTTTTTCTCGGCCCCCACTTGACGAATCAACCCCAAACTTTCAGGGAAGGAGCAGAGCGGAGCAGGCCATTTTCTTGGGGAAATTCGTGAAGATTCGTCCACCGGCAACAAAGTTATTCCAAATAGAATGTTGTGGATTTCCTATGGATACTAGGTCCTAACTATAACTACCTACTGGCGACCGCCAGTAGGTAATATATATATATAAATATATCTATATATATATATATATATATATATATATATATATATATATATATATATATATATATATATATATTACCTACTGGCTATCGCCAGTAGGTATATATAGTTAGGATTAATTCCCTATGGGACTTTTGAAAATTCTATGTCTAATAACTTTGGCGTTTGTGGATGGAATCGGCTGAAATTTTCAGGAAAATGGCACATTTTGTTTCTGAGCAGCTCCTGAAAATTTGGTGGGGTTTCGTCAAGGGGGGGCTGAGAAAAAAGGGGGGTCCCAAAACGTGTTTTTCCCATTCATTTTTCCATAGGGCGGTTGGACTCACTTTTAGCTCGAACGGCTGAATGGATTTGCACGAAACTTGGCAAAATTGTAGGGACTGTTAGCCCGATGTGCCTTTGCTAGGTCTCAATATATGTGCTCCAGTAGTTTTTGAGAAATTAACGTTTAAATCAAGATATATATCTGTAACAGCGCTCTGGGCAGCGATCCGGTCCGCTTACTTTTCGCTTATCGGAACTTTGCGCGCAGAAAGCTGATTGGCTCTCCGGTGTCTGTCAACATTCTAAACAGTCCGGAGCGGCCGCCATCTTGTCTCTCGGTAGGATCGAGAGAGAAGAAGAGGTGAAAAACGAAGGGTGAATTTAATGAAAGGGGGCAAGGTATCCCCCTCTTGACCCCCTAGGAATGCTGTTGGGGTTATTAAAGGGACCCGTGGGGAAAAGAAAAAAAAAATGATTTTTCACGGTAGAAGCGCTTCACGGGCCGCGAACTGGGCCGCAAACTGGTAGCGAAACGGGAATTCGCCATTTTGTGCTTCGTAAATTAAATTACTAGTTATAAGTGGGTACGGGAGACGTATCCTAATCCCCTATGTTTCCTGAGGGTGGGTGAGGAGGCTGATATATGTTGATACATCTCTTCCAGCGGCTGTGCGTGAGCTTTTTTTTTTTTTTTGCTGCGTGACAGTCCGGAGCGGCCGCCATCTTGTCTCTCGGTAGGATCGAGAGAGAAGAAAAGGTGAAAAACTAAGGGGGAATTTAATGAAAGGGGGCAAGGTATCCCCCTCTTGACCCCCTAGGAATGTTGTTGGGGTTATTAAAGGGTCCCGTGGGGAAAAGAAAAAAAAAATGATTTTTCACGGTAGAAGCGCTTCACGGGCCGCGAACTGGGCCGCAAACTGGTAGCGAAACGGGAATTCGCCATTTTGTGCTTCGTAAATTAAATTACTAGGTATAAGGGGGTGCGGGAGACGTATACTAATCCCCTATGTTTCCTGAGGGTGGCTGAGGAGGCTGATATATGTTGATACATCTCTTCCAGCGGCTGCGCCATCTTGCCTTTTTTCGAATGCCACAATTTTGTCGTGCACGGCAGCCATTTTAGATGCCAGGCTGGTCCCAGGCTATCACCTACCCCTGCGGATGTAGTTTATGGCCCCAGCTGTAGAGAATTCAGACATGCCAATCCTCCTGATTCAGGCGTGTGAGTACTGATTTCAGTGCTAGTCTCCCGCCTCCCGATTTCTGCAAGCAAAAACCCGGGGGCATATTACGAACAACTAGCGATAATTTTTGTCTATAACTTGTTTAGAGACAAAAATTATCGCCGCACATCGGCGATTTTTATCGCAGATAAACCTTGCTATTATCGCAGAAAAGTCAGCGATATTCATGTATTATCGACCTAATGCTCTTAGCCATGTTATCCACCTCCCATTGGATAACATGGCTAAAACCTGCTCAGGGCAGGTGTTAGCTTTTGGAGATATTCGCGCTTAGTGCGAATATCTCCAAAAGTTGGTAATAGAAGGTAGCGATGTTAGGGACTGTTTCCAGTCGCTAACATCTTGGCACGCCACTTTGCATGTCATTAGTGATAAGTATCACTGACATGCAAAGCCGGGCCCAAGATGGTCGCTATCTCCTTTTAGGTGTCACTAACTGGTGTTAGCGACAGCTTGATAATAGGGAAATAATTTTATCTCCGCTTTCATGGTTTTTAAAGCCAAAAAAGGGGAGATAAACCCCCTTGCTAATATGCCCCACGATTCCTTGGGGGTTTCAGCTGATAGGGCTTGGTATTGTGTTACATGGTAATTTTTCCATGAAACGTCAGAGGGTCGATGTAGGGGTTCTAGAAGAGGTGATAAACCATTTAAGCCTCATGAACAAGCGCATGGTCTTTTAAAGATTTCTGAAGTACTCGGGGCGGCGGTGTGTGTGTGCCCTCTTTCAGGAGCGGGCGGGGGGGGCACTGCCAGCAACTTGCCAGGTCAGGTAGTGTTCAACACGTGCATCACCCTTTCTCTGCCTGCTATTGCGCTCCATGCTTCGGAAAGGTAAGAAAAAGAACGTGCATTTGAGTTTGAAATGTCCGATCCTGCAGCAGCACACTTCCAAAGCCCACACATGACAATAACCCGATTCAAGGCCCCATTCACCCGTTTTTCAAAAAATAGATAACACTCCAACAAATTAAGGTTATAAAACTTTATTAACTTTTAACGATAATGAACAGAACAAAAACTAAAAACATTTAAACATTTATTAACACAAAAAGCAACAATGGTTAGAAGCTGTCTTTTGTGCGAATAGTCCCAAGGCAGCACAACGTGCAGAGTTCTGGACGGCACCCAGGTGATGTCGCCTGGGTGCCGCACTGGTTTAGGGATCCTACAATGCTGCTCCGAAAATTGGCGTGGGGCGTCCCGGGTGGGGCGGGGGGAGGCCTCGTCAGTAGCGGTCTGCTGTGCGAATAGTCCCAAGGCAGCACAACGTGCAGAGTTCTGGACGGCACCCAGGTGATGTCGCCTGGGTGCCGCACTGGTTTAGGGATCCTACAATGCAGCACAGAAAAACAGCGTGGGGCGTCCCGGGTGGTGCGGGGGGAGGCCTCGTCAGTAGCGGTCTGTGTCCAGTGTCACATGGCTGACACAACATGTACGACAGGCACCCAGGTGATGTCCAGTAAACTGCCGCACTGGTTTTGGTATCCTACAATGCTGCTCCGAAAATTGGCGTGCGGCGGCCCGGGGGGGGGGGGGGGGGGAGGCGGCGTGAACGGGCCTCCCCAGGTGGCGGCCATCCAGCTGAGTTGCGCCCGCTCTTGCGGCTACAGCGTCTCGCTCACCATGTTGTTGAGTTGCTCCCACTCTTGCAGTGCAGTGATAGGCGGCTGCCACATGGCTGTCAAAATGGCGGACGGCTCTTCGGTTTTGGGCCTGGTCCACTGAAATGGCCCTGGGACACCTTGGAAGTCGGACGCTTGCCTGCTAGGGCTTGGGCTCCATTCTCGAAAAGCGTCCCCTCAGCCGTGAAGATTGTATAAAAGTCTTGGGGGCCCCCGACTCCCGCAGGCTTCCGGTGGGGAGCGGCTGCCATGATTGCTCGCGGAATGACCACGACGGAGCCACGAGATGGTGGTGCTCTCATGCTGACGCCAGCTTCAGTCTGAATGATCCAGAAACAAGGTGGGGCTTTCATCGTTTGGGAAAAAAAAATGTTCTAAACCAATGAAAAGTGTTATTTTTAGGTCATATGACCAAGCCTTCCATCTTTAGGAAACCAAAAGTAAAATGAACCAATGAAAAGTTTTATAAACAAGTCACATGACCTGTTATGCGACATAGGGCTACAAAAAGCGTAGAAAATCCGTTGGCACGTGAGGCGGCGTCAGTAGCGGACCGATGTGCGAATAGGCCGAAGGCAGCACAACGCGCCGAGATCCGGATGGCACCGAGGTGGTGTCCAGCAAATTGCCGCACTGGTGTGGCCATCCTACAATGCTGCGCCGAAAGACGGCGTGTCCAGCTGAATTGCGGTCACTGTTGCGGTACAGTGACTCGAACGCGCCGAGATCCGGATGGCGCCGAGGTGGTGTCCAGCAAATTGCCGTACTGGTGTGGCCATCCTACAATGCTGCGCCGAAAGACGGCGTGTTCAGCTGAGTTCCGGTTACTCTTCCGGCACAGTGACTCGAACGCGCTGAGATCCGGATGGCACCGAGGTGGTGTCCAGCAAGTGGCTGCACTGGTGTGGCCATCCTACAATGCTGCGCCGAAAGATGGCGTGGGGTGCCCCGTTGGCTTATGAGGTGATGTCAGTAGTGGACTGATGTGTGAATAGGTCGGAACCAGCACAAGGCGCCAAGATCCGAATGGCAAGTCCTGGATGTTGAGTGCCTCAGTTGAGATTTCTGAGAAGTGCTTGTAGAACTGTCTGAAGCTTATTTGCACCTGCTGCAGCTTCACTAGGTCCGGCGGAACTTGTTGCCTTTTCCTTTGTGCTTCTTTTCCTACAATGCGTTTCTTCTGAAGACACGACCAGGTCCCTGAATGTGTGCAGGGGGACGCTATTGAATGAATGAACGCGCCGAGATCTGGATGGCACCGAGGTGGTGTCCAGCAAATTGCCGCACTGGTGTGGCCATCCTACAATGCTGCGCCGAAAGTCGGCGTGGGGTGCCCCGTTGGTTTATGAGGTGATGTCAGTAGCGGACCGATGTGTGAATAGGTCGGAACCAGCACAAGGCGCCCTGCACTGTTGAGCCTTTTTCAATGTCTGTTTTTTGTTCTTTCCCCTCCATCAAAAACAAAACAAAAATACAAGGCGCCAAGATCCGAATGGCAAGTCCTGGATGTTGAGTGCCTCAGTTGAGAGTCCTGAGCAGTGCTTGTAAGACTGTCTGAAGCTTATTTGCACCTGCTGCAGCTTCACTAGGTCCGGCGGAACTTTTTTCCTTTTCCTTTCTGCATCTTTTCCTACAATGCGTTTCATCTGAAGACACGACCAGGTCCCTGAATGTGTGCAGGGGGACGCTATTGATTGAATGAAAATGGCGGCTTGACACAAAGCTGACTCAAGCGTTACTGTTGGTGCTATACAGACAAAAATTGGTTTTCAGTTTGTACATTCTTCAGGTTTTTTTTTCCATCCAAGTCTGATTGAGAGTTTGTAGAAAAATGGCTTCAGATTTTCCACATACTACTCTTCAACATTCTTCCTAAATGTAACAATGTGAGACTCACTAGGAGAACGGCTGTTTATCTTTCCTTTCAAAATGCTGCCAACAATATTTTCTGAATGGAAGACACCATCTTGTAACATAAAGGGCCGAAAGGGGTTCTGGTCTGGCCGATGGTTGGTGGAGACATTTTGACTATATCTTGGACCTGCCCGGCCTCGCCCAAAATGGCGCCGGTATAAATGGGACTCGTAACTCTTTGCCCGCAAATGTATATCTAGAAAATGTTATTGTAAGTGGCCCTGTCGTATTTTAATTACAAAATGTACGTCCACCGATTCCGCAACTGTTAGACACCTTTGTTCTTGTCACCTAATGGCCCGCTCGTTACGTTCTTCTACAGTGTAAATGTCTCCTCATCATATACGATTTGAGTTTGCTCCGTGGCCGGCCCACGTGGTTATAGGCCCGTATTTGTATACTGACATTTTCACAATAAAGGTTTTTAAAACAAAACACGGTAGTAGTATTTTCATTTGTAAAGTTTTTACTTTTAGTGACTGTTTTCGAATCAGTAAAAGGCAAGTGAAATAAAGCAGTCCAATTACATGACGGATAAAAGGTATAATATGTAGGAACGCAGTAAAGATAAATGGTCAAGGGCAGTTGTGTTTTTCATGTCTGCAACATAAAGTGATCGATAAGAATCTGATAATCAGGCGTATCGGCGACTAAGACAGCAGGCCGAATCTCTTTTACTCAACGGCTCCGTCATGGAAGGAAGAAACGCCCTTTTTCTCGAAAAAGGAATATATTTTACTTGCAAGACAGTTGTAAATTTTCCGGGAAAGTACATTAGCTTGGAATATTATAACATATGTTTGAAAAAAAAATATTGTTCGAAAATAATAAAAAGCGTAATTTTTAGGTCATATGACCAAGCTTTTCATCATTAAATTAACAAAAGTAAAATGAACCAATGAAAAGTTTTATTAACAAGTCACATGACCTGTTATGCTTACGTTACGCGCCGCGCCTCGGATCACTTCCGGGTGCGCTAACGCGGCGTGTCATAAAACGCATTACGCGACAACGTAGGTCAAGAATATAGTCTAAATGTCTCCACCAACCAGCGTTCAGAACACAACCCCTTTCAGCAGTCCAAAAAGTTCTGTTAAATGACAACAGAGGGGACAGGCAACAAGAACCATCAGTCAAAGAGGGGAGGGCAAGTTCTTCTCTTCCGGGTCATGTTGGGGCGCTACCGGAACTGATCGAATTGGTAGTCTACAGTGTTTCTGGATGTTTCAGACTAAAGCTGGCGTCAGCATGAGACCACTACCATCTCGTAGCTCCGTCGTGGCCATTCCACGAGCAATCATGGCAGCCGCTCCCCACCAGAAGCCTGCGGGAGTCGGAGGCCCCCAAGACTTTTGTAGAATCTTCACGGCTGAGGGGACGCTTTTCGAGAATGGGACCCAAGCCCTAGCAGACAAGCGTCCGAGTTCCAAGGTGTCCCAGGGCCATTTTAGTGGACCAGGCCCAAAACCGAAGAGACGGCCGCCATTTTGAGAGTCCTGTGGCAGCCGCCTATCGCTGCACCGCAAGAGCGGGCGCATCTCAACTACATGGTGAGCGAGACGCTGTAGTCGCAAGAGCGGGCGGAAAACAGCTGAATGGCGGAAGAGGCACAGTGTAGCAAAAGCGGGCGGAATGGCAACTAAAACGATAAAGGGGCGCCCCACTACAGCTTGTCTTCAGGTCAAACGGATTGTGGGACAAGGTCCAGAATTGAAGAGTCAACAAAAGGCAAAAAGTACCGCCGGACCCCGGGAGCCGGCCGCCTATGTCGGGGGCGATCTCAGGCTACACCAGTGCTATAAGACTTGGGGAGGGTGTCGGAGCCAAGCGTCTTCTCCGAGTCCATGGCCATCACAGCGCCCCTCAGGGGCCTCCGTCAAGCTGTTTAGGAAGGTAACATATCACATTGTTTTCTAATGCAGTCAGGTCCACAAACGACACTCACTTACTTTGAGAATAGTGAAGCTGCAGTAGGTGGAAATAAGCTTCAGACAGTGTTACAAGCGCTGCTCCGAACTCTTAACTATGGCACCCAATATCTAGAACTTATGCTATTTGAGAATGGTAGTGACATCGAAGCATCTCAGGGACCAAAACCATTAACGTACTTTCACGTATGAAAATCTTACTTGGGGAGGGAGCAGGAGCGAAGCGCCCCCTCCCAGTCAGCGCCACCACACCGTATGTTGAAAATCTGAAGCCATCGTTCTACAAAGTCAACCAAACTTGGATTGAAAAATCTAGAAAAATGTACAAACTGAAAACCAGTTTTGGTCTGCATAGCATCAGTAGCAACGCTTGAGTCAGCTTTGTGTCAAGCCGCCATTTTGATTCAACAAAGCACAGGCATTGATAAAGGCTGAAATTCAGAACTCTAAACTATGGCACCCAACATCCAGGAGCTTGCTATCTGGATCTTGGAGCCTTGTGCTGTTTTCGATCTATTCACACATCGGTCCACTACTGACATCATCTTATAAACCAACGTTATGTAAATAGTTTTTTAATAAAATGTTTTACCCTGTTTCTTTGCTGGTGTGTTGTTTATATTTTTAATATTTGCATAGGGTTTGTCATTATTTTGTGCGGGATGGGTGATGGAGCCGAGCTGTCTTGCAGCCCTCATGGTGTGGAGCTCAGTTCATCACACTATTTTCGTATTTCTCAAGAAGGGTTGTTCCTAATATTTCTATTTTAGCGAGGTCAAAAAGAGATCCAATTAGTGGCCTACTGATTTTGCTCGATTACTTTTATTTTTTTACACGATTTTTCACTATCTGCAAAGACTAAACAGAGTATTGCGACTTTGTGCTTGTTTGTAAATAGAGAATGATCCAAAGAGAACCAATTCTAAAACAGTAAATGCTTGGACAACAATCAATCAAATGGAGAGACAAGGAGGTACGACGGATTACAACGGGGGTAAAGGCCTGCGTTAACTACCCTTCTGTATCTGCAAAGAGAGAGTACTACTAAGGCAAAAGAGGGGAGGGGGGGGGCAGCGTTCAAAGCACATCAGCGTGCATAAATACGAAAATGTTTTTATCTATCACGTACTTGACATTTTAAAGCTTTTCATATTTGCTATTAAAAAACCAATGAAATTCACAGAAAAAACCATAGGTTATAGTGGATATATAGTTAGGAATTTGCATTTACAAAACCTTGAAAATTCAATGAAAAAACCATAGGTTATAGGCCATATATAGTTAGGAATTAGCATTTACAAAACCTTATTTTACTCGCATAAAACCATTGAAATTCCATATATAGTTAGCTAACTATAAGCGCTAACTATATATCGCGCACCCGCAATCCACTGCTGATGATGTCACATATTACATCATTCATGACATGGTCAGTGACATCACTGATGACATCACTGATGACATCTCAAATGACATCACTGATGACAACTCAAATGATATCAATGATGACATCTCAAATGACATCACTGATGACAACTCAAATGACATCACTGATGACATCTCATTTGTCATCACTGATCACATCACTCATGTGATAATACAATGAATCTCTTCAGACTCTAATATAACCTTACATACACTCAGTATAAACAGACACTCACAGACTATCACTCATCCATGGAGTTACTCACACACCTAGTCAGTCATGCAAAGAATCAATCACACCTCCATTACCTCAACTATACAGTTATACACATCTTACTTATTCAAACATATAATAACACATATTTACTCTCTTATATAATCCCTGATACAAGCTCACAGTGATCGATACAGCCACTCACACATTCACTGGCTCTTATGTTCAGTTATTTATATATCTCAACTCTCACATGTATTGTGTTTTACATACGTACTTACTTGCACATGTAGCAATGAGAAATCCATTCACTCACCAACACACCCATGCACAGTCAACCGCCCATATAGCTGTTTCCACATGCACTCTTGAACTCATACTCCTAGTGAATCAACTGCTTACACATCTATGCACAGAGTCACGCACCTCCCAGCCACCCACACACACACTCAGCCTCCCATTCAAATATTTGGGCAACCAATCAATAACCCATATGGCCACTCTTATAGCTACTGATCAACACATGCAGCAGCTTACACAACATCAAACATACTGATGCACGAATTAAGACAGTTTAGTCACTAACCCATGTACTCAGTGAGACACATTTAATCACTCACTCATACAGTCAGTCATGCACCTACTAAATTCTTCATCCAGACACTTATACATCCACTCATTCTTCAATATGTGAAACATATTTAAACTTTACAGACACATACAATCACTGGATGTTGTGATCAGTGATGTCATCAGTGATGTCACTGACCATGTCATGAATGATGTAATATGTGACATCATCAGCAGTGGATTGCGGGTGCGCGATATATAGTTAGCGCTTATAGTTAGCTCACTATATATGGAATTTCAATGGTTTTATGCGAGTAAAATAAGGTTTTGTAAATGCTAATTCCTAACTATATATGGCCTATAACCTATGGTTTTTTCATTGAATTTTCAAGGTTTTGTAAATGCAAATTCCTAACTATATATCCACTATAACCTATGGTTTTTTCTGTGAATATATATATATATATATATATTCACTGAAAAAACCATAGGTTTCACACCAGTTATAGTTAGCTGGAAATTTTACTGACATAAAACCATTGCAATTCCCACGTTGTAGTTAGTTGGACTCACTATAACTTGCGCGCCTGCAATGCACTGCTGATGACGTCACATATTACATCACTCATGACATGGTCAGTGACATCACTCATGACATCACTGATGACACCATCCTTGTGACAGAGTGACAGACCTCTTTTCAGCGTAATGTAACCCTTGAAACACATATTCAGAAATAGAAACTAACATTTTCAAAAAAATGGAGATACCCATACCAGTTACAACAACCAATTCAGTAATTCCACCATCTATATACACATCCACTCATTCAGCAACAGTTCTATATAGTTACTCATACATATACTCACTTATCATATGTAGTGATGACAGTTTTGTTTTCCTAATGATGAAAGCCCCCACCTTTTTTCCTCATTCTCACTTTGTACTTTGAGTGAGGAAGACCTGTTTCCAGACCTATTTGTACCTATTTGTACTGACAAATGGCTACAGTAGCAGCAGCAGCAGGAGCATCTCAGCCACCACCACCACCACCACCACCACAAAGACCACCACAACACCACAGTGGGGGAGATGAAGAGGAGGAGGAGGAGGAGGAGGAGGAGGAGGAGAGGCGCTACCTGCCAGAAGATACTTCCCCCTACAAGCCAAAGGAGCACATTGTCTGGGAGTTTTTTAAAATCCCAAGGGGCCTCAAGAAAGTTAATGCGCCAAAGGGTACTTGCCGGATCTGTGGCACTGTACTTTCCAGGGGGAACCCTGCCGAAAAATATTCTTTTGGCAACAACATCATGATTTGCCACGTGCAACGCCGGGACCCTAACAACTATAGTGCGGCAGAGGTCAGAGAACTGACCAGAAACCCTCCCCAATCTTCTCCCAGCACCTCCCAAAGTACCCAACCCACTCCATCGGGACCAGAGACAAGGGAGATGGTCCCAAACATCCAAACCCAGTTTGGAAATTTCAAAATAGTTTGCATATTTTGTGGGCGTACAATTTGCTATGGTGAGCAAAGTGTTAAACTCATCAACCGTGCTGGTGACAACCACACGTGCCCAAAGAAACCTTAATTTTTTCTTGATTTTTTTTGCTCCAGTTGAGCCGTTTACAATTCCCTGTTTTTTGTTTGTCCCCATAAAAATTCCCCCCAAAATATAAAATTGTTCATAAAAGCCAAAAAAAGTGCAAAATGTTCCAAAAAACAATAAAAAAAATATAAAACAACAAAAAGAATTAAAAAACAGTTCTTTTTAGAACTACCTCCAATTTATAAAAAAATGCTACATTTTAAAAAAAATCTGTCATTCTTTTTACCCCATGGTACGCTCCCCGGTATGCTCCCCGGTGCGCGTACCGGGCGCTCCCCCCACGCAAATCAAAAAAAAATGGCCCCCACATCAAACCTAGGGGTTCAGGGGGGTCTACCCTGCCCCCTTTTGGTCATTTCCCCCTTTGTTTTTGCCACCTCTTGTGTCTCGATCCTACCGAGACACAGGATGGAGGCCGCTCTGGACTGTTTGGAATGTTGACAGACACCCGAGAGCCAATCAGCTTTCCGCTCGTGAACTCGCGTAGCGCGCTGGAGTGCGTCCCGGTGCCCGTACCGGGGCGCGCATATAGATATATATATTTTTTTGAACCTAAATCACTCAAAATACACTGGAGCACATATCTTGAGACATAGCAAAGGCCCATCGGGCTACCAGTCCCTACAATTTTGCCAAGTTTGGTGGAAATCCATTCAGCCGTTCGGGCTAAAAGTGAGTCCAACCGCCCTATTGAAATTAACATGGGGAAAACACGTTTTGGGACCCCCCTTTTATCTCGGCCCCAGCTTGACGAATCCCCCCCCAAACCTTCAGGGAAGGAGCGGAGCGCAGCGAGGCAAATTTCAGGAAAATTACAGGCAGATCCCTCAATCGACGCCAAAGTTATTCCCAATAGAATGTTGCGGTTTCCCTATAGGAAATAATCCTAACTATAACTACCTACTGGCGACCGCCAGTAGGTAATATATATATATATATATATATATATATATATATATATATATATATATATATATATATATTACCTACTGGCGGTCGCCAGTAGGTAGTTATAGTTAGGATTTTTTTCAATGTTAAATCTCAAAATTCTATTTGGAATAACTTTGGCACCGGTTGACGAATCTGCCTGACAATTTCCTCAAAATGGCCTTGCGGCGCCCCGGTCCTTCCCTGAAAGTTTGGGAGGGAGTTGTCAAGCAGGGGCCGAGATAAAAGGGGGGTCCCAAAACGTGTTTTCCCCATGTTAATTTCCATAGGGCGGTCGACCTCACTTTTAGCCCGAACGGCTGAATGGATTTACACCAAACTTGGCAAAATTGTAGAGACTGTTTGCCCGATGTGCCTTTGCTAGGTCTCAAGATATGTGCTCCAGTGGATTTTGAGAAATTAACGTTCAAAAAAATATATATATCTGTGACAGCGTCCCGGTTAGCGCCCCGGTTCGCGCACCAGACGCGTAGCGGAACTTCACAAGGAGAAGCGGATTGGCTCTCCGGTGATTGTCAACATTCTAAACAGTCCGGAGCGGCCGCCATCTTGTCTCTCGGTAGGATCGAGAGACAAGAGGTGGAAATAAACGAAGGGGGAAATGAATGAAAGGGGGCAAGGTAGACCCCTCCTGACCCCCTAGGATTGATGTGGGGGCTATTAAAGGGCCCCGCGGGGCAAAAAAATGTTTAAAAAAAATTCCGATTTTTCGCGGTGGAAGCGCTCACCGGTAGCATAACGGGAGTCCGCCATCTTGTGTTTCGGATGAATTTAGTCACAACGATGGAAGATAAACAATGTTGGGAATGGGTATAAGGGGGCACGGGAGACATATCCTGACCCCCTAGGCTTTCTGAGGGTGGCTGAGGAGGCCCATATATGTAAAAAAAAAAACCTTTTTTTTTCAAATTTTCGCACGGTTAGCGCCCGGTCCGCGCACCGGGTAGCGTTCCGGAAAGCGTAACAAGGGGAAAGCCAAGGGAAACAGTAAAATTATATTTTAGAGTGCTTTGAGGGTAGCTCTGAATAGAGCTGTTGTGTTGTGTGGGTGATGTAAGTACCAACATGTAGGTACCAATGAAGAGTCTAAAATTCAATGTACACCGTCTCCTCTGTAGATATTTTGTATGTTCTAATATGGGTTATTTAAATGTAAATGTGTGGAAAAGCACTTTATGCTTTAAAGCAATTGTATTTTTGAACTGATTGTTCTTTCCTCTTAGTCCTCCTCTTTGGGTTTTTTTCCCCACACTCTTCTTCAGCATGATAGTTGATAAATTTACCTTAACCCTCAGTTTCCTTCCTTTGCTTTTTCCCTCATTCCTTTTCTATTACTAACATACTCCACTCCTTCCACTCCTTTTGTCAGTCCCTCTGTTCTCACAGTTCATCACTCTTTTTCACTCAGTCCGTCTCTCTTACTCTCACTGTCTCTGTCTCTTCACTCTTTTACTAGTTGTTCATTATGCTTTCTCCCTGTAGTTCAAGCACACTATGTTATTTACATTTCTTTGCTGCTTCAATTATTCCTTTTCTGTTACTTCTTCTTCTCTTCTTTCTGTTTTTTCTCTCTGTCATTCCACATGTTTTAACCTTATTCACTATCATACACCTTGTTTTATTCCTATTTACTTTCGTTCACTGTTTTTTAACACCTTCCCTCAGGGTTGTTGTTTTAGTCCGGTTCTATCCCTACCTCTCATTCCACATCCTTTAATCTCTTTCTTTTTAATTTGAACATTCACTCACATTCTCCAAGTAACTCTTGTTTATTATTATTCTACTCTCTTTTTTTCTTTCACTTCCTTATCTATTTTCTTTTTCTCAATTATACCCTCTTACATCTTTTCTTTGTATAATTATCTATTATACAGTATCTCTGTGTTACTCCCTCTAGCTGTCTTTCTTTTAACATTATTCTCTCTGTCTCCTTCCCTTATACTCACTCTTTATTTATTTATTTATTTATTTTTGTTCGCTTCCGGTTCGCGCACCGGCGCGCGAACCGGGAAGCGAATCAAAAAAAAAGAGATTGCCAGAGTGCTAAACATTTTAGCAATTTTTTATAAATGGGAGGTAGTTCTGAAAAGAACTTTTTTTATTGTTTTTGTTGTTTTATATTTTTTTTATTATTTTTCTGAACATTTTTTTATTTTTTTGTATTTTTTGAACAATTGTATATTTTTTTTGGTTTTTTTGGGGGGGAACAACGAAAAACAGGCATTAGAAAGGGCTCAACAGGAGCAAAAAAAATAATTACTTCTTGGGGCGTTTCGAGCACTTGTGGTTTTCAAATGCTCTATTAATTAAAATGATACTCCTCTCCCCATAACAAATTAGTGCACCACAATAAATGCACACTAGCTTCAGGTGCGCAAAATTGTTTTGAATACTTTGGACCGTCTCCCTCGCTTCTGGTCCCGATAGAGTTTCCTGTGATGATGTACTGGCCACAGGAGTTGGTGGGTTATCCTGGAGGTGACGCACCCCAGCAACGCTATAATTGATTGGATGCCACCTCTGCATGTGGCGGTGCATAGTATAGTTTCCAAAACTATACTTTTTGTCTGTGCCTCGGGACAGAACTGCATCGCAAATGAGGCATGTCACCAGCAGGGCATTGACCTTTTTTTGCCTTCGAGGGTAAGAAAAAAATTGCCATATAAAATGGTCTATGCGGTGGGATTGCCGGGGCTCTTCAAGCAAGAACTGCCTCGGCTCTACCTCCTCTTCCTCT
Organism: Lissotriton vulgaris; assembly: GCF_964263255.1. Taxonomy (NCBI): domain Eukaryota; kingdom Metazoa; phylum Chordata; class Amphibia; order Caudata; family Salamandridae; genus Lissotriton; species Lissotriton vulgaris. Next base: position 767,197,708 of record NC_141689.1, read on the forward strand.
GGAACTGTGCAGGTGGTCCTTCCTTCCTAGGTGGTTGTGGTGGTGGTGGGGGTCCACCAGCTGCAGCTACTACAGATGCCATGACTGAACAAGCAGAAAAAGGTCTTCCTCTCACAAAGATGAAAGTCAGAGTTAGGAAAAAAGGTGGGGGCTTTCATCATTTGGGAAAAAAAATGTTCTAAACCAATGAAAAGTGTTATTTTCAGGTCACATGACCTGTTACGCTTACATTACGCGTCCCGCTCCGCGCCAGGAGCGCTTCCGGGGTGCTGCGCTTCGCGCCTCGGGTCGCGCTCCAGAGCACTTCCGAGTGCGCTAACACGGCGCATCATAAGACGCATTACGCGGCAACGCGATACGTCGCGCTTACGCGACGCGTCACGATGTTGTTTTCGAACGTGGCAGTTGCGCTAACGGAACGTTTCCCGGTGCGCGGATCGGGTCGCGGCACCAAATTGTGCTAACGGGAAGCTACCCGGTGCGCGGACCGGTACCGAAACAAAAAAAAATAATTTAAAAAAAAATGATATACATAAGAAAATTATATTAAATACATATAAAATATATTTTTCCTTTAAAAGAAGAATACATTTTACAGCTTTTGATATTTGCTATTAAAAAAATTCACTGAAAAAAACATAGGTTATAGACCATATATAGTTAGGAATTAGCATTTACAAAACCTTATTTTACTCACACAAAACCATTGAAATTCGCATATATAGTTAGTTGCACTAACTATATATCGCGCACCCGCAATCCACTGCTGATGATGTCACATATTACATCATTCATGACATGGTCAGTGACATCACTGATGACATCTTAAATGACATCACTGATGACATCTCAAATGACATCACTGATGACATCACTGATGACATCCCAAATGACATCACTGATGACATCACTGATGACATCTCAAATGACATCACTGATGACATCACTGAAGACATCTCATTTGACATTACTGATCACATCACTGATGACATCATTCATGTGATAATATGATGAACCTCTTCAGACTCTAATATAACCTTAGATACACTCAGTGTAAACAGACACTCACAGACTGTCATTCATCCATGGAGTTACTCTCATAATTATTCAGTCATGCAAAGAATCAATCACACCTCCATTTCCTCAACTATACAGTTATACACACCTTACTTATTCAAACATATACTAACACATATTTACTCTCTTATACAATCCCTGATACAAGTTCACAATGATCCATACAGCCACTCACACATTCACTGGCTCTTATGCACAGTTATTTATATATGTCAACTCTCACATGTACTGTGTTTTACATATGTACTTACTTTGACATGTAGCACTGAGATATCCATTCACTCACCAATACACTCATGCACATAGTCAACCGCCCATACAGCTATTTCCACATGCACTTTTGAACCCATACATCTAGTGAATCAACTGCTCACACATCTATGCACAGAGTCATACACCTCCCAGCCACCCACACACACACACTCAGTCTCCCATACAAATACTTGGGCAACCAATCAATAACCCATATAGTTACTCATATAGCTACTGATCAACACATGCAGCAGTTTACAGAACAACAGACATAATGATGCACAAATTAAGACAGTTTAGTCACTAACCCTTGCACTCAGTGAGACACATTTAATCACTCACTCATACAGTCAGTCATGCACCTACTAAATCCTTCATCCAGACACTTATACATCCACTCATTCTTCAATATGTAAGACATATTTTAACTTTACAGAAACATACAGTCACTGGATGTTGTCATCAGTGATGTCATCAGTGATGTCATTTGAGATGTCATCAGTGATGTCATCAGTGATGTCATTTGAGATGTAATCAGTGATGTCATCAGTGATGTCACTGACCATGTTTAAACATTTAAGTCATTTTATATAAATGGGAGGTAGTTCTGAAAAGAAAGGAGTTAGCTTTTAAAAAACCTATGAAATTCACTGAAAAAACCATAGGTTTCACACCACTTATAGGTCATGAGTGATGTCACTGACCATGTCATGAGTGATGTAATATGTGATGTCATCAGCAGTGCATTGCAGGCGCGCAAGTTATAGTGAGTCCAACTAACTATAACGTGGGAATTTCAATGGTTTTATGTCAGTAAAATGTCCAGGTAACTATAACTGGTGTCAAACCTATGGTTTTTTCTGTGAATTTAATAGGTTTTTCAAATGCTAATTCCTAACTATAACTGGTGTGAAACCTATGTTTTTTTCAGTGAATATATATATATATATATATATATATATATATATATATATATATATATATATATATATATATATATATATATATATACATATATATATATACATATACATATATATATATATATATATATATATATATATATATATATATATATATATATATATATATATATATATATATATATATATATATAATAAAATTCAATTATTTAATAGTAATATGTATGTTATGAATTTTCGGAATATTAAAAAAAATGTTAAGTATAAATATTTAATTTTAAAACAATAATTGTTTCTCCTCTCCCTTTCTTTACTCTATAAAATTTACAGACATATATATCCTACACATTTCAGGATTACAGGTCTTTTACCGCTACGTCTCTTCCTTTTCTCCTTTTACATAATAGGATTAAAGTTATTTTGTAATTTTACAATGTTATAGTTTCAATGTAATGGATTTTATGTATAATATGAATTAAGACTTAACATATATAAGATAGAGTGTAAAAATACTCCTTCTCTTTATTACTTTCTGGAATTCCATGGTTATGCATAGTACAGATGTCTCACCCCAACTCTCTCTCCTTCCTGCTTTTCTTTTCTTTTCTTCTTCCTCTATCAATTTTTTATTGCACCCGTATTATGTTTCTTTGATGTTTTAATACTTACCTAACTAATTAAGGTAACACCTCATCATATTACAATGCTTTTATTGTATTGTATTACTCAATGTAAATGTATTATTACTTAAGTATGTTCTTATCCAGTCCTTATAACCATTACCATACCATTTAAGATTTTGCATTCACTATTCTATATGTTCATCTCTTTACTTTCCTTCCTCCTCTTCTCCTTTCTTTCTCTTTTATCGTAGTGTAATTTTTTTATGTCTTTCCCTATTTATACAATGCTTTGTATATATCGCTATTCTACTATTTATCGTATTCATTTATATCTATCTAATTGATTATGGTAGTGCTTACACTATATCACTATACAGCTGTTATACTATTTAGCTGTTATATCATCTTGATTGTCTCCAATCTTTATAACTACCATTAAATTATGTAAGATCTCACATATATTATATAATTTTATATATTCTTTGTAATTATTCATATCATGACTTTATCATATTCTTTTCACCCACTTTACTGCCGAATGGGGCTCCCCTGCGTTTGTAGCCCGAAAGTTTAGATCCGCAGAAAACAGTTTTATCCCCTTAAATACTGTATTATTTTTACATAGTATACTTACCCATTTTCTATTTTTGTCTTTCCTATTTTCTTCTGCTCTTTTTTTCTTTTCTTTTTTACTTTAACTTTTTCCATGTATTAATTCTTTCTTAGTTTTAGTGTATCAATCTCTTTTTAATCAATTATCCTAATATCTACTATCAGTTATCGGATACTTCTTCCTCTTTGTCCAAAGCTTTCTCTTTCATCCTTATTCTTCTTTCATTCTCTTATCCTTCTCAGAGGTTAATATCGGTTCACCTTAACGTACAAATTGCATTTAATGTCACTTCCACTTCTCATCCACTACGTATCGTTTCATGGAATGTTCATGGCCTCACACATTTTATTAAACGAAAAAAGTATTATCATACCTGCAAACTAAAAAGACGGACATTGCACTTTTACAAGAAACTCATCTGAATGCTTTAAAATCCTCTAAGCTACGAAAAGACTGGGTAGGATAGGTTATACATTGTAGTCTCACTGCACAGCCTCTTTCTAATAATGCTCAACCAAGGAAATGTGGAGTGGCTATTCTACTTCATAAATCCTTGCCTGTTACTGTTATCAAAACCTGGATTGATCCGGAGGGCAGGTACATTTTTGCAAGCTCAAAATAGGTTACAAGATCCTTTGTGTAGGCTCCGTGTACACCCCAACAGGAGCTTAACGTTCCTTTTTTCTTAGCATATATCAACTATTGATTGAAATAGGCGAATCCAAATGTATAATTGGTGATGACTGAAATTTAGCCTGTGACTCTGTATTGGTTCGAACAGGCCCTTTAGACAAATGTAATGAAGGGGATAGAGTTTTATTAAGCAACTAACCTCAGATCATGGACTAATAGATCACTGGCACCTTTGCCATCCGTCTGATCAGAAGTTTACTTTCCTCTCTTCTACCCATGGCACCCAATCCAGAATAGATTACTTTCTTATATCACACTCAATGACTGCTTACACCACTAATTCCAAAATCTTAGAAACTGCAATATCTGATCATGCGCCTGCTCTTCTTACCTTAGAAGTAGGTTTAACGTCTCCAGGCCGTAAACCATGGCGTCCAAATATCCAAAGGTATCGCCCACCTAAAGGTAAAACCCTACTGCGCTCTCACCTCTCTGATTATTTGAACATCAACAAGTTTTCAGTTTCTTCTAAAAGAACTGTTTGGGCAGCTGCTAAAGCAACCATTTGTGGTCAATTAATAAGAGATGCCTCAGAAGCCAATAAGTCGGCGTCACTTTGTCGTATTGAGTTGGAGACTCAAAATATTTCTCTAATGCGACAATATTCATCCCACCCTACAATACTCGACCGTCGTAAACTAGAACTTGCTGAAATGGAACTTAATACCTTATATACTTCCAAAGCGGAATATGCCCTACAACGCCTTAAGGGTAGACACTATGAACAAGGGGAGAAAGCAGGTCGATTGCTTGCAGCCCAGCTGAAACAATGTGAAGCAGCTATGGCCATTCCTGCAATATGTAGTGAAACAGGTGAGATTCTTACAAAACCGCAAGAAATTGTTGACACCTTTGCATCTTTTCATAAACATCTTTATTCTCCCGATGAGTCAAAAACTGAAGATCAATTAGCCACCTATCTTGCTGACAATAAATCTTCCTTCCCTTACAGATGAAGGTAGAGCCCTCCTTGATGGAAATATCACCAAAGAAGAAATAACTGCAGCCATTACCAAATTACCTTACCATAAATCTCCTGGGGAAGACGGTTTCCCTGCGAAATTTTATAAGTGGACTGGATCAGAAACAGTTAACACCTTGTTTTCTGCTTTTCAGGAAGCTGTCCAAGTAGATTCACTTGGTCCTATTTCTAATAGAGCATTAATTGCAGTCATTCCCAAGCCATTCCTAGTTATCGACCTATATCATTAATAAATACTGATGTTAAGATCTTTGCAAGTATTTTAGCAGCATGCCTATGCAAAGTTATCCCTTCTCTTATACACCGATCACAAGTGGGTTTTGTTCCAGGTCGTTCATCTAGAAATCACCTTCGAACCCTGGCTCACACCTTGTGGACTGCAAAAGAGTTGACAGAGGATGCTGTTGCTCTCTCATTAGATGCACAAAAAACATTCGATCGGAATGACTGGAAATACCTGTTTGCAACCATGAAACACTTTGGCTTAGGTGATTCATTTATTTCCAAAGTTCATCTTCTATATGATAACCCAATAGCTCAGGTTAACTGTGGTGATTTTGTTTCAAACCCTTTTCCAATTCGTACAGGCACCCGTCAAGGTTGCTCCCTTTCTCCCCTTTTATTTCTATTAAAAATAGAACCTCTTGCCTCTTTAATTCGACACTCACCACAAATACAAGGCATACCTGTGCCACATGGTGATTCTAAATCATATCTGTATGCTAAGGATATTCTTTTTACGCTTAAAGATCTTCCATGTTCCTTCCCAGCTTTACTTGAAAGTATTGACAGTTTTACAGCTCATTCCGGTTACAAAGTGAACTGGGATAAAAGTGAGGCTCTTCCACTTTCTCCTGGTACCACAAAAGCCTCAATAGATGGCTATCCTTTTTGTCGTAAATCATCACAATTTAAATATCTCGGATTTCTGGTTAATAGAGGCCTATTAATTATATGGTTTCAGATATTCTCAATCCTCTTATAACACAAATGGAAACTGATTTTGCTAAATGGTCTCTTTTAGGCTTCTTCATGTAGGCACGGGTACAGGCTGTTAGGATGGTCACCTTGTCTTGCTTTACTTACATATTAGGAATGCTCCCGATAGTGAGCCCCTTATCTACATTGCGTTGAATAGATAATCGTATTAGGGCTTTTGTTTGGGGTTCTATCCCTCCTCGCTTAGCTGCCACCAATCTAATGGCTCAACGTCCTTATGGTAGTTTGGGTTTACCATCTTTGGAACATTATTCCTAAGCCCTGCACCTTTGCCAACTAGTTTATTTACTCCCAAACTACACCGTCCCTACACAGTGAGTTCAAATAGAACATTCTCTTCTGAATCGAAACAATGGCCTTACCTTTCTTTATGGTATTAGATATCCACATTCTTCCCTTCCACATCCGGTGATGTAAGCTACTTATCAAGCATGGCATTGAGAACGATTAACGCTAACTTCTTACTGATTGCATTATAAAGCTCCACTTTGGAACAATAAAAGTATTAGAATAAATAGTAAAGCACTTCAATGGTCTATTTGAATGTCATGTGGCATCCATACATTTGATCAGGTCTTGTCAACTGGAGAGTTAAAATCATTTGATTTGCTTCAAAAAGAATTTGATTTTCCATCACATCAAATTCCACAATACTCAGAACTACAAAACTGTCTAAGAAGATGTTTAGCTTCTTCCCCATGGATATTAAACCCCTCACCAATATTAGAATATCTTTATGTATGGGGAAAACACAAAGGAGTGATGTCAGGCTTAAATGATATTTTAACTTGTCACTTATTTTCACAGCCACTTGCTAAAACTCTTCAAATTAAATGGCAGGAACGACTGCACATTACTATTGAAGATAACGTATGGTTGAATATACTGGAAGATATTGATAAAGGCAACCGAGAAGCTCGCTTGAAATTCTGTCTTTTTAAAATCTTACATGACTGGTATTGGACCCCTTTGAAATTACAAAAAGCAGGACTATTGTCACACTCTAAATGCTGGAGATGCTCAGAACTTAATTGTGATCTTCCCCATTTACTTCATGATTGTCCCTCCATATTGAATTAATGGACTTTCATGGGGAACACACTACAGAAAACTATTTTATCTCTTTGTCTTCCCCTTACCCCTTCTATCACTTTATTGCATGATTGAAAACTCTTCCTTCCATTACACGTCCACAACGTCGCCTTTTACACATTGCACTCTCTACTGCTAAAATATGTATCTTAAGACATTGGCAATCATCTATCCCTCCCTCGAAGGAAGAATGGCTTGTAAAGATGGTTCAAACAGCATCTCATGAACATATTATATACTGACTTCAAGATCATGAGGACATTTTGCAACAAGTATGGAACCCCTTTCTTAAAGACCCCTAAGCACCCTTTTTTCTCCTTTCATATATTCTCTTTACCTCCGACCTCTTTATGCTTAGACAAGGAGTCTATATCTATATCTATATCTTAATCTATTTCTATTTCTACACTTATGTATGTATATATATATATATATATATATCTATATATATATATATATATGTATATATATATATATATATATATATTTCTTTATAAACTTATACCTATTTAAATTCTACTTCCTGGTACGGTTGTACTTATGTTAATATCCACCTATGTATTCCTCTATTTAGATATGCTTATTTATTTATTAATTTACTTATTTTTAACCTTATTTTTCCTTTTTCGTACTTATTTCTATATTCATATACCCTAATTATGGAGGTGTTTCAAACACTAGATGACAAGTAGACACAGCTGTGACCCACAGAACATTGAGGCACAACAACGAACACAGAATGGCCAAAGAGCAAGGTAAAATATGTCTGTACACTTGTGTTTTAGAATTTTACAGACTTAAGTCATTACGGTCTACACCATTGCACATTACAATATTGTTTAGTAATATTGCATATGGCGTGTGGCTGTATATGAGCAGCCACGACTGGTTGAATGCATGCACTTTCGACTGTGGCTTTGGAACAAAAAAAAAACAGGCACATAGCTGTCCCCAGGGTGAGCACACACTTTCATGATATGAGCTCACTCGAAACTGCCAGCTAACGCGCTCTACCTTGCATCAATACTACATCGGCAGTGCGCCAAATGCACTCATGTTCTTTGAGCATGAATGAAAAACTGGTATTTCCATGTTAAAATAATGCCAGTTATTCTCGGGGCTGTGATCCTGTCAACTACTTAAGAATTGTGCAATTCGTCAGGCAGTCACCAATCATTTTTTGCCTTTCAATGTCAGACACTTTAGTCCATCCCCTATCCTCATTTAAGGTCATCGTAGAAGTTAAATCCCAAAATCTGCCAAATCTGTCTCCTTCTTTAATATACTCTGGCTAAAATTCCATTTCACTTCCAAGTGTCTGTTTACACTTACATATGGAAAACACATTGCTGGCATCACACCTTCAATAATCCAACATATTGTTCACATTTCACAATACGTGTCTGGAAATCGAAACTTCTGTTCATCTATTCTCCGCTTTCCCATGGCTTCTTGGCCAGCATTTTGCGTAACGTCATTCACATACCAAGCAACTTCCTTCAGCAGACACTCACTTTAACAGGCCTTAAATTCTGGCAAACATATCTATCACTATTTCAATAGGTTGCTTCAACTTGTGCTTTTTTTTTGCAAAATGCAAGCATGCCAAGAGAGGGAATACAATTTGCAAACACATGCAAAGAAAGTGTAGCCACACATACAGCATAAATGAAAGGTCATTTGGCAAGAGAACATCTGTTCAGAAAATGGTACAACTTCTGGTCTTTCCAGAAAAGAACAGTGTCGAGAAATCCAGATATGTTACAGATATATTAATTATTAAGCCATGGACATGTATACAACAAATGGAATCTGTGTGAACTTCATGAAAGAAGGCTTGGGGGACTCTAAATCACATCCCTCCTCAGTAGCTACTTTCAAGCTTTTAAATCCGTGCAGCACAATAGCAGTGGTCAAAGAAAGGGTACACCTCTGAAAGTGATTGAGGGCTTACTAAAAGCGTATGAATGAGCCCTCTATTAAGGCCCACGCCTAGTGATAATTGCTTGCTTTATTGGCAGTGGCAGCTCCCCCATTGGGTGTGGGGGCGTTGCCCCACTGCTTTCTTGCAGTGCGAGAAAGCAGAAACATAAATGGTCATAACTACCATTTTATGTTTCTGCTTCTCGCACTGCGAGAAAGCAGAAGTGCCTGATTGGGGGTGGGCGGTCCTGCTCGAGGGCAGGGGTGGAGTGGCTTGCCCACTGTTGTGCCTACTGACTGTTTGGTCGGCCCTGGGGCCCTGGGGCCGACCAAACAGTCAGTAAGCACAACGGTGGGCAAGCCACTCACCCCCCAGTCCTCGAGCAGGACCGCCCACTCTCCCTTTTTTCTCTATGCAGGTTGCTTCATGCAGCGGCCTACATAGAGAAAATGGCCCAGCTTGGGCGCTCTCCGATGCGCCTCACCAATCACAACGGGATGTATGTCGTTACAACGCATACTTTTACAACGCATTTTTTACACTGCAACATCCATTACAACGCATTTCATTACAACGCATGCCATTACAACAAATTTTTTGAAACTACCTTTACAACACATTCCACTACAACGCATACTACATTTACAACGCGTACCATTACAACGCATACCATTACATAGCATGTATGGTAAGTATTGGATAGTGCAGGGGTAAAAATTACTATTCTAACTCCAGGGGGTGCAATAGTAGGGTAAGTGTTGGATAGTGTAGGGGTAAAAATTACTATTCTAACTCCAGGGGGTGCAACAGTAGGGTAAGTATTGGATAGTGTAGGGGTAAAAATTACTATTCTAACTCCAGGGGGTGCAACAGTAGGGTAAGTGTTGGATAGTGTAGGTATGCGTTGTAATGGTATGTGTTGTAATGACTGCGTTGTAATGACATGCATTGTAGTGGTATGCATTGTAGTGACATGCGTTGTAATGGATGTTGCGTTGTAAAAGTTTCGTTGTAAAGGTAGTGCATTGTAAAAGTTGCGTTGTAAGTGTTGTTTCCCATCACAACGCTTGCATTGCAGCGTTGTGATTGGTGGAGGGGAGGGTGGGAGGCTGCCATGATAATGCAGGAATTGGAAAAGGGCAAGGCAGGACGGCAGGAGTCGGACCCATCTAGAACTTCCTGAAGCTGAGGTGGCAGTGGCGCAGGACGGTAAGCTCCGTTTTATTTTATATATTTTTTTAATTAAACGAACACCTCCCGCCTCACTCCTGCAAGGACACCATTTCCACCCTCACTCCCCCCACCCGCACCGCCATGCAGGTCACGCAAATTTAAAGAAACACAAGGCCAGACCGTAAAAATCTGGATGAAACGCATATCTCCCTAATTGTTGCGGTACGTTATTTGATTATATTCTGAGGATCACGAGACATGATCAGAAGTACAATTATAATTTAATTCTGTGTATAGATTCTCCATGCCCTTTCAAAGTCAGTGACTCCCGCTTGGCGAGATTCGTTCGCTTGCCTGGGCCTCGGAGGCGCGCACAGCACTCACCTTTCGCACACTTGTGAACTTTGCTTTCATGCACTTTGAACCAGAGCTCCTTTCACTTCCCGGTGCTGGCTCTGTAGTCAACCAACTGCTACCTGTTTGTCTTAGACGCAGCTGTGGTGGGTGGGAGGATGGGCCACAGAGATGAAGAGGCAGCAGGTGAATAAATGTATTAATCAGATTTATGGTGATTATTTGTGCAACACTGGAATTGTGTTTATGGCAGCGCCGGTATGCATGGAATGACGATGGAGGTGGGCGCGTGACATTTCACAAGACTGGCCTTAGTGTGTCAGGAGTGTGTTTGAAGGGACAGCGGTGTTTATGACCTCACACGCACTGCTTGTGATGGGGCAATTAGGCTACATCTGGGTCAGTATCTCACGGGGGTGGGTTGTTATAGGGGACCTGTGCACTGGTACGTTTATGCGTGTGTGTATTCATGCCATTGTATAAACTGGGTGTTGTAGCACAAGAAATGGTGGCTCCCCCATTGGGGCGTGTGGGCATTGCCCCACGGCTTACTTGCAGTGTGAGAAATTGAAACATGAATAGTAATAACTACCATTTTTTGTTTCTGCTTCTAGCACTGCAAGAAAGCAGAAGTGCCTGGTTGGGGGTTGGCGCTCTTGCTCGAGGGCTGGGGGGGGGAGTGGCTTGCCCACTGTTGTGTGTACTGATTATGTGATCGGCTAGGTCGACCAAACAGTCAGTATGCACGACATACCATGCCATTCCCCCCCCCCTCAGCCCTCGAGCAGGACCGCCACTCTCCCTTTTTCTCTATGTAGGCTGCTGCATGCAGCAGCCTACATAGAGAAAATTGCCCTGCTTGGGTGCTCTCCGATGCGCCGAACCCACCCGCCCGTTTTGCCAGCCGCGACTGCATAAAGCCCTTAGACACCCCTTGGCCAAGTTCGCGCTGTATAAAAACTGCAAAAAAGGCTGTTGACCTGCCTTTCAGGTTAGCACATTCTGTTGTCTTGCTCAAAAAGATCATTATATGCAGAGGGACGCAAAGCGTTTGAAAATGATACCAATTTGTCAGCTTTACGTTTAATTTCACTTTGCATAGATCTTCACTCGTTTATTTATTTTCCATGTTTTTTGTCAGTTTTTGTCTCAGCCAAGATTTGCTAACTAACATACGTCGACACAAAAGTTGCCTGGATTTCCACCCACCACTTTCAAATGGCACCAGCTGCCACTGTTAATTGGGCTTGTTCTTTGGTGGCGTCCTCCGAGTGTCTGCTTTATGCAGGAAGTTAGCACTGTTGCTGGCTTGAATGATAGATGCTTGCCCTACTGATGCTCATCTTTGTGTGAAGGAATCTGCCATGCGGCAGCCCATGCTGTGTGTGCTTGAAGCTTTCCTACTGCTAAAATTGCTGTGTGTGGAGGAGCTTGCTCCACAGATGCTCACGATATGGGAAGGACATTTGCCATACTCCTACTCATGCTGTAAGAAGAGGAAGCTTGTTCTACTGTTGCCCATGCTGTGTGTGGCTAGAATTTCTCACTTTTTGATCATGCGTGAAAGAAGACTATCACGCTGTTACACTTGCCATATATGGAGGAAAGTGCCCATGTGCTCTTTGTGACATCATGGAGGAACGTTGGGCTACTGCCACTCATGCTGTGTGTGAAGACAACTTGTTCTACTGTTGACTCTGGTGTGTAAAGAAAGCATGCTGGTGTGTGGAGGAAGCATTTTCTACTGCTGCTCATACTGGGTCCGATTCACAGAACTAACTTAAGACAAAAACCTAAACTTACTACCATTTTGGTATCCACAGAAGGCACTTACTCATTTTGGTATTCACAGAAGGCACTTACTCATCAATAAGGAAGTGCCTTCTGTGAATACAAAAATGAGTAAGTGCCTTCTGTGAATACCAAAATGAGTAAGTGCCTTATGTGAATACCAAAAATGGTAGTAAGTTTAGGATTTTGTCTTAAGTTAGTTCTGTGAATCGGGCCCACTGTGTGTGAATTAAGACTTAATTCTGATTCCACTGAGTGTGGAGGAAGATCTGATTATCATGAAAAGGGAAGGAAGCTTGTTTTACACATGATGTATGACAAGTAAGCATGCTCTACTGCTGCACATTCAGTGTGTTGCAGACATTTAACCTACTTTAGTACAGTCTATTGAAGAAGATTTCTCTACTGATACTCATAAGTTGAACAGGAAGCTTGCTCTACAGTCTACATCAACTGGTGTTTTATCAAGAAGAATCTTGTTCTGCTGCTGCCGTGGTATGTGTGGCTGAAGCTTACCCTACTGCTAATTTCACTGTGTGTGGAGGCAGCTTGCTCATCTTACAGCCTACATTAGTAACGCTGTGGAACACATGGAAAGTGGCACATAGAACGCAGCAGAAGTAGAGTGGGGTGGGGGAGCCGAGTCACACCTGGATCCAGGGGGAGAGTGCGCTGGTGTCTTTGTGCTGCAACTTCTGGAGTCCATAGTGGCACCAGGCATGCTAAGTGGACTCCGGTGCCTTGGCATCCGCGCAACCCTGTGGAGTGGATCTCCATTGTGGAAGCACCTGAGGTGTGTGTGCGGGGACCTGAGTAGGGCCCTGGATTGCACTTGTGTGTAGCGATAGAATATGTTATTTTCCAAAATCACTGAATGAAAGGAGGGCTGTAAGTGGGTAAGGGCTGAACTATACAAAGAAACAGATTTAATCAACTATATGAGAACACAAAGGTCTCTGCTATAGTAAGTGCAACAACAAGGAAATAAAGAAGCACACCTCTAATGCTGGGTCCAGCGGGCGTAAAAGACTTGAAGATCTCCACCAACCAAAAAATAATCAGACCTATTAAGTTGGCGATTGCTAGTCAGAAGGGAATTTGTGATTTCCTAATACCAGTAAGGACACAAATACTTGCCTCACCCATAAATACTACCACACCAGGAGAAGATAGTGAGCAGTCAGGAACAACCCCCTCCCCCAGTATCAAGAACAGAGAGGCCTCCTTCACATGCCATAGAATTGTTTTTGAAAAATAGTTAAAAGTGCATACAAACCCATTGTCTCCAACAACCATAATCCAGAATGTTGGCAAAATTAGTTTAGGACCACCTTTCACTCTGACTCAAGGAACAAGGACACAATTGTGGGTGATAGTAGCCCCCCTGTTCTGTCACCAATTAATGCACCAATTAAGATAGTATGCCAAACAGAAATCGTATCTAAGAATGCTGAACAAGATCAAGGAACTAAAGGCTTGGAATTTTGCTACGAGTGCAGTAATGAGGAAGTTTAGAGCTCATTTCTCTCTGACTTAGGCCATGAGAAAGAAACACTAGGTGGAGAATGTGACTGGGAAACTTGTGAGGGCCCCTCCCTAAGTGCCTTCCCCCTTGCATCCCTCCCCATTTAAGCTTGGGTAGGGGGCCTTGCCTGCTGGGTTACCTACCTCGGGCACCCACTTTATCCTCCTTATCCCCCAAGGGCATGTGCAAGCTTGGCGCCCATGCACCCATGTGGGAATTGGACGTAAGTGCCTGTTGGAAGAGATCGATCCCACATGGCTGCACCCCGCAGCCTCTAGCCAACTTGCTGCAAATACGCTGGAGGGCCCTGTGAGACCGCTGTCCAACCTATCCCAAGTAAAAGGATGCCTTCTATGGACCAGAAGTGCCCCACCAACCATGACCTCACACACCGCAGGCCAGCATAGTTCACCTACTATCGGCTTCCACCCAAGATGGTCATGTCACAGTGGTCGATGTAGCAACCACGTGAGGATGTTCGCGAAACATATCTCATTACCCAGTTTAGAAAGGTGGACCCCATCCTGCACACAAATGGGCTCCCTTGGATTCACCCATGCAGGATAGTCTGAAATGTGGGTAATCTAAACAGTTATCCACCTTCTTATTCATCCACTTGATGGAGTGATTGAGAGCCTTGACAAACTCACCCCTTCTCCATTGTAACCTCGGGATGATGTGGGACCAAGCAATGACTGGCTTTGGGAATCTCTTTACCAACCACCCCATTTTGATCAAAACCTTAAAAAGTCCCCACCTGCAAAAGTGCACATATCATTACCACCAAGATGCACCACCACCTTAAAGTGAAATTGAACTGCCCAACCACCCACAGCAACTGATGCAGGGTGATCATCTTTGCACCCAAACAGACCTGCAAAGCCTGGGAAAAGAATGGAAACCTTCTCTTTGGAGAGCTGTGAAACAGCAGCCTCTGAGTCTAATTCAATCCACAGGAATTCAATTAGTTCAGGCCCTAAGGTCTTGCCTCTTGCCAGGGGAACCTCAATTTCCCTCATCAATGCGGGATCACTGAAATATTATCGACGGTCACATTATCGACTTGCTAAAATATCGTTGAAAAATTATCGACGACAAAAATATCGACTTTCTATACTTATTACACAAACGACAAAAATATCGAGTCAAAAATATCAAGTATTTACAATATCGAGTACATAAATATCGCCTTAATAAATATCGACTACAAATATATCGTTTTACATGAAATTAGCCCTAACACTACAAAAATATCGACAACTAAAATATAGACTACTAAAATATCGTTTTTAAAAAAATATCGAGTTCATTTTTGTACCCTTTCATGTCTAAAATACCATATTAATCATCAATAAAAGTCATTGCTCTATACAAAATACATTTTACATATAATACCTGTTACTTTTATAACATTCCTATTTATCAACATTTGCTATACATTCTATTACATGCTTTCTATCATTTTCTAAATATTCTTTGCATTTAACAAACATTTTCATTACTTATTTTCACTTAAAAATCTATTTCATTTAACAACTAACCTGCTTTAATGCGGCAATCACCACATACCACCATTCTCACATCAACAAACACACCAATTAACAACAAAAAAAATTCAAACTAGCCTATACAATGCTTCATTACATCCTACAACCAATCAAATCAAAGCACACAAAATACACATACTATAAAAGGGATACATGCATTCTACCATTTGTTGCTGCTAACTCTATAGAAAGTAGATGCCAACACTCTGAAGATTTTGTTCCTGAAGAAACATCTTTAAAGATCCAGCTCACTAGCTAATTATTCAAGTAAGTAACAGTGCATTATTTAGAAATCTAAATTAGAAGTGTACTATTTTACTTACATCTCCTAACTCTTGCACTTATTTTATTTTTATCTCTTCCTACATTTCTGATAGAAACTACTCCAAAACAATTCCTAATGCATGGTCATATTTCTTCATATGGAAAATCAGATAGTAAGTATATATTAATGCTCTGTTATACACCAACTGCTGTTTTTAAACACTATTTCACAAGATTCTTTCTTTATTTTAAACATTATATTTACAGATATACTGAGATTTTCCTATTTCTACACTACAAATGTATAAAACTACACTAATTAAACATGTAAGTATAGATGTTTTTGTTATTAAACACCCAATATTAAAAATGCAAATTTCTAAACAACATATCTTGCATATTGCATCTTCCCTACAGATCATATAAAACATCCAACATCAACTATACCAAAAGACAAGACTACCCTTGTAAAAAATGTAAGTATACTTGTAATTTGTCTAAAACTTCAGAAAAAAACGCAAACTATGTTCTTAACAACATGTTATATATTTTATATTTCCTCTACAGATATTCTGAATACATCATATAGCTATTCTGCCTACAGCAAAGAAAACGACTTATTTAGAAGTTAGTATACTTTTAAATATTTCCCATTTCCCAACGGTTCAAAATATTAATTATAATAATTTACATTTATTTATTCTATCTTCTCTACAGATCTGCACTTTACTACCTTGATGTACTCCACCAAATACTACAACTCTACTATTTAAACAAGTAAGTATATGTAATGTTTACATCAAATGTACTACTAAGCAAAATTGACAACTGCTTTTTCGCAGGAAAAACGTTTGTTATGTGTAAACATTAACTTAGCATTTCTATATTTTCATACCAACAGTAAATAAAGAAATACATACAAGAAAATCCTTTAAAATACAGTTCTGCATTTGTGATTACTACTTTTAGTAACTGTAAGTATAAATACATCATTAATGATGTTTGCACCACAAAGTGAAATATATGTGTTTTGATTTTGATTCTTTCTACTCTTTCCTAGAACAAGTAAAACAAAATGACAGAAGGTGCAGAATTTGTTATGTCACAGAAAAATAAATTACTATTATGTTATATGGATTATGTGTATAATCAGGAAAGACAAAGTGGTAGAAAAGTTTTTGGGAAGTGTACCAAATATTACTCCAACAAATGTTATGGGAGGGCTACTACTGAGGAAACTAATGTGTTATTTACCAGGGAACACAATCATCCCCAAATGTCACAGAAATTGAAATAAGAGATGCTTTAGAAAGTATTAAAACTGCTAGCACACAAAGTGATAAACCAACAACACAAATCCTTAAAGAAGAACTGTTAAAAGTCCCAGCCCATGCTTCAGGTCAACTACCCTCTATTGACTCCCTGAAACGCACAATTGCACGCACTAAAAGACTCACTAGCACAACCCAACCCAACCCAACTACTTTTGAGGAAATTATTATTTCACCAGAAATGGCCATCACACACAATAAAGACAAATGTATCCTTTTTGACAATGAAAGCAGTACAAACAGAATCATTATGTTTGCAACTGCAAGTAATTTAAGAAAAATCCAACAGTGTCCCCAATGGATGATGGATGGAACATTTAAACCATGCCCAAAACCTTTTCATCAACTGTATTCCATCCACGGTTTATACCATAACTCTAACATACCTTTCATTTACTGTTTGCTACCCAACAAACAGCAAAACACTTATACAGAAATATTAAATGTTCTCAAAACTGAAATCAATAATTATTTTCCTGAAAAAATAATTATTGATTTCGAATTAGCTATGATTAATAGCATTTTGAGAACATTTCCCCACACAGCAATCCAGGGTTGCTATTATCATTTTAATCAGAGCATATGGAGGCATCTCCAAAAATCAACTTTAAGTATACTATACTCAACAGATAGCACCTTTGCCTATCAAGTAAAAAAATTGATAGCCCTGGCCTACGTTCCTGTTACCGATGTAGCGGAACACTACAATTTATTAATTGACAGCACATATTACAAGAGGAATGAAGATAAACTAACCCCATTACTGGACTATTTCGAAGATACTTGGGTGGGAAGGTTGCACAGATCTGGACATCAACGCCAACCCAAATTCCAAATCCCTTGGTAGAATGTCTATCATAGTACTTTAAACCAAGAGGCTAAAACAAACAACAGTGTAGAAGGGTGGCATAATGCTTTTCAAGCTACCACAAGCAGAGGCAAACCCACATTCCATAACCTTCTAGAAGCTTTGAAAAAAGAACAAAGCTATCAGGAACTAAGAATGGAACAATCTGTGTCCCAAATTGGTCCAAAACTCACTAAACAAACTAAACAAATGTTCCGACTACTGCAAAGTCAAGTCACACTATACCCTACAACTAGAGGATTAGAATACCTGTCAATAATAGCTAAAAGTCTACTATAAAAATGTCTACAAAATATACTAATGTCTTCTTACAATAATGGTAAAATTACATTTCATAAACATTTGTAATCAATTATAAATAATACATATTTGTTTAACAAACTTATCAAAATATGGAACATTATTTCTGAACAAATATGCAATGTTTATAATTACATCACACATACACATTACATAAAAATCGACATTTCCCACCCAATAAAAATAGTAATTTAAATACTTACACTTTTTGTAGATAAAAAAGACGTAATCAAGCAAAATGCAATCCATACAATCCAATCCAATATAGGACAATTCCAATATGGGAAACCCTTAAAAACCCGAAAATTAAGTTAAAAAAAAAAACGATCCAGGAAATCCCGAAAACAGTAGTGTGGACACTTTAGTATTTAAAGTGATATACTCACAACTTTTAAAAAACGGTCACGCATATCAATGTATCAATCCAATTCGAAACCCTCCAAAAACCCGAAAAATGTTGAAAATGTGTAAAAACCGCTCCTGGCAAACACGAAAAATAGGAGATAAATGTCAAAATATAACCATAATAAGTCAAACATTAGTTTCTCCGGAAAAAAACACCCTTCCTTCCATGTAGTTTTCATGCGAGGAACCGGAACCTGTAAAATAACAGACATAACGAAACCCACCCACAAATAGCCCATAACATTTGTAAATACACTCACAATTAACAGTAACCATGTAAGAAGACATTTACGAACACTTAAAATAACACTAGAACTAAAACATACACGACGCATCTATAACGACGACATTTCACCTAAACGCTACTTAAACAATTCATACATACACAAAAATACACTACACAGTTCGAATATACCCTCACACATTACCACTTAGTTATAATTTGTGTGTAAAAATAACCTTACCTCTCTCCACGCGAAGCAACTCCCAACCACGAGCTTCTCCAGTCCTGAATGAAGCGCAATAACCTTACGCGGTAAAAACGTAGTCCCCTTAAACCATTTTTGTAAAAGTATCATAGACAATACAATGTTATAGTTAAAAAATATAATACATACACATTTTTAATTTTACAAATTAATACACTAGACTCATTATAATTTAACATGTTTAAGAAATACAAATATATTTAATATTAATTAATATATAATAATTATTATATATTAATAATATTAAAAAATTATGTAAGACTTGGAATAAAAGATGTAAATATTTTGTTATTGTGTACATTTATAGGAATAAGTTTGTGTTTGTTTTTAAGTAAACATTATAATTGTTTATGGTAATAATTAATAATAATAAATAATATAACTTATTTATTGTTATTAATATCAAAATTATAACCATTTAATATATAAACAATGCCCTGAAATAATGTATTTTTTTATCTCTGAATGTATGTTTTTCTGAAAAGAATAAAAGAATGATTATGTTTAGTAATTAATAATAATAATAATAAAAATAAATATATTTGTTATTATTTTTATTAATTATTACAAAATGTTTTATAATAATTTCTAACTATTAAAAAAGTATATAATTGCATATATAATCTTTTGGCAATACCAGATATTATTATTAAACATATTGTTCCCATATACTGTTATAAAGTTTACAACATAATATATTTATATGTTTCATTTAAAAACAACATTGTCTGAAATATGTAACAACAAATGTTTTAATTTGTATTTCAATTTCTTGAGCAAATGTAATAATAGTCATGTTACTTTATGAAATTATAAATGTTAAAAATATATATTTATTAATATTAATATTTAATATTAACATTATTAAATATTAATGGAAGAAGTTTAAAAAACGTGTTTTTTATTTAATTCAATATAAATACTTGTAACTCAAAGTTAATGATGAAAATATTTTATATTTACTGAAATAATGTTGTTAACTAATTTTGTTTTATAATTGACAACATGTATATAAATGATAATGTGTTATTCTGCGAATACTACATTTCAAAATAATGTTATGTTATTTTTGTTTGTGATTGTATTGTAGTACACATTAAAAATTTCAAAAATGTTTAATAACGTTTTTTGAAAACATCCATGTTGCATTAATTTGTAATATTATAAGACAGTAATGTAAAAATGTATGCAAATGTGCTGGACACTGACCAATTTAATATTTCCTATTGCTACTCCAGTCAAGCTAATATCATAGAAGGTGCTGGACACTGACCAATAATTATTTACTATTCCTACTCCAGTCAAGCTAATATCAGTGAATGTGGTGGACACTGACCAATGATTATTACTAATCCAACTCCAGTGTAGCTAATATCAGTGAAGGTGCTGGACACTAACCAATTAATAATTACTATTCCAACTCCAGTCTAGCTTCTTTCAGGGAAGGTGCTAATACATATATTTTGTAGATAAATTTAAAACTTAATAATGTAATGTAATTTTTTTGTGATTTCATTTAATAGCTTTAATGTATTTTTTTGTTTTTTTACCCTGTACGCCTGTACCCCAAAAACCCAAAACTGACCCTGAACACTAAAAATACCCCTTCACCCAAAAACCCAAAACTGACCCTGAACCCTTAAAATACCCCTTAACCCAAAAGCTGAAAACTGACCCTGAACCCAAAAAATACCCCTTTACCCAAGAACTGAAAACTGACCCTGAACCCTAAAAATACCCCTTTACCCAAAAACTGAAAACTGACCCTGAACCCTTAAAAAACCCCTTAACCCAAAAACTGAAAACTGACCCTGAACCCCAAAGCATACCCCTTTACCCAAGAACTGAAAACTGACCCAGAACCCTACAAATACCCCTTTATCCACAAACTGAAAACTGACCCTGAACCCTATAAATACCCCTTTACCCACAAACTGAAAACTGACCCTGATCCCAAAAAATACACCTTTACCCAAGAACTGAAAACTGACCCTGAACCCTTAAAAAACCCCTTAAACCACAAACTGAAAACTGACCCTCAACCCAAAAAATACCCCTTTACCCAAGAACTGAAAACTAACCCTGAACCCTATAAATACCCCTTTACCCACAAACTGAAAACTGACCCTGATCCCAAAAAATACACCTTTACCCAAGAACTAAAAACTGACCCTGAACCCTATAAATACCCCTTTACCCACAAACTGAAAACTGACCCTGAACCCTTTAAAAACCCCTTTACCCACAAACTGAAAACTGACCCTGAACCCAAAAAATACACCTTTACCCAAGAACTGAAAACTGACCCTGAACTCTTAAAAACCCCCTTAACCCACAAACTGAAAACTGACCCTGAACCCTTTAAAAACCCCTTTACCCACAAACTGAAAACTGACCCTGAACCCAAAAAATACACCTTTAGCCAAGAACTGAAAACTGACCCTGAACTCTTAAAAAAAACCCTTAACCCACAAACTGAAAACTGGCCCTGAACCCAAAAAATACACCTTTACCCAAGAACTAAAAACTGACCCTGAACCCTTAAAAAACCCCTTAACCCACAAACTGAAAACTGACCCTGAACCCCAAAATACCCCTTTACCCAAAATCTGAAAACTGACCCTGAACCCAAAAAAAATACCCCTTTAACAAAGATTTTTAAACTGACCCTGAACCCTAAAAAGACTCCTTTACACAACATTAAATATTAATATTTAATTACCAATTAATTAATAATTAACAATAACAAAAAAGCAAATATATTAGCACATTAGCTGTAATTAATAGAATGTATTAATTAATATTGTTTATTTCCAATTAATTAATTAACATTAACAAAAAATTATAGATAATAATAAAATTACTCTAATTAATGTAATTAACTAATTAAAATTAATTAATTACCAATTAATTAATTAAAACAATATTGTAAAAAAATTAATTAAATAATTAACTAATTAATATTAATTAATTACCAATTAAGTACTAATTAAAAAAATTAACAAACATATATTAATTAATTAATTATTATTAAATTACTTCCCACCCTATTCCCCTATAAACCCACAACCCGCTCCTAAACATTAACTACAATTTATATTAATATTAATAATAAAAAAAAAATTAACATTTTTTCTACATATTCTCGATATTTTTTTACTTTGACTATTTATCGATATTTTGTCTGGTCGATATTTTTGAGTCGATATTTTTGTAAACAATATTTTTTTATCATTTTTTTAGTTGATATTTTGTCCAATGATATTTTTTAAGTCGATATTTTATTAATGTCGATATTTTTTACTCGATATTTTGTCCATTCGATATTATGTAGTCGATATTATGTCTAGTTACCATCAATGCGCAGAAAGACTGCAACACAGTGCTACATTCCCGAATACTAGGCAAACACAGTACGATTAAATCAACCAAGTAATGCTAGACCCACCCATGGCCCATCCTCCACCTGAAAACCCACTTAAGGAAAGAGCTGAACTTCTCAAAGTAGGAGTAGGAGACAGAATAACCCATATGCATGCACTTATCAAAATAATATGCTCCCTCAAACTGAAAAGCTTGCAGGTGAAAATAGTGTGAATGCACATGGAGTAGGCAGAAGGTTGACTCTATGTCTGACTTCACCAGCAGGGTGCCTGGCCCCAATTCTTGGAGCATCACAATCGCCTGGTCCAAGAAAGCATATCTGACAGAACATCAATTCCTTCATTCACCGACTGACCCCTAGGAGCAGAGAGGATCTGCCTCAATCTAAACTCCCAGGGATCTTTCTTGGGCACTACCCCTAAGGGAGAGCAGACAAAATCTTCAAGGGGTACTGAATCAAAAGGGCCGGTCACTCTCCCCAGGCCCACCTCCTTGACAATCGTCGTTGCAGCTACCTCCCGGTTGGACCTCAGAGACTGCTGGTTCTGCAATGGGACACGCCCACACATCCTAGGGCTGGTATCCGGAAACCCTCTCTAAAATGTTCTAACAAGCCCTGAGCTGCCACAGGGTTACTGTACATGTTGAGCCATGGGACCATTGCCATCAAATTAACTGGGTAGTGAGCCTTGACTAAGAGTGGGTCCTTTATCCTGCTTTTTGGCCCCCCCATCCTTGGACTTCATGACTTTGACTCAGGATGGGAGGACAGGCCGCAGAAGGAGCAGGCATGCTTGAATGTGCACACGCCCAGAGGCCTGGAACAGGAACGCTTGTTGAAATCACATGTCACCTTAACCAAATCCCCCATTCCGGTCTGCCAGAGGAACCGGAGCGGAAAAGCTGACTAGTGGAAGCGTCCTAGCGCTAGTGCTTCATGTGGTGCAACCGTAGGACACTTTAAACCTGATCTCACTCCAAAATGGGGCTAGTCGCTTTAACTCTCCTGAATTCCATGTCAAACTCCTTCCAACCCACACCACAATACTCATCGTGCACGCATGCAATCCTGTTCTGGTAGCACGCCAACTGAGCGCACAGACTGTTAAAACGTTCACCCAGGATTGTCTGATAAATAGAAACCCTTTTATTCAGTTGACCAGCGTTTCCTCCACCCCCTCTTCTTGTACGGCCATTGGCCACATTCCCAGAAATAAGTACACTCCTTGCAATTCTTTGTTTCCTCCCTTTCACATTTATCTAGGAGCAAAGAAAAAAACGTCAACATAGACCCCTTTCCAAATTTTTTCTTTCACTTCTGCGGTGATATGGCTGCCCAGCTGGTCATGTCCTGACCATACCTCCCACAGACCTAAACTCAGCAAAAGAGTTGTCATACCTGTATTTAAGGGATCCTGTACCTTTGGCATCATCCCACCTCTGCTGCACTGCCCTAGGCGCCTTCCTGAAGGGTCTTGGTTGCCACTCTTGGCCCCAGGATCACAGTCTGCGTAACCCCGGTGACCTGATTCCCAACGAAGGCCCCTAGAGTGGCACCGGGTGGCCCTGCAGGAGCAGCAGATCCCGCTTGGGCCCCTTACGCCCCTGACCCCTCAAGGTGTGCAACCAATCTCCTTACCTTCTCCAAATTATTGCCCTCTGTGGCCAGAGACCCCACAATTAGGGGCCAATAACATTCAAGATTTTGACCGCCACGGTAGAACACTGGCCAGATTGGCCATTAAATTTGGCTGCCTAGAGGCCACAGTCACCCCCACTGCCAAACAACTATTGCCACTCTGTACAAGCCCCCCACCCAGCCACTGGCCCCATCACGGCTCACACACCACCTTGCGCTCACACCGGCACCCCCTCACTCTTATCACACTCCAAAAAAGGAAGTGATGAGAAGCAAATCAACCTTCCCTAGTCCTCCCTAACAAAGTCTATAAACACACACAAACAAGGGAAGACCTCTAGATTTAAATTAGTTTATCAGAATCTGCATATCAGGAAAACCCACAGGGTTTTAAATACTGCCCTCACCCACGGGTTAGTGACATGCTTCATCATGGAGCCGCTTCTACACCCTGCTGCAGGCCAACATACAGGGTGGAGCGCAAACATATTTATTGAAAATAACCACTATAGGGATCTATTTGTGCAGAGGCAGTGATTCCATAAAAACTATCTAGGAGGGTACCCTCTCTGTTACTTTACTCCTGGTTCCATCCTGACGGGATTAAAAATTGTAAATAGTGGGTGTATGTTGTAAGACAGTCGTAGTAGACTGCAAGACACTTCTTAGTAAGTTACAAGATAGATTTATTAGGACACAGCAGAGCAATACACCTCGCCAGTTGACCAGACCATCAACTGACAAATGTAGAACATTCAAGTATCACGTAGAATGCACACAGGTATTCTGGGAGGCTTAAGAGGTGGGAACATCGAGAAAGGTCTAATGACGAAAGGTGGCCATGTTGCGAGGAGCATAAGTTTACTACACATCTTACTCCTTTACATGGAAAGAAAAATAAACAAACGAAACACAAAAAAGAAAGCATAAAGCATGGGAAACAACTAGACAGCAAGACACTTCTTAGTAAGTTACAAGATAGATTTATTGAGACACAGCAGAGCACTACACCTCACCAGCTGACCAGACCATCAACTGACAAATGTAGAACATTCAACTACCAAGTAGAATGCACACAGGTATTCTGGGAGGCTTAAGAGGTGGGAACATAGAGAAAAGTCTAATGACCAAAGGTGGCCATGTTGCGAGGAGCATAAGTGTACTACAGTTTACTTGGGAGTTTATCCGCCCTGTCACCCTCTTTGCTTTATATCAGCATGTTTCTTGAATAATTGTATAGCCCACTAGGGGTCTGTGGCATTCCTCAGGATATAGATCCTGTTTTCTTACCTCTAAAAATCCTTATTTCTTTTAGGTTTTTAGTGTGTACTTCACTGTGTAGTTATAGTAACTAACTAGGAACTTCCTATAATAAAATGAGAACCCAATTAGTTTGTATCCATGTATGTCGTTTAACAGTACAATGCATGGGTTAGCTCACCTTACCCCTATGAGGGGCCTCATTTGTAGGTTATCCATTTCGTTTTAACATTGTGCTCATTTCTCTGGTATGATCTCTGTGCTCATATTTCACTCACACGCTATATCACTACCCATTTCGGGACCGTGTCTCATATTTTTTCTAACAAACATCGATTTTAATTGAATGTGTTGTCATGCCCCCCAGTGTACTTATTATGGAATTAATGCATCCCTTACCCGAGTTTCACATATCCAGTCCGGGTATCAGGGAGAGAGTGGGACGTCATCCTGATGTCACACTCTAGGGGAAGAGATGTAAAATATACCAGTTGTTAAACTCTCTACGTGTAGATCTCACCTTGTAACCCCAAAGGAAATATTTTTTCTGTTGCCTGTTTGCCCCTACTCTTGAGTGATGTTTATCTATGATTATATTTATCTTATATGATTATTCCCAAACTATTCCTCATATGTTAAAGCATTGGGTGAAATTTCCTGTTTCACCTAATGCACATCAAGTTGAACTGCCCATTTCCCTTTGTTGTATATTCACTACTCCAAGGAACGAACATCAACAAATCGGTCCTCTCTTCTGCCTGCACCAGTAATTCTCTCCCAGCTGGCCAGTCTTAAGACAGGGTTCCGTTTCTGGGTATTGACATGCTGCGTGATCGTTACATCACAACATGCAGGAGTATGACTCAAGTCTGTGCTGCTCCCAGCATTATGTCCAATGCACCAAACATCTGATACAATGCAGAGTGCAACGGACATGTCAACACTCAATGCGCGTGTGCTTTGTAAGAGGAGACAAAAGGAAAAGGGGAAACAGAGAAAACAAAGTTGTCTGGTTCCCCTGATAGAGGGTCCAGCAGCATCCTGCGGATCGAGTGGAAAAAAGATTGTTCCGCCACGCCACTGCCCCTTTTATGGGCGAGACCATACGCCGACTACATCATTCAAATGTGACCCGGAAGCACTTGACCGCTTCTGAATTGCCTCAGGCTCAGGACCATTCCCTGGTGCCCATATTGGCTGTTTGCGGCCCCTCGCTGCCCTTGCGAGTCTGCCATAGGAGCGGCATCCCCGATTTGGGTGCGCCTTGGCATAATACTTACCTGCTAAATACTTAAATTTGCATTATAAAGTCATGCTGTATAAAGGCGTATGCATGGTAAGGCATGCACTTATTAATAAATTCTACACTAGGCCCATAGATAACTGAGACATGAATTGATCAACTGAATCATATGACCTAATTTATCAAACACTTTCATAAACATTTAATTAAGTCAAAATCATAGGCAATGGATTAACTAATGGTAACTCAAACGAAACAAACAAGACCAGCTTGTCAATTCAAAATCTTTTTTATTAACTTTATTTATCGAGCAAATAGCATTTAAGAATTTAATTCTTTATTAGCATTTTATTAATCAGCATTATTTTATTAGAAAGGCACATTAGACTGTCAGTTTAAATCAAAATCAGCATGAGAAATGCTTAAAACATTTAAGAACTCATTCCCTAAACCCTATTTCCCTAACTTAGCTAAAGAAACCTAAAGGGAAAAATGAAAGCTCGAAAGTTCTTACGTGAGTCAAAAGTCCGACAGCATATCTGGAGCACAGGAACGAGCCAACAGAGCTATTTCCAAGAGGGCAATTTTTATACCTTTTCTCTATCTAAGACTAACTAAAAGAATACAAAACAATGACCAACTCAAAGCCTGATTGGTCGAGAAATGTCAGTCCATGAAGTCATTCGCCTTTCACATTGCAAAAATCATGTTCCTTAAGAGCGGCATTGTCCTTTGACTACGTGTGTCACAAGCTCTTCCGAGGCTTGCAACATTAGATAAAACTATTTGTTGCTTCCTCTGCCCAAGTTTTTCCGCCGCTGTGTCCTGTCCTTGGCATTGAAAGTTTATACAATGATTATCTTAACGCTCTGCACAGCTTAGCTTCAGTGTGTGTTTTTCAAAGAATTATGAAGAAAATGTTTTCTTTCATTCTCTGCTGTGCAAGGCCCAACTCGACAGGACTTCGGACATCCATTTTAGAAATAGGCCACAGGCCTCTTTTACCATGACTCTAGTATGCAAGGAAACACAAGACATCAATTAATTTGAGAAATGATAATTATTCTGTTACCCACCCCCTTTACTAATGTTAACCCATTAGTCTATGTTACCTAGCATAATGCACAAAAGACAAACAAAACACTGTCACAAAAAAGACACAACATAAACAAAAGCACATTTAAGAAAATGCACTTGCTATTATTTAAAACAGCCGCAGTTAATGTTTGACAAAACAAATGACAAAGTTAATACATTATTTAAAACGTAGTGGCAAATGCGACAAGAGCACATATTATTAATCCCATATGTTCGTGATGGTGAACATTTTTCTAGATTGAATTAATACGAAAACATACACCACTGAATTAAAAATTATAGGAGTTTAAATCCGCAGACACTTTCTAAATTAATTTCTAAAGTCCGCTTCATCACACTGTAAAGGAATTGGTGGTAAAGACGCAGCTGTCGTAATGACCGCATTGTAATTGCATGCATGGTTCCGTCATACAACTAAATTGCAAATTCAGATTTTAATACTGCAAACACTATGAACCATAATGTGGCTAGAGATGCAAGTTTAGATAGATTCAAACTACTATTACATGAGGATTTATGGGTCTCTAGAAAAAATGTAGAGTCTTTCTCCTGTACCCTGGTGATAGAGAAGCTAATATTCCTTTTGAAATCATGCACTCAATAGTATGCAATTCCAAAGAAGAGTTGGCAAGATGCAAGGAGCCATCCAAGAAGGAATTAGAGGAGCACTTAGAGGAGCAGGTGAAGGTACCCTCACTCCAATGACATCAGAGATCAGAGAAGAGCGCCTTAGTAGATAAAGAAC
The DNA here is from genome assembly GCF_964263255.1 of Lissotriton vulgaris. NCBI lineage: Eukaryota > Metazoa > Chordata > Amphibia > Caudata > Salamandridae > Lissotriton > Lissotriton vulgaris. Next base: position 767,226,301 of record NC_141689.1, read on the forward strand.
CGTCAGAGGCAAAAAAATGCATGCAAACTTGAGAGAGGCTGAGCAACATAATCTGGCAAATAAGGGTGAGCCCAAGAAAACAAACCCAGAACACAGAGGCAATATTCTCAGATGAGCCATTGTCAAAGAAAAAAATTAAACTACTAAAAAAATGAATTAAACACTAAAGAGACACCCTGGTAAAAAAGGATCCACAATTTATCCAAGTCAAAAAGAAGAAAACCAATACAAAACAAAGAGTGAAAGAGCCTGAAGTGTCCCTTAGTAAGAATAGTGACTCCGGGGACGGCATCACAGAGAATCAAAAGAATAAAGTGGATAACCTAAACAAAGGAAATGTAGCCAAATAGAATAGTGTTCTGTAGAGGAGAACGAAATAGGAACAGCCAACTTGGAGACTAATGTTTGAACAGAATGGTATATACAAGTAAAATAAAAACTCAAACGAACAATGTTGCAGAGAACAATAAAGCGTCAAGGAAAAAAAATCTAAGGCCACTGGAGGGGTTAACAATGGCATTCGGCAAAGAGCAGAAATGAACCCCAACAAAAATAACTGAGAACCAAAAGGACCAAAGAGCACAATAGAGAGTTGAGTAAATCAACACAAAAGGAAGGGGTAACCATCAGACGACAACAGAAACTCTGATGAATCAAATCTTTAATCAAAATGGGACAAAAACAGCAGGGCAGCAACAGCAGATTTCACTATGGAAGGGCACATGGTTTAACACAAATGCTGCCGGAAACTATCTGCTAATAACAGTCTTACCTTCACTTAACAATCTAGATTAGAGTTTACAATAGCAGGACATAACTGATAAAAACATTCAAAACTAAAACTAAACCAACCCAGCAGCAGTTGCCCCTAGGGGACGACAGGGCATTGACCCACTGCCTTCCTTGGCCGCTACTGCTTAGCATATTACACCTTTTACATGACAGCAAATGATTTCATGAATCGTTTCTTGGATGTGAAAGCTGTATGATTACCTTGCCAGCAGAGGAGGGCTCCACTAGATGTATTGCACATGTATCAGGTGGGGGCTGTGACAGTCCGGCCTCACAAATACACAATACATATCTGACCAGTGTCATGCAGTGCAGCATGTCTGATAAGGGGGCTTTACAGCTTGTCAATCACACACCCTCCTGTCCACTCAGAAGCTTTAATAGAGAAACAAGCATTGGCAAAGTAAATAGGTCTCTCCTACACAAGAGCTTCTGGCTTTGCCAATATGTTTTAGGCATTTTGCACACCCGAGTGGCTGCTGTTCAGCATGGCTAAAAGGTAGTGGGGTAAGAGAGAGTGGCATGGAGTGGAGTGTCATAAAGTGGAGTAGAGTGGAGTGGTGTAGAGTGACGTACAGTAGAGTTGAGTGGCATGGAGAGGAGTAGTGTAAATGTAAATGTCAGGGTATTTGTAGAGCGCACTGCCACCAAGCGGTTTCCTGGCGCTATTACTCATTCCGCTGTGGAACCCTTCCTGGCTTTCCCTGGGAAATGTCCACTCCTGGGCACCCCCAGGGTGAAGCCAGGCATCCTAGCGCTGTTGGGGCCGGTGTGGAGGTTATGCAAGCTATTGCCCAGAGTTGCAGCGTGGGGCCCATGATTAGAATAGGCACCGAGGCGAGAATTGTCAGGTCCAAGGAGATTGAGCCCAAGACCCGCTGAGGCGGGAATTGAACCCAGGTCCCGGGCCAGAAGTCTGCATCAGTGTCTGCCGCTCTAACCATTAGGCCACACTCCTCCACCTAAAGTGTCATGGATTAGTGTACAGTGTTGTGGAGTGTCGTGGAGGGAGTCTAGTGTCATAGAGTGGAAGAGTGTAGAGTTAAATGGCATAGAGTGGAGTACAGTGTCAGAGTTGAGTAGAGTGTAGTGGTGTAAAGTGAAGTAGAGTAGCTTAGAGTGCTGTGGGATAGAGTACAGTAGAGTGGTGTGGACTGCAGTTGCATAGAGGGCAGTCGAGTGGGTAGAGTACAGTCATGCAGAGTAGAATAGAGTGACGTAGAGTGCAGTAACGTAGAGCGCAATGGTGTAGAGTGATGTAGCATACAGTGGCGTAGAGTGCAGTGGCATAGAGTACAATCTTGCAGAATATAATGCCTTAAAGTGCATTGGTGCAAAGTAGTTGACTAAGTACAGTGGCGTAGGGTGCATTGGTTTTGAGTAAAGTGGTGTAGGGTTCAGTGGCAAAGCGTTGATTGCAGTGGCATTGAGAGTAACGGCATAGAGTGGAGCAGAGTGGCGTAGAGTGCATGGCATAAAGTTGATTGTTTCAGAGCAGAGTTAAGTGGCACAGAGTGAGATTGCCTACTATATATGGTTCCTTAGTGTAGTGGCACCATATCAAACAACAGGTAATAACACCAACTCAGTGGTGGCACTCAGTGACAAAGAAAAATACCTTGGAAGAATAAGTAGAGAGCATTCTTCTTGCATACGCAGGTTCAACAAAACCCTATCCCAATCGGTGTCATCCAGAACTGATCCAGTACATTTACCACTAGTTGGCCAACTTGAAAGGCGGCAACCATTTGAGCATTTCTCTTGCATCATTAGTATTTGTACCCCTTCCATTAGGTGAAGGATATATGTTTTGAGAAGGTCCTGAAGAAGGTGGTCCACATCTGATACATTCCACTGAAACACGCTCAACCCACTACTCGGTCATGGAGAGTTATAATATCTACATCTCTTTCTGACCTAGATGTTTATGTATTGTTTTGGGGTTGTTTGCCAGTTCGATTGGAGTGTGAATGTGGTTCTGTTCATTTGATTAGAGTGCATGGTATTATCATAGGGGTTCAGTGATGAGCACTATATTGATTGTGTACACAAAGATATGAAATTGCTGGTTTATCAAAAAAATGTATAAAAAAGAAAAGCTTGTGGTTCATTTTTATAATGAATATGTATGTCTTTTTAGATAAAAAAAATCCTTTATGTTTTGATATTATCAATTCAAGTAAATGCAAATACCAACTAAACTGAAAATAATTTTTTTTTAAATAAAAAGATGGCGCTGCATCCATGATGTTTCACAAAATGTATGTGTAACCCACTCAGATTAATTCTAGAAGACCAAGAAATAGAGGTCTAGAGGGAGACATATTATTCTCTGTGGTTTTTACAGCCTTACATTGTCACATAAATCCTCTCATTTAGAAGTCAGGAAAATAAAAATAAACACCTAGTCCCTGGTAGACACAGCCTGACTTTTTACCCCTGTCTTTGAATGCATGGTAAATGTGACAAGATAAGAACAAAATGTAAAGGCATTTTTACAGAAAGCGAGTTTGTGTAAGAATACAGTAAACAAGGTTTGGGAAACAAGACGAACAAACTCGAGCTGGACAGCCTAGAGAAAATAAAGCCAGCAAATAGAAAGCCAGATAACGTGAGTTACAAACCACACAGACAATCATAAGCAGTGGGTGGAATACATTCCTAAGTCAACTTTCTGAATGTCCCCAAGATGTCTTTAGCAAACAAGACAGCTGTGCTGTCTGGTAGGCTGTGACCTAAAAGGGTCTACCTTGGCACCTTCAACCCTATTCCATCTTCAATTGGGTGGAAGCTCGTGGCCATGCCTCTGGCTCCTGCAGACAGACAGGAGCCGGATATTGCTGGCCTGCCCAGGTATGTTTTGTAAGTGTGAGTGTGTGTTTGTCTGTGTTCTGGTAAGTGCATGTGTGTGTACGTGTTATTGTCTTTGGTTGCATGCCTGCAAATGTGTGTGTATGCATGTTTGCTTGTGTGCGATGTGAAACTCTGGCCCAGGAGTTGGCAAGCTAGACCGAGACAGAGTGCTGGAAAGCGATTTTGGGCCCTACCACTTTAATCCATTCTTAACACGGAGTAAGTAAACTTATATTTAAATTAAAAATGACTTGTTAATAAACTAAAAAAACTTAAAATACCAAATAATTGACACTCCCAAACTTCTAACGCTTTACGTAGACTTCCTAAAAGACAAAACTACAACTTGATAAAGCGATAAACTGGAAGAAAAACTATCACAAACTAGCAAAAAAATGTAAGGAAGTAAGTATACATAAATTATAAAACTATAAACTAATCCAAATAGTGGATAGAAATGAACCTAACGACCACAGCCTCTACTGTAGTGTATTTCCTATATCCCTAATAGACTCTGCGCATTGGTATAATATACACTATAGATTTGACATAGGACTGAGGTTAGTATGTCTCTATCGAGTATATTAAACTTAATTGTGTGTGTGCCAGCTAACTCAGAGGTCACTAGAAACTTTTTCGAATGAACAAGAACGGATTAGTCTCTGACAACTGCATAAACATGACAACTTTGTTTCCCTTAGAGTCAGAACAATATCTTCAGAGTCGTGGAAACAATAGATAATTCTTTCACTCAGTCAATCATGCATGCTTCGTTTATACAGAGTTGCACAGAAATAGAGAGATGGGCGTTTCAATAAAAGGGTTTATTGAACAGTCTTCTTTCTCATGCAAGAGAGGTGAACTGCTACAATCGTTAGACAGAATGCGAAGTGTAATGCGCACAGCGTAAACAGTAATATAGAATAATACCGTAATAGCATTGTCTGTTGCTATGACATCTATAAAAGTACATACATAAATAACACAGGCTAAAATACTCAACAGGTGCTTCTAAAATACACCTACCCCAGTGTACCTAATCTAGGTCTAGTACGAGGGAAGAAGTAGGTGCTGTCTTAGCTGTCATTTAGTTTTCCAAGAATTGCCTGAGGTTTCTCTAGGTTATAATCAGCTCCATACCTTAGAATGAGAGAGGTTGGTATCTCTTTCCCGGGACTCGATTTGCCAACACCCCTCGAGGGGAGTCAGAAACACTGGAGCTGGATTCTCGGCAGGAGCATGACAGCTTCTGGTCAGTGCGTCAGCTGGGGAGTTGGCTTCCTTCGGTACTTGCTGTGGTGCGCTGCGTCATGCAAGTAGGTAGTCGAACTGCACGAACCACACCGTGCTTTGCCATAGCAAGTGAAGGTATATTTATACCTTGAAGGTGTTTATGAATACCAGTATTGACATAAAAGTTGGGCATAGGAACGTCATGAATGAATCCCTAAGGAATAGATGTTCATCCATATAACTGAGTTCTTGGAGAAATCAATATCCAGGCAAAAGGGAAGTCCCTAAAGCTTAAGAGTCTGGTTTTCCAAGAAATCGTTGTGACGTAAATGAATGGATGTAAGTAGCCATGCCTGTATTTGGTAGCATGGGCTATACCAAAATAAGGACTGGATTTCTATGCCTATATAAGGGCAACGTGAACTATACCTATATAAGGGCATGAATCGGGAAATGCCTACGGAATCTAAATCGATACACACCACTACAAACTACCAACAAATTCACAATTAAAATTACACTGATTGTTATTTTTTCCATCCAACAGAAAATTGGCTACCTGCTTCACATTAGAGAACACCCCCAACAGAAAAGCTGTAAAACAGTGTGAAAAATATAACCAAAACATATAAGTAGGTACACAAAATAGAAGTAGTGGCATAATTTTAGACGCAAATAACAAATGTACAATTTTTTTTATTATATATATGCTATTGCACTAATTTAAGATACAATGACAGAGACTGCAAAGTACATAACTTAGCAGAAAGGAAAGCAATGACTAAATCACATGGGCTACACCAACAGCCAAGAAAGTGCATCAACAAAATATATAAATAGGAAATGCACCAAATATTATTCTAAGGCATGCTATAGGAGGGCATCTACAAAAGATGATGTTATAATTCATGTTAGAGAGCACAACCACCCCCCCAAATGTGACAGAAACAGAAGAAAGGGAGGTATTGCAGGATGTAAGTGAGGCAAGCATTAGCTCCCAGGAACCCACAACCGAAATCCTAAAAGATGTACTTCCTACAGTCCCCAAAGACATCACAGGCCAACTACCACCTATATCCACTTTAAAACGTTTAATTGCACAAACTAACATTGCTGGTCAGATCGGCCTCGGAACAGATGCAAACATAAAATTACACAACACTGTACACATCGACCACAACATAGAAGATAGACAGTCTGTGCATATATCAGTGTGGGAAACTTTAACATCCCTGCTGAACATCTACAGACACTGTGCATCACCGGACTTCAAGCACTTATTATCACCTCTATCACCCAGTATACATCAATAAAGTTTAAGACACACTACAAATACCCCTCCCCGTAGCCACAATACAGTGGACAAGGTTAGGGCTGTTGTATCCCTGGTCTAAACATATCTTATGTGTCCCTGTACACAACATCACATAAAGTTGTTTCACATCACATCTGATTGGTTCCTCCTACGTCCAGATCAGTGACTATATACAAGCGCACACTTATAAATCCTACATGTGTAAACATCTCAGAAGCAGTGTTAGACCTGACATCATTGGCTTGAGTCTCTCCTCCATTTTTTCTGTTTGCCTCCACTGTTTTACAATGTTTTTGCTGGTATATGCTTTGGGCGCCGTGCCACTGCTGATCAGTGCCACAGCGCAAGTGCTCCCAATGTTAAATTGATGTATCAATTGTATCCATGTTTGGCTTATTTGGTTTACTGTCAGTCCCTAGTCTAGTGTACCAGGAGTGCCGGGGCTTGTAAATACAAATGCCGCTCGTGGGCTTGCAGCACGTGTTGTGCCACCCACAAGAGCGGCCTCGTGAAAAGATGTCTACGGGTCGGTCATTACGAGACCCACGTGCAGCCTAGTGCTGTCACGCAGGCTGCGCAAGTATACCTACTTGCCAGCCCCCCCAAACCTTCCCTTGACTTCATGTTAGTTACCCCTATGGTAGGCCCGCGGGCAGGGTGCATTGTAAGTATAAGGTAGGACACGCCTGACCAAGTTGGCATGTCCTAATAGTGAATTACAGCCGTCTTCGTTCTCCACTATTGCGAGGTCGCCTGCTCTCCATTAGTTAGAATGGGCCGCCGGGATTATTAATGCTATGATCCTAGCTGGCTCGGGGAGCATGGTGCAATGTCAAGTTTGGTATCCCTGAACTCGGGGTTTAATTACGCATCCGTTGGTGTGGATGGTTTTTGGACTCTGGGTTCGAAAGTAGCACTTTTAGAAAGTGTCTACTTTCTTGTCTAACCATTTCTGGTTTCTGCTGGTCTTGCGTGTGTGTGACAGGAGCTGGGTGGCTCCAGAGGTCTGGATGAGTCAGTGTGGGATGAGTGGGACATTTGCGTTGAGAGTAGGGGGAGGGTAGTTGCTAATAGCCTGCCCTGCCTGATACAATGCTGGCTCCACCTCCTGCCAAGCGACTGATGGCTCTGTGCCTGCCATGGACGATCCTAGCCCCACCTCCTGCCAGGAGGCCGATAGCTCTGCTCCTGCAAGTGACAATGCTGGCTCCACCTCCTGCTGGGCGTCTGAGGACCCAGCCCTGCTCAGTGAATAAGCCAGGTGCTTCTGCCTGGCTCCACCCACAACAGACCCAGGATGTTGGGAAAGTCCCCTGCATGGACAAAGGGATCAAAGCCGAAAAGGGGTATAAGAGAAGGACCCCTGAACCAAGAATTTAGATCACTTCTGACAAGGAACCCTGTAACCAAGGACAAGAGGCCTGCTGATCTGAGGACTTGCCTACCCCTTCTGCCAGTGTGCTGTTTGCTGGGGGGAATTCTGCAGTGCTTCTTTATTTTTGCCAAGGAACCAGGAGAGAGGAACTGTGTGTGTACTCTCACGCTTGCTAAGAAAATCTCCAAGGACTGGAAGAGTGCCAGTCTCCTGCTGAAGTCAAAGGGCTAAAGGACTTCATCTGCTTAAAGTGCTATTTGCTGGAACCGAGAAGCCAGCACCTCTGAAAGAACCAGGAATCTCGACGCCGACGGACGTCGCCGAATCCAGCTCGACATAGTGGGTAACGGCCCCAGTGTCCCGCTTCCTCGACGACCGGCCGCCGGGCCCGACCGACGCCAGCAGCACCGCCAGTGAGTGGGAGTACGGCTCCAGCTCCAAGGGACCTCGTGTCTGCACCGCTGCTGATCGCATCGCACTCGTGCCCTCTCGACGCCGTGAGCGCTGCTCACACCTTGCAACCGCATCATCGACAACGACGCCTGCTGAGGCCTGATCGACACCGAAGGCGCGACGCCAGATTGCTCGACGCCGCTGATCAGCGTGTGCTTCATTTTCCAAGGTACTGTGTTGTTGGGGGTCCGTGTGACTCCGGGCTCGACGTAGCGCTCCTCGCGGTCGACGCCGAACCTTTGGATTAACTTTGCCTCGACGTCGTGTAGCTCCCGTGTGAGTTACTCTGTTGCTAAGAACTGTGTTTCCAAGAAGAAGATTTGCTTTGATACAAAAGACTCTGTGCTAAACAAGAAACTACCTTTGAACTATCCTTTTTCCTTCCCAAAGTATTTATTCAGATTGTGTACAGTTTTGATCTTGTGCTAAGCCTTATATAAAAATCCTTATTTTTATAATACTACTGTTTCGTGTCCATTTGTAGTGCATTCACTTTATTACTGTATGTGGTCATAAATGCTTCACGCACAGCCTCCGAGATAAGCCTGTCTGCTCTGCCAAGCTACCGAGGGGGTGAGCAGGGGTTATCAAAGGGTGTGATCCCCTTGCCCTGACTAGAAAAGGTGTGTCCCTATTTGTCAGAAGTGTATACCTCTGCCAACTAGAGACAGCCGGTTCTAACAAGCAGGTTTAATGCTGTGTGTAATAAACAGTTTCAAATTACTGCACATTTGCACCAATACCATAGCAAACATCTCCTGTGACAGCCTCCAATACTTCATGAGCTACATCATGGAGTAACCTAGAAAGAACATCAGTATGGATGTCTCAGGGAAAATACCATTTACTACACTGCTGATGCATTTTACTCGGCTTCCACACAGCACCCACATAAAAAAGGTCAGGCAGCTAAATAGGTTACCCGCAAACCAGTCTCAGACAGGACACATGTCACTTCTCCCCGCTGATTTGGGACAGCCTATGCTGGTAGACACCTGGAAGGCAAGTGGCCAAGGCCATACTGCACATAGTACCTGCATCAATGTATCCATGTGCATAGGATCTGTGTCATGTTGTACAATAGGGACAACCAATGTTCCCACTATGTGTCATTCACATGTGGATAATGTGTAAATACAAGTCTCTAAAAAACATCACAGCAACAGCAGTTGGTCTGACATCCATGACATTTTGGTAGAAAGAGCACACATGGAAAATCTCACATGTGCCTTCAAAGGTACACATTGCTATGCCAAGACCACACCTCCCATGTGTGCTGTAACAAAAAACTATTGTGTACACATCAAACACCCACCTACCTCACATCTCGGGTAGTACTGCAAGCCAGCAGAGGTGGACATTGGAGAAGCCAAGGTGTCATACGTACCAAAGCAGCCACCAGTTAAAGCAATGTTTGTCCCAATAGTAACTCATCCCAGATAAGCATACATGTAACATTGATCCTCGAACTCTGCAACTACATTACCTGTCCCAAGGGCTGAGCATATGTACCACTGCAAAAGGATTATCTATCCTGGTGAAACAAACACTACTACACTCTCTAAGGCCTATATATCCACTTACAACAGTTAGCATCATTAGCAAAGGCAGGACAAAGATCAACATGAACATTAAATTATGTGTTTATTAATACACAACACATGGGTTTTAAAACATAAAAGCCAATGGCCAGTCCAAAATATGAAATGTGGTCCAGCACACTGCTTTGCCACGTAACTTGCCAACCAGATAACTATTTACAAGTTTTGAGCCCACAATGATAATATCGAATCCAAGGGTAATCAAATCCTCTATCCAACCAGATAACTGTCAGGGAAACCTGCCTTGGATAGGGGCGTCGAATGGCCAGTCCAGGCACATCTGAGGGGTAAAATGGGAGGGCTAGGGTTAGGGTTAGGGATGTGGATCATTCCGTGGGAGGGCTGGACTCCGGATTCAGAGGGTTGGTTTGGGTCCAAGGGAGATGTGGCCTCAGGATGGGTAGGTTTGGGTTGATATGTAGGAGGGCTGGCTTCAGATTTGAGTGGGCTGGGCCTGATCATATATGGTATTTTGTATCCTTTAAGGGTGGTGAAGGGGATAGAGAAGTTGGAACAGCTTAAGACCTTTTGGCCTGCTGAAAAGACCTGGGCTTGGATTGCGAAGCAGACCTTTGTGTTTTTGGAGGGGGTGTCTTGGTATCAGGGTGGGTATTCTCTTAATCCCTTGTGGGGTAGGTGCTGGTGTATTTGGGGGTGGAGGTTTCCTAGGTGTAGACTTGGAAGTGGAAGGATAGGGTACCGGTGGGAACCCAGCCCTTTTGCATTTGGGAATTGGGGGCAATAACGGCAGGGAAGAGGTCAAGGGCAATCATCGTAAGGGTTTGGGAGATTCGGGTTTAGGTGAGGTGGAGGGTTGGGTGTTGGAGGTAGAGGGGTATGAGTGGTGGATGAATGTTTTATGTGCTTAGTCTTGTGTCTGTGGCTGGTGATGTGGGTGTGGTGTCTGGGTGTGTGATGTCAGTTGTGGCAGAGGATATTGGTGTGTGTGTTGGGTCTGGCTGTGTGATGTCACTAATCTATGTTGGTGGTGTTGTTGCTGTAGTGTCTTGGTGTGTGACTTTGGGAGTGGATGTGAAAATTGCAAAAAACACAGTTGATGGACAGAATGTAGAACAATGTCATACATTCACCCCAGTACAAGGATCTGGGCCTAAATCCATTGTTTTTTTGCACTCCACACCACCCTGGGTTAGACACTGGCTATATGCAAATCAGCTCTGACCCTGTGCCTCATGGGAACAGTCCAGTCCGAACTACTAAGCCATGTCTTTCCCAGACCGGAATCAAACATCCAAGGACCGGTTTCTGGCTATCAGCCTTCTTCAGCCTGGATAGCTTGACTCCAGTGGTGTGGAGAGCCTGGGACTCACGTCTGAGTATACCCAGCACACTAGGGGTGAAAATTGCAAAAAACACAGTTGATGGACAGAATGTAGAACAATGTCATACATTCACCCCAGTACAAGGATCCGGGCCTAAATCCATCGTTTTTTTGCACTCCACACCACCCTGGGTTAGACACTGGCTATATGCAAATCAGCTCTGACCCTGTGCCTCATGGGAACAGTCCAGTCCGAACTACCAAGCCATGTCTTTCCCAGACCGGAATCAAACATCCAAGGACCGGTTTCTGGCTATCAGCCTTCTTCAGCCTGGATAGCTTGACTACAGTGGCGTGGAGAGCCTGGGACTCACGTCTGAGTATACCCAGCACACCAGGGGTGAAAATTGCAAAAAACACAGTTGATGGACAGAATGTAGAACAATGTCATACATTCACCCCAGTACAAGGATCTGGGCCTAAATCCATCATTTTTTTGCACTCCACACCACCCTGCGTTAGACACTGGCTATATGCAAATCAGCTCTGATCCTGTGCCTCAAGGGAACAGTCCAGTCCGAACTACCAAGCCATGTCTTTCCCAGACCGGAATCAAACATCCAAGGACCGGTTTCTGGCTATCAGCCTTCTTCAGCCTGGATAGCTTGACTCCAGTGGTGTGGAGAGCCTGGGACTCACGTCTGAGTATACCCAGCACACTAGGGGTGAAAATTGCAAAAAACACAGTTGATGGACAGAATGTAGAACAATGTCATACATTCACCCCAGTACAAGGATCTGGGCCTAAATCCATCGTTTTTTTGCACTCCACACCACCCTGGGTTAGACACTGGCTATATGCAAATCAGCTCTGACCCTGTGCCTCATGGGATTAGTCCAGTCCGAACTACCAAGCCATGTCTTTCCCAGACCGGAATCAAACATCCAAGGACCGGTTTCTGGCTAACAGCCTTCTTCAGCCTGGATAGCTTGACTCCAGTGGTGTGGAGAGCCTGGGACTAACGTCTGAGTAAACCCAGCACACTAGGGGTGAAAATTGCAAAAAACACAGTTGATGGACAGAATGTAGAACAATGTCATACATTTACCCCAGTACAAGGATCTGGGCCTAAATCCATCGTTTTTTTGCACTCCACACCACCCTGGGTTAGACACTTGCTATATGCAAATCAGCTCTGACCCTGTGCCTCATGGGAACAGTCCAGTCCGAACTACCAAGCCATGTCTTTCCCAGACCGGAATCAAACATCCAAGGACCGATTTCTGGCTATCAGCCTTCTTCAGCCTGGATAGCTTGACTCCAGTGGTGTGGAGAGCCTGGGACTCACGTCTGAGTATACCCAGCACACTAGGGGTGAAAATTGCAAAAAACACAGTTGATGGACAGAATGTAGAACAATGTCATACATTCACCCCAGTACAAGGATCTGGGCCTAAATCCATCGTTTTTTTGCACTCCACACCACCCTGGGTTAGACACTGGCTATATGCAAATCAGCTCTGACCCTGTGCCTCATGGGAACAGTCCAGTCCGAACTACCAAGCCATGTCTTTCCCAGACCGGAATCAAACATCCAAGGACCGGTTTCTGGCTATCAGCCTTCTTCAGCCTGGATAGCTTGACTCCAGTGGTGTGGAGAGCCTGGGACTCACGTCTGAGTATACCCAGCACACTAGGGGTGAAAATTGCAAAAAACACAGTTGATGGACAGAATGTAGAACAATGTCATACATTCACCCCAGTACAAGGATCTGGGCCTAAATCCATCGTTTTTTTGCACTCCACACCACCCTGGGTTAGACACTGGCTATATGCAAATCAGCTCTGACCCTGTGCCTCATGGGAACAGTCCAGTCCGAACTACCAAGCCATGTCTTTCCCAGACCGGAATCAAACATCCAAGGACCGGTTTCTGGCTATCAGCCTTCTTCAGCCTGGATAGCTTGACTCCAGTGGTGTGGAGAGCCTGGGACTCACGTCTGAGTATACCCAGCACACTAGGGGTGAAAATTGCAAAAAACACAGTTGATGGACAGAATGTAGAACAATGTCATACATTCACCCCAGTACAAGGATCTGGGCCTAAATCCATCGTTTTTTTGCACTCCACACCACCCTGGGTTAGACACTGGCTATATGCAAATCAGCTCTGACCCTGTGCCTCATGGGAACAGTCCAGTCCGAACTGCCAAGCCATGTCTTTCCCAGACCGGAATCAAACATCCAAGGACCGGTTTCTGGCTATCAGCCTTCTTCAGCCTGGATAGCTTGACTCCAGTGGTGTGGAGAGCCTGGGACTCACGTCTGAGTATACCCAGCACACTAGGGGGGAAAATTGCAAAAAACACAGTTGATGGACAGAATGTAGAACAATGTCATACATTCACCCCAGTACAAGGATCTGGGCCTAAATCCATCGTTTTTTTGCACTCCACACCACCCTGGGTTAGACACTGGCTATATGCAAATCAGCTCTGACCCTGTGCCTCATGGGAACAGTCCAGTCCGAACTACCAAGCCATGTCTTTCCCAGACCGGAATCAAACATCCAAGGACCGGTTTCTGGCTATCAGCCTTCTTCAGCCTGGATAGCTTGACTCCAGTGGTGTGGAGAGCCTGGGACTCACGTCTGAGTATACCCAGCACACTAGGGGTGAAAATTGCAAAAAACACAGTTGATGGACAGAATGTAGAACAATGTCATACATTCACCCCAGTACAAGGATCTGGGCCTAAATCCATCGTTTTTTTGCACTCCACACCACCCTGGGTTAGACACTGGCTATATGCAAATCAGCTCTGACCCTGTGCCTCATGGGAACAGTCCAGTCTGAACTACCTGGGAGTGGATGTGGCAGGGTCTCGGGGTGTAGTGTCTGTCTGTATGTCAGTGGATGTTGTGGTGAGAGTGGGGATTGGCTGTTCAGTGGGTGTGCTGTGTTTTGGATCCTTATCTGTGTGTTGTAGTGTAGTGTAGTTCCCATATTCCCAATAGGCCCTGCGCATTGGAATAACATAAACGATAGTTTAGATGTAGGACTGAGGTCGACTAGGTCTCTATTGAATATGTTAACCTTAATTGTGTGTGCCAGCTAGCTCAGTGGTATCTAGAAACATTCTTGAATAAACAAGAAGGCGTTAACTTCCCTGGATAGACAAGAAGGGATTAGCTTCTGACAACCATATCACATGACAACTTTGTTCCCCCTGCAATAGGGACTATCTCCAGAGTCGCAGAAGCAATAGATAGCTATTTTACTCAGTCAATCGTGCATGCTTCGTTTCACCAGAAATGCAGGGAAATAGGGCGTCTTCAATAAAAGGGTTATTTATTGAGCAGTCTTCTTTCTCATGCAAGATAAATGAATTGCCACAATTGCAATACTTGTCATAAAGTAAAGTGCGTACAGTAAAAGGAGTATTATGAAATAATACTGTAAAAGCATTTCTATGGTTTCTAAGCCATAAGATACTTAAAATGGATAAAATACATACAATGATAAAATAATGACTAAACGTGCTCAACTGGTGTTTCTAAGATACGCCTACCCCAATGTACCTAACCTAAGCCTAGTACTTGGGAAGGAGTAGATGAGTTACAGTTTTTTGCCAAGAATCTGAATCAAGAATTCTCTATGGGTCTAATCAGCTCCGTAACTTAGGTATAGAATGAAGGAGGTCCTGTATCTCTCTCTCAGGACTCTATCTCCCAGAAACCCGCAAGGGTGACCGGAAAACACTGGAGCTGGTTTTCTCGGCAGAAGAAAAGACAGCGTCACTCTCAGTGCATCAGCAGGGAGGGTCGGCTTCCTTCGGCACTCGTATCAGCAGGGCGTCGGGCAAGTAGATAGCTGATCTGCTCCAAACCACTGTGTGTTGCTTAAGGCAGATGTTGGTATATTTATACCTGGAAGGTGCCGAGTTTGACGTAAGGTCGGACATAAGACGTCACTAAGAACTGGCAGTTCTTTCAGGACTCTCAGGAGTTCTAGGACAAATCAAAACAGAAGCAGGGGGAATTCCCGGGCTGCTGGAGGCTTGGTTTGTTTAAGAACGCGTTGTACTTTCTAGGATTCTATGGGAGTAGCCTTGCCGTATTTGGACTGCATTGGCTATGACTTAATATGGATATGATTCTTATGCCTTTATAAGGATACTAGCAGCCCGTCCAGACGTTGTCCGGGTATGAATTGCTGCCGGCAAGTAGTATATTGTTTTGTAGGATTTCGTTTTGATAGCATTTCTTATCTGTTGACAGGCATGTGAAATGCTCCGATTCACAGTGCACTGCTGATGCACTTAAGAGTGCGCGTTCAGTAGTGTGTGAACTCGAGTTTCCCTACTTTATTTTTTCCTTGCAATATTATATAGCGCGAACTCGACAACATGGCATGAGCACAATTTACATTACAGAAGAACACATTCATTTGTGGTAGGCACGGGGAGACAAAGCGATTTGCCTGGAATCACAGGATGTTGAGCTGATGCCGAGATTCGAACGTAGCTCCCCAGCTCTAAAGTTCGCAATTCTAGAACTTGTGGCTGGAGGTGTGTCTCAAAGTGTATGTCGGTGCTGGCCATCAATGAGAGCGACCTGTGCATTTTTCAAATTGCTGAAGATGTGGGCCGCCGTGCCACCAATGTACTTACCGGGGAGGGTAAACACCCATTATTCCGCAACTTTCTTTCCGCATACCATCACTCCGCATACTTTCATTACGAAAGTACCATGACTCCGCAATGCCATTATAATGCATGGCATTACATTTTATATGCTTTTACCACGCATACATTTACAACGAAATTCGTTGTAAATGCATGAATGGAAAAACCATGTTTTTTAAAATGTTTGGATAAGGTAAGTATGGGTATAGGGGTATATGTTTTGGGGTACTGAGGTATATGTTTTGGGGTGTTTGGGTATTTTAAGGGTTCAGATATAGTTTTGGGTTATGGGGTACAGGGGTAGTTTTAGGGTTAAGGGATAGGTATGGGTTTTGAGGTACAGGGGTATTTTTAGGGTTCAGGGCTAGGTTTGGGTTTTGGGGTATAGGGGTATTTTTAGTGTTCAGGGGTAGGTTTGGGTATTGGGGTACCGGGGTATTTTAAGGGTTCAAGGCTAGGTTTGGGTTTTGGGGTACAGGGGTATTTTTAGGGTCCAGGGCTAGGTTTGGGTTTTGGGGAACAGGGGTATTTTAGGGTTCATGGGTAGGTTTGGGTTTTGGGATACAGCGTTATTTTTAGGGTTCAGGGCTAGGTTTGGGTTTTGGGGTACAGGGGCATTTTTAGGGTTCAGGGGTAGGTTTGGGTTTTGAGGTATGGGGTATTTATAGGGTTCAGGGCTAGGTTTGGGTTTTGGGGTACAGGGGTATTTTTAGGGTTTAGGGATAGGTTTGGGTTTTGGGTTTCGGGGTACAGGGTATATTTATAGGGTTAAGATGGGTTAGTGTTTAAGGGTGTTGGGGTATTTTAAGGAGTAAGGGTAGGTTATGATTATGGGGTGCAGGGGTATTTAAAGGGAGCAGGGTGGGATTAGCACACAATATGAGACATGGCATGAAGGGCGGAACGTACCACACAGCACCAGCGTTTGTCATGCCCCCAGCACAAGCCCACAGCACAACGCAGACACGCCCACAAGGGACTACTTTGCTGGCACGGTTCTTTTACCTTTTAAATGTATATGGTGGGTGTCTGCATAGCCTATGTCCTTCTGCTGCAACTGCCCTTTCCAATGCTGTATTGGGTGTTGTGATTGGTGCGGTGGTTCCTCAGATTACTCGCCTCAAAGGTTTGGGCTCTCTCTTTATTATATTAGTACTAGCAGCCCGCCCCAGCTTTGCCTGGGGCAGAAAGGGGCTGGGGGCAGTACACCCGCTCCCGCCCCGACCCCCTCCCGCACCGACTCCCTCCCGCCCGACTCACTCCTGCCCCCCTCCCGCCCCCCTCCCATCGACTCACTCGCGCCCCCCTCCCGCCCCGACTCACTTGCGCCCCCCTCCCGCCCGACTCACTCGCGCTCCGACATTTTCCTTTACTGCTGCCTCCTTCTTGCCTCCCCCTGCGTCTCGCACTGAACTTTCCCTTTCCTTACCTGTGCCGCCGCTCCTCACTGCACAGCCGCTCGTCAGTGCAACCGCCGCTCCTCCTTCGTCGTCATCACGCACGTCACGTCGCGGTCATCACGCACGTCGCGTCGCGGCCAGCGCTAGGTCCCGGCCAGCTCTATTTTCAGGGGACTACTTTGTTTACAAACGTAATTTTTATATAGCCTATGTCCATCTACACACCCAGACATTTTCATAGATGTATCGGGTGTGTAGATTGGCGCTATGGTTCCCGAGTTTACCTGGCCAAAAGGTGCAAGTTCTCTCTTTATAATAGTAGTATAGATGATTTGTTATAACCACATAAGGGCATAAATCGGGAATATCTAATTAGGGTTCTAGATACATTCACAACACCCACTCCACGTATAATGTCCATTATTACTAAATACTAAGCAGTAGTGTGCTGTGGGTGGAAGTTGAGGTAGATGCGTGCTGAGGTGTTTGCGTTGGACAGGTTTGGGGGGACGGTTGGTGGATGGAGAGAAGGCAGGGGGTGATGGACTGTAGGAAGGTTTGGAAGATTGCAGTGACTGTGGAAACAAGAGACTGAATAGATCTGTGTAGGCCTGCCTTATCAGAGTCAATGCTCTCCAGGTAGGCAACAGCCTGGGTCAGCTTGTTGTCAAGATCCTGGAAGGCATTGAGCACTGCAATGTGGCCACAGAGATTTGCCTCAGGACATCTATGGCTTTCACATTGAGGGCAGCAGGCGAGGCAGCATCAGGGGCTGAGGTGCCTGGTTGGAAGGAGATTCTCCTCTGCTTAGAGCAGCGGGCCCGAACATCAGTTTGGGGAGCAGCAGGGAAGATGGAGATTGAAGAGGGGGTAGTGGACATGAATGTAGCAGATGGTGTTACGGGTTGATCCGCCACCACCAGGGAGTCGTCACTGGAGGCCGAAGAAGATGAAAATGTTTATGTTTTGTCTTGTTACTCCTCCAGGGCACTCCCGTTACCTCTGTGTCGGAGCGGTGTAGGGAACCACTGTGGCCAGCTGCTCGCACAACATTCTGGGGCCTGTCTCCTTCACTGCCCTTGGTTGATGCTGTGATAGAAGTAGAATTAGTTCAATACAAATGCCTAAAAGCACAAAGCAATCATTTTGTGACAATACACATTACACATTGGCATGAGAATATATATCAATGACATATGACCTGAGCACAGTCAATCTTCAGGGGGGTGTCAGAACCACTATCAACTCCAATTGCATGTCCATCTTCAGCTCTTATGCGTGTAGCAGGAGATGACATTACCCTCTCGACGAAGGCCCTTGAACCATAACATTTTTACCTAAAGTTATCTAATGGTGTGTCCACATTAATACCAGCTTATACCTTTTGACCTTAGTCCATTTGTTGTCACTACCTATCCGCACGGGGCCCTGTATTAAGCAAAAGGTCAGCTCTCTCAAACCTACTACATATTGGACTGCAGGGCAGCTACTAGGGATTATTGTCATCAAATTCTGAATGTGCAAGTGACATAAGTGCCTATGCCACACTGCCTAAATTGCCAAGTTAGTCTCACTTGTGTCCACTGCCAGATGATGCTGTTCACAGATGCACATGAGTATCCAATCTACATGTCGCATGTAGTACAGAGGAGTAGTATGAAACCCAGGGCTGGCTTTAGTTCTGGTGGCGCCCTGCGCGACAATATTTGTTGGTGCCCCCCCATGACAACCTCGCCACGGATTCCCTCACTACTACCATTTGACAATGTCGCCCCAAGTCTCCATAACCCCTGTCTCTTAGATTCATTTAGTTTTATAGCACCACTCATGCCAGTTTAAGGTGTCAGAACACTTGAGGTACATTTTAGTTTAAGTTTAAGTTTAAAGGAGCTTGTAAAGCGCCTGGTGACGCCTCCCGGCGTGTCCCCGCGCTGTGGAGAGAGTGAGTTATGTGGAAAAAGAGAACCTATCACGGATTAAAGAGGCAAGTTTTCAATTTCTTCCTAAAAGAGGTCTTATTCACCTCTAACCTGATGTCCATGGGCAGGAGGTTCCAGTGCTTCGCTGCCACTGTGCGGAAGGATCTGCCTCCCATTCTGGCCTTTTTAGGACGGGCAATTCTGAGCAGACCTGTACCTTTGGATCTAAGGGTTCTGTTGGGTTCATATGGCGAAGCCAGATCCGCCATATAGGCAGGTGCCTTGTTATGGAGGATCTTGTGACACCATAGCAGAGCTTTAAAAATGATCCTCTTCTTGACAGGCAGCCAATGGAGAGTTGCAAGAGAGGGTCGTGAAGGGGCTCTGCGGGGCAGTCTTAATACTAGGCGTGCTGCTGAATTTTGTATGACCTGTAATTTCTTTATATTTTTCTCTGAAGTGCCTAAGAGTAAAACATTCCCGTAATCAATCCGGGAAGTTATTAGTGCCTGTGTCATAGTCCGTCTGGAGTTGAGAGGCAGCAAGTCAAGGGTGCAGTTGAGAGTCTTCATCACTCCGAAGCACTTGCCTACAGTTCTCTTTATATGGCTATCAAAAGATAGCTTATTGTCAACCCAGACTCCTAAATTCTTCGCCTCCCGGCTGGGAGGGGGCAAAGGACCCAAACAGGTGGGCCACCATTCTTTAGTCCAATTGGTCTCATTACCTCCAATGATGATGACCTCTGTTTTGGTTCCGTTCAGTTTTAGACAGTGCTCTGTCATCCAAGATGCCAGCCTACTCATACAGTTGTTAAAGTTAACGGCTTCCGTGGATGGGGCTTGCGTCAAAGATATTAGAAGTTGCGTATCATCGGCGTAAGAGACAAGCTCCACGCCGAACGATTGCACCACCTCTGCCAGGGGGGCCATGTATAGATTAAACAGGGTGGGACTCAGGGCCGAGCCCTGAGGCACCCCCTGTTCAAGCCGCACACTGTCTGAGAGGGAAGTCCCTCTTTGGACTTGGAAGCTTCTATCGATCAGAAAGGCTTTCAGCCATCCCAATGCCCTGTTGGTTACTCCAGCTTTGTTTAGACACTGTAGCAAGATGGAGTGTGCTACAGTGTCAAACGCGGCACTGAGGTCGAGCATGATGAGGGCCATGGTCTTGCCCTCGTCTGCTCCCTTGCGTAGGGTTTCAGTGGCCCTGAGGAGAGCCGTTTCCGTTGAGAAGTTGGATCTGAAACCCGACTGGGATTTATGGAAAACACCGTGTTCTTCAAGATGTTCCATGAGTTGGATGTTGGCAATTTTCTCGGCTAGCTTAGCTAAGTAAGGTAGCAGGGAAATTGGCCGAAGGTTGTCCATAATATCTTGGCTGACATTCGGCTTTTTCTTGATTGGTAGTACAACTGCCTGTTTCCAGTTCGCCGGCAGGCAAGCTGTGGAGAATGAGATCTGAAGTAGATGTCTATAATGAGGTTCTAGAGCAGGGAAGGCTTCAGCTAGAATTTTCGGAGGCGCCGGGTCTCGGGGAGAGCCCGATTTGATTTTGTTACACAGTTTAGACAGGACTTCGTACGGGGGAACTTCAAAAGATTTGAGGCACTTTAGAGTCTTAATAAGACTGTCATTTTCTGTGAAGTCAGAAGCCGACTCTACATGATTGGCGAAGCTTGTATATATTTTGTTGATTTTACCTGAGAAGTACTGTGCAACTTCATTACATGATTCCACAGAATCATTTTGAGTGGAGGAGTTAGTATCTACTACAGATATTTCTTTGTAAATCTGAAATAATTCCTTCGAGGAATTGCCTGCTTCCATGATACGGGAATGATAGTGCTCTGCCTTAGCCAAACGTACAGATTTGTAGTACACTCTTTGAGAGTTTTTATACTTTATTTTAGTTTCTGCGCAGAAATTCTGGCGCCAAGCTCTCTCAAGTTTTTTGCAGGTTGTTTTCATGGTCTGCAGTTCTTGGCTAAACCAGGGAGCAGCTTTTTTTAGTCTCCTGGCATTAGTCATGATACGACTGGGGGCAGTGATATCGAGGGCCTTGATTACGATATTATTTAGATTATTGTTAGCTGCTTCACAGTCTTCCCCTTTAGGAGGGCCCTCCTCCTGAGTAATTTTAATAAAAGATTCTATAGAAAAGCTCTTCCATTTTCTGCGTTTATACCGCAGAGATTGGTGTTGGAAATGCTCAGTTCTGTCCAGTTGAATCGTGATCGGGATAATGTAGTGATCCGACCAAGGTATGGGTATAGACTCTAAGGTGTGAACTCCCTGCCAGTTCCCAAAGATAGGATCCAGTAGGTGACCTAATTGATGAGACGGTTCCTTGTTTTTCATTTCAAGTTGAACCGAAAGAAGCTCCGTTTGAATCTCAGAGGCATCATTGTCTAGTGGATCTTCAAAATGAGCATTGAGATCACCTAGCACTAGAAGTCTGGACTTTCTAAGTGCTAAGTGAGTAATGGCTTCCATTAAAGTGGAAGTAAAGTCATACATTCTGCCAGGTGGGCGATAAATCAGGATGCCCGATACGGAGTGGTTGGGGCCGGTATTAATTGTGAAGGATCCAGCTTCACTGTGATCGATCTGTATAGGAGCTAAGGAGCAGACTAGAGGGGCTTTCGTGGCTATGGCTATGCCTCCCCCCCTTCCGTCTTTCCTGTCCAGTCTAGAGAGGGAGTAGCCATGGGGCATGGCCTGGATAATGTCAGGGTCTGAATATTCATCTAACCAGGTCTCCGTCAAGAATAGAATGTTAAGATTTTGATCCTCGAGTAGATGAAATATTTCGAGGGCGTGCTTGCGGAGAGATCGACAATTGAGTAGAGCTGCTTTCAGGGAGTGACCCATGCTTGTTGTTGGAATGTGAATCATGGGTTCAAAGCTACACCCTGTACATTTACTTAACGACTGGGCGGTCATGGCATGCTTACAAGCTGCAGGCATGTCAGGTTGGAGATCAAGCAAAGCATGTCTGCCATACCTTATAGTGGTTGGTGTGGATGAACCAAGATCTGTGGCCCCAGGCCCCGTTCGGCCGCGGACGGGCGCAGACGGGCTTGCCTTAGGCGCGCCCGCTGCGCTCGTCCCCTGCGCTTCTGGGGGAAGCACATTTTTATAGAATGAGGGGGGCGTGGCCTAAGGGTGGTGGGCGTGGCCGCAGTGCTTCCAGTCAATGGCGTCAGCCGTGGAAGGTTTTCCCCTCTCAGCGCTAAGGTCTGCTGCCCTGGGGGTACACTGGGCGAGTGGCAGGTAGGATTTTAGGTTTTCAGCACACAGTATCACACAAATGTTAAAAGAATTAAAACACAAATCGGATTTCACAAAATCTCCCGGCTATCCGCCTCAGGAGCTCACCAGTTCTCTAGTCGCGCTCGTACATCCGCGCGCCTAAATACAGAGTAAGGGGGGCGTGGCCTAAGGGTGGTGGGCGTGGCCGCAGTGCTTCCAGTCAATGGCGTCAGCCGTGGAAGGTTTTCCCCTCTCAGCGCTAAGGTCTGCTGCCCTGGGGGTACACTGGGCGAGTGGCAGGTAGGATTTTAGGTTTTCAGCACACAGTATCACACAAATGTTAAAAGAATTAAAACACAAATCGGATTTCACAAAATCTCCCGGCTATCCGCCTCAGGAGCTCACCAGTTCTCTAGTCGCGCTCGTACATCCGCGCGCCTAAATACCGAGTAAGGGGGGCGTGGCCTAAGGGTGGTGGGCGTGGCCGCAGTGCTTCCAGTCAATGGCGTCAGCCGTGGAAGGTTTTCCCCTCTCAGCGCTAAGGTCTGCTGCCCTGGGGGTACACTGGGCGAGTGGCAGGTAGGATTTTAGGTTTTCAGCACACAGTGTATAGGAAATCTTACATAAGAAACAGGCCAACAAGGTATGGGAATCACATCCATACTAGTAGACAGTTAAGAGTCCTTGCTCTGGAAAAGCACAAATTCAGAATTTAAAATTTAACACCATTGTTAGGGGTTTTCTTTAATAATAAGAATGGATTTCTACCTAAATGAACCCTTTTTGCAATATTAGGATAAGGAAAGACTTGGCCAAAAGAACATGTTGCTGTAATATATTCCTTGCAGTTTGCATGCAGCTCTTTTTGCAATCTTATGATAAGGAAAGACTGGGCCAAAAAATATATAGCTGTATACACACTCTTTGATTTGATTGGCACAAAATTCACTACCAAAGCTTCGGTCTCTCTCCAGGAAGAGCATTAAACACCGAAGTTATCTTGATATTTTATTGATGCTTGAAAATTGCTGGGACAAAGAACATGGCATCGGGTGCTTTCAAAACAATAGACATGACGCCCCCACCCCAAGTCAGCGCCTGGTGCGATCGCATCGCCCAAGAGTCGGCCCTGAGGAAGACATATAGGCAGCAAGTTGTGTGAGCGAGCAGCACAAATTAACCTTGTACATGAGTCTGGCTAGGTACATTGCCAGTCAAGGTAGGTTCTTGTGAGCAGACATTTTCCACATTCCAAATATCAATGACATGAGAACACTGAAAGTACCTGGGGCACTGTAATGAGCCCGTCCATGAGAATGTCATACTAGCCTCCACAAGTGCAGGATACTCACAGTACATTCCATGTATCTGTGACACATTTACCTATGTCGTACTGACTGCTGACGCAAACAAACATTTCAGCATGTTACTCCCTGATGCATGTCACATCCGCAGACTGATGCAGATGCCCATCCCAACATACTGCATACATCCTTCTTATTGGCATGCCATTGAGCAATGGCTGAAACAACTAAAACATCACAAATATGTGTCATTGCTTAAGCATTTTCTACCTTTCGGATGTCATCCATCAATGTCATTGGTTATGTGTGACTCATCCACCCAATCCTAATATGCCACTGTTGTGACTAACCCCAACTCTGTATGCCCATCACTCGTTGGAATTGTATAGAAACATTGGGCAACATGAATACCAGGTGCTTACAGATGGAAAACCATCTATACCCTCTGATCATGTATCCTACAGGGTTACTTGTTACAGAATAACATGTAAAGATATGAATGGCTGCGTGTATGCATCCGAAAAGATGGCACCAGTGGTGTTTGCTGACTCATATTACTGTACACTGCACACTTACCAGGTGATGTTAAGCACAGTCACTGCACCCAGAGTGCATTGCATGTCATGCCACAAATAACTAGTACACCATCACATGTGACACAGGAATGAGGCAGCTACACTGCAGACACAAGGATGACAAGTGACTTGTGTAGGACCACTTACACATGATGGACCACTTACACATGACATAATGGGACTATGCAGGTAAGTAGAGACATAACGCTGGCAGGTCGCTCTGCAACAGTGGAAAGAAATGTTTTAGTGAACCCTGCTTATTTTCTGAAAACATGACTTATAATCAGTTGTAGTCACCATGCCCCTACTACCATACCTACACATGCAACAAGGGTCCTATTGCATGAGACATGAATCAG
This sequence comes from Lissotriton vulgaris, assembly GCF_964263255.1. NCBI lineage: Eukaryota > Metazoa > Chordata > Amphibia > Caudata > Salamandridae > Lissotriton > Lissotriton vulgaris. The sequence goes on from NC_141689.1 coordinate 767,250,703, forward strand.
CTCCCAGCTTGCAGGGAAAGATGCAGCCTGTAACAAAAGGTAGTTGTTCATAAAAAGTGTTACACTCAGGCCAATACTCACCTCCAAGTTGCTGTTGTTGGGCTCTCAACTGCCCATGAAGGTCTGAGTGGGCCAGTGCCATGTGCGGGCCATCATGGAGTTAAAGGTCCGACGCGCGCCCCTTTTGCTCTTGGGGGCTAGGCCCAGCTGGATCTCGGCGCTCTTGAGAGCCCAGCGCCGGAGGTCATCCCACCTCTTACTGTAGTAAGAGGGGTCCTCACCTTCCGGGCAATGGCTTTCAAAATTATCTTCTTTTGATAGGCATTGATTTGTAAGGATGCAAGACATGTAGAGACAGTTTTAGGAGACTTATGGACCTCTGTACAGTCGCTACAAAATAGATTGCTATCTAGCACAAACATAACTCAATCTACAACACTGTACATGTGTCCATGTCACAAGCAAAGCACAAATAATGCATGGGAAGGGCCTCATCTGCTCCTTTGATGATTAATCTGAAACCCAGGTATGACTTACACAGAGTGAGGCAGCCCACTAACATCATGTTGTCCAAGACAATCCTAGATGGAATGTGATGTGAGAGACTATGACACACGGTACACTATTTGGAAATGCTGTAAGGTAGGCTACCTGTGCATGACTGTCCAGACACCTTAGCTGCCAGACCCTTTGCATTGATGCACATGGTACATAGGGGACAGTTACTTACTTTACACAACATACCAGGACTAAGGTCAAAAGGTAGAAGCTGGAATGTGTGATACTCAGAACTACATCTCTATGGGAGGTGGAAATGTGAGCTACTCACATGAACTACCTTGTGAGTAAGAAAATGTTGGGCTTGTTTGTACTGCCATCACAGAACACCCCTCTAGCCACCTGTGCCACTGTAACAGGGATGACAGTAACTTTAAAAGTGTATTGGGTTTGTAAGTCGGGTACTATAGTCAAACATGTGATCCACACCTCTATCTCTCAAAAACAGTGTCCCTTAACCTTCACTGTACATGTTTCTGGTGTGCAATAGAGATGTGTAGCGGAAGCTAAACAATCAATAAATGGTCAACACACCTGTGTGAGTTAGGGACAGTCATTAGGCTCAGACACACATTAACAGAAATGTCAGGTGGGACATGCACCTCAGTCACCCTCCCTCATATTAGCCAAGTACCAGCTATGTATGTAGAATGCGTTACCAAATACTGTCTAGGAACATCAAAGGAGCAGCTGGGCCACTGGTACATGACTATTTGCATAACTTCTCCCGCCACAGTCAGGTCTTGCTCCCTCTAGGTTGTGGCTTATTATCCCAACTGTACCTCCCAATTCCACGACTCCTAGACGATCATTCATTCTCTGCCCATTCAATATGTGAACATATGGTTGAGTGGCGCACAGAAAGTGTCTGTGAGTAGCCTCAATCTCACAGTCAACTGTTATGCAAAGTCTGATGTGGGCTGAGTGAACAGTTAAACAGTACAATTGGCTAACATCATCCTCTTTTGCTTATTACTATATGCAAACATGGCTCATGGTGAAATGCCTATACAGACCAATGCAGATATATATCATGATGTGTGTATCCAAGTCAATGTAACTACCATGAACTAGAGTGATGCATTGAGTTATGCATGTTACACAAGCGGGAATCTTCTTCTTCACTCACTCTAATGTTGCCCCCCGCTCCACAAACTCCTGGGGCCCATAGACCTTTAAATGTGTACCCCATGTAAGGGGCATGCAATGTATGCAATTCACATAATGCTTACACTCTGAAGCACATTGTTGACAATGTGATCAGAACTTTAGAAGTCAAATAGGGTGCAACAAGTACTTAATAAACTTACCTGTACCTCTGGTGAGCCATAGAGCCTGCCAAAGAGGGAAAGGACCTTGTTAACCAGTGTTTCCAGCTCATCTGGGGTGAAGGGAGTGGCCCTCTACTCCTTAGTATGTGACATAAGTGCTCCCAGAGGTGAAAAACAGTAGCAGGTGAAGGGGAGGTGTAGACTTCAGCAGTGTATGGAGACAAGTGATATGTTGTCAAAAATGCAAGGTATAAAGCTACATAGTCGTACTTCAGTGTAGGCGGCTACAGACATTGGACGACAGCGGGTGCATTTTTCAATGTTGGCATATGGCTGTGACCAACACGGGTGAACACGCCACCCGTGCGATTCATATCAGCCGGTGGTTGTAGAAGGAGCCTGTCCCATTGGTTTTCAATGGGATCCACAAAGGAGGTCTCCACTGTCGTCAGACACATCCCTTGAACAACAACAATGACAATGACAATGTACCGCCCATGGCTCTGACCGGCATGAACGTACCTGCCGACTGCGTGGTTCGAATCAGTCTGCGGTTGAAGAATGAGCCTGTCCCATTGGTGTTCTATGGGATCCACATAGGTGGTCACCACTGTCATTGGACACATCCCTTGAACCACAATGGTCACAATGACAATGTACAGCCTATGGCTATGACCGGTGTGGATGTTCATGCCTATCACGCAGTTTGAAAACACTGTCAGTCGGGAATCATGAAAGTCACATTGTGGAGGTGAGGCTTCCACCATGTCAGTCCTCATTGACACATTGTTTGGGGGTATGGAAGTTTGTCTCCCAAACAACATTAACATTTGTACATATCACCTGAAGAATGACACCTTTCCTTTGCCCATACCATTGATCACACGTCAGTATTGTACATGAATGTGCATGACCACACGATTACCAGGGGGCTGGGTACCCCAGCGGTGACCGGGGTAATGTGTGTAATGCAGACTCCACATATTAATGGCGCCCTCCGAAATAGATGATCATGTATGATGTTCACAGTGCTGTCACAAACTAATGTGTAGTCCAGATTAGGTCAGATAGGTTGATTTTGTAATGATGTCAGTGCATCCTATCCATCAAGATGACTCCCATATATATCTGGTATGTGTATGTCAGGCCTCATGCTGTGTGCTGGCTGTGACGGGCTCTCACACAACAGTGCTCAATGTTACCAAGTTATCATCTGCTCATTTATCAGGCATCACTTACGCTTACCTCTTACTAGGACTTGGTAATATATGTAAGTCTATTGTCATACATACATGATGTGTAATGCTGTACACTCCCTACTAATGCCTTACAGGGTAATCATTTTACTGTTTGCTGTATCCTGGTAAGAGTAAGTGTGGCCTTTGTGGCCACCATCAATAAGTGTTTCTGTTCCACATATAGGAATGGTTACAGAGGGAGTAGACCGATGGCTCCAGTATTCCGGCCTTCTCTAGACCTAATGACCATAGAAGAAATAGACTTCATCAGGAAGTTTCATATTGCCCTGGTGCCTCCGCAAGCTCATGAATAGGTGTATACCGACAGGAAGAACTTCCATTCCATCAATGCGCAAGTGGCATGTTTAACAGATTTATACGTCTGTGCAAAAGTCCCAGGATCTGCCCATGACTCCAACGTAATGAGGAACAGCCACATACCCCAGTTGATGTCATGGCTACAACCAGAGAGGGCCTGGCTTGTTGGTGACTGAGATGTGTTGAATCTTTGTGTGATATTTGGTGGGATCTTCTGCAGATGTCTAAATCATAAGTGCACATCTATGTGTCTAGCGTCTAAGTGGCTCAGCGTAGCCCAACCACCCATGGTGGTTGGACTCGCTGAGGAATCCAACAGTAGTAGGGGAAGTCTGCTTCAATGAGGCCCATGGTAGACCAAGGCTGCCAGTGGAGCGGATTTTGGACTTCTGAAGAGTAAATTGTGATGTCTGTAAAAGTCTGGAGGAGCCCTCCTCCCCTCCACGCACCCAGGAAGGTGTGTCAGATCACCGTCACTTGATGCATGCTCCACAATCTTGCATTGCACAGGAACATCCCTCTGATCAAAGAGGATGTAGACCAGCAGGATCACCCGGGGGAGGACCCTGAAATGAGCAGTGATGATGATAGTGGCAAAGAGGGGGGAGTTGACATGCGTCAACAGCTCATCAACAACTTCTTCCCTTGAGCATAAGTATGCTGAAAGACGTCATGACTGTCACTGTTTCAGTGACTGTGTTTCTGCAGCTGTGAGGATGTTGTTGATGGTTGACAGTTTTGTGTGTACATATGTGGGTGACTGTGCAGGTCTGTTAGTGGAGGAGCTCTTGACATATTCACACATTGTTGATGTAGCTTTGTGTTTTGACATGTTGTAGGTACCTTTGCCCTGACATCTTCATCTGTACATTGACATCAAAAGGTGTAAGATGCTGTCCTGCAGTGCCGATTGGACATTGTTTGTTCCTGGGTTTGTTAGGCACAGACTTTAGTTGTAAAACTTTGCTACCACGCATCGATGGGATGGAAGTAGGTGATACACCATTGGATTTCTTCCCTGTCTTGTGTTGGCCAAAAACAGCTTGTCTCTCTTCACATTGGGTTAATCCTCAATGTGTATGAGCTTGATGTAGGTGTTCATGGGTATCATCATTAAATGCCACAGACTTTTGGGAACTCCACTGGTGAATGTTTGTAAAATTCCACCAGATGCTATAACACTTGTTTGGACTGTACATGTACTCAGTTACTGTAGTGATCCCCTGTTGTGGTTCCTACTGACATATGATGTGGGATTCCTACTGTGGGCTAGTCGATATGGCTCAAGCACATTTTCAACATTGCTACTGATTTTGTCATTGTCAGATGTTTCCTTTACAAACATGTTCTTGTAGTCTGACATGCCATTTGTGGTCACTGACACTGATAATTTCACTGATGTCTCATTTCACTCTGTGGACAAAATTATGACCACCTGAGGTTAGACAACTGTAATAAACAAGTCATGAGATTGCACACATATATGCCTTTGTTGGATGACATGTTTGGTATACCCATTTGCACATTTTCGAAACTTTACAATTTCTTGCAAAAACAATTTGGCTCTACTTACATTTGGCGGTAGACAAGTTTTGACATAATTTGTATCTAGATGTGAATGATACTATGTGAGCCACTGAATGTGTGAAAAGTGTGTTTATTGCAGTGACCTTTATGACTAATTCATAGAACATTTACAGTGCAATGGTAAAAACACAGGGGTGTAGTTATCAGTGTTTGTGGATGAAAGTATTAGGGCCCGATTCACAGAATTAACTTAAGACAAAATCCTAAACTTACTACTTTTGGTATTCACAAAAGTTAGGATTTTGTCTTAAGTTTGTCTTAAGACAGACTTAAGACAGACTTAAGACAAAATCCTAACTTAAGTTTGTCTTAAGTCTGTCTTAAGACAAACTTAAGACAAAATCCTAACTTCTGTGAATACCAAAAGTAGTAAGTTTAGGATTTTGTCTTAAGTTAGTTCTGTCAATCAGGCCCTTAGAGTTTTACCCAGATTGTCTGGGGTACAACGTTCAACAAAGTCCTGCCATCTTAAAATAGGATGTGTACAGGGATAGTCAACAAACATCAGGGACAGCTCTTACTCTTGGTTTAGGCCGGTGCGTTGCCACCTGAATCTCCTGCATTTTATTTTGGACGTCCCGCTTACATTTGCAGGGGATACGCTGCTGCAGACTCTGAGGTGTCTTAGGAGTCCTCCTCTGCCTGGGCTTCCATTTCTGTGGCAGCCGCTGATGTAATTGACCCTGATGTAGGTTAACCACAGGAATGGGTAGATGGTGGGGGAATGTCCTGCAGAGTGTGCTGTTGAAGTCCCTCAGCACCCCAATGAGCTGGCCCATATTCGCGTAGAGTCCAGCCTCTGGTCTATGGACCGCAGCAGCTGCTTAATTTCCTGGAGTTCCTCAAGTATCTGGTTCATCATGTCTTAGGTTGTCCTCATATGCCCGATGACTCTGACAATACTGGCCTGGGCTTGAGTGGCACCAGTGGCCTCACTATGCTCCCTGCAGAGACCTTCCTCCCACCCCTACCCCCACAGAGATGTGGCCTTGGCCCAGGCTTTACCTTCCTACTGGCTCCTTCATCCTCAGTGAGAGTGGTGTCAATGCTCACCTCCAGAGACAGGACTGGGGTGCAGGCGATGTTGCTGCTAGTGCTAGGTCCACATGCTGTTGGATCAGTGGTCAGCTGAGTTGTTGCCACTGGGGTTGTAGGTGTGGTTGTGAGCACAGTGAGGCTCAATAGTTCTGTCCACGTAGGCTGTCCATGTGTGCAAGAGATTCAGCATCACTGCTGGCTTGATCCTGGGGAGGAGCTGGACTCTGGTCAGTGTCTCGACAGATGTAGTGCGGGATCCACGTGTTGAGACAGAGTAGAGTGTCATTGTAGCGGATATGGAATATACATTCCACATCCTTTGGTAAACAGTGATTACAGGCATGACAGGGACAGAAGTGGTGGATGTACACAATCTAGGCTATAGCTGTTGTGTTTAACAGTTTAGCAAACCTTTGTGCAACATCATTTAGATGAAGGGTTATTGGCATGAACATTACGAGCTCAAGCACTTCAGGTTGACATTAGGGATAGACATAGCATCTACCAATGATTTGATGCAAGACCAGTGCAGAAGTTAAATAGGTATTGGTAACATCACCGTCCTGGGTGTGTCCAATACAGGCTGAATAATGAATGTGCTGTTTCATATTGCACAGGTTATCATGTGTGCTGTGCCACAGCAATGGCTCATCAGCTAGGTAATGTAAATAGTGTCACCTTCACACATAACTGACATTTCATTTACACACTTCATTTGGTGTCTGTTGTGATGTCTTTGTTTGCATTTAAGGAGACCTGGACATGTTTACAGGGTATGCCCAGACGTTGGTCCCTTGCTCACTTTGCCACTGGATTCAAGCTAGCCTGACTGATATGGGGTGTTTCCCCGAAACTTGTCCCAGGATGCTTGTTTCCAGTCCAGGGAAGACGTGGCTTGGCAGTTCGGGCTGGACTGTTTCCATGAGGCACAGGGTCAAGGCTGATTTGCATATAGCTGGGTCTGAACTGGGATGGCAACGTGAGCTAAATAATGTTGATGGATTAAACCCAGACATGTGACTGGGGGTGAGTTTCTTTAAAGTTTCAGCACTCCATCCATCATCACCTTGTGTTTGCTATGTGGACATGTACCTGAGCATATGTGTGCAATATGTGCAGTCCATTAGAAATGGGGATCAGTGTTGACCTGGCTGCCATGTGGCTATGGGGAAAGGAGAGCGGTACATCTGGTGAAGTGCTCATTCAACAGGGCCTAATGGTAGTTGCAGTCCTGTCAGCCTCTCTGAACCCACACTTGAGCAATGACTACCTACCCGTGAGGTGAAGCTGAGTAGCGACATGGCAACTAAGTGGTTATGGAGAAAGAAGAGGGGTACATCTGATCAACTGTTCAGACAGCAGGACCTGATGGTAGTTGTAGTCTGGTCAGTTACAATTTGGAAACACTTGCAAAATTGCACTATGTAACATAATGGCTGGCAATATGCTACTTTGTGGTACATACTTTTGAGCATTGGCACAATATATGGATCCAGTAATGATGGCTAGATGAGGAAACACATGCAGACAACATGCCCACAGGTGGTTCTACTTCCAATGGACTCACTTGTGGTGTTCGGCGATAGCAGAACGAGGAGATCATTTGCATGGTATGACCGCAGCATTCGGACCCCAAGTACAGCAATTTCATCGTAATCTGCTCAGCGACCGTACCGCAGTGCTGTTGTCGTCGGAATCCCCATCCGCAAGTTTTCCGACCACCGCGGCCCATGTGGAGAGCTTTCCGAACGTAACAGTCAGAGGTTTGCACTGCATGAATCGTAATAGGCAGAGATTAGTTTGTGGCCTTAGCGGTCGGAATTGGACCGCTGAAATAGGGGTCGGATAGCTGGTCCAAACGGCATCATAATCATAATAATGAACCTTACCTTTACATGACAACCTAAATAATGAGGGACATATCCTAATATTCTCTACAGCAAATAACTTACTAAATTTAACCAATGTCAAACTTGGATAATGGTTAGGATCTTCAAAGTGCATCCCAAACCATTCACTCAAATATACACCATGCATGGTTATTATCAAAATAAAAATATCCATTTTGTATAAGCTCTAATCCGAAATAAACAAAACAGCACTTACTCCGACCTCTTATACCCCATTAAACATTAAACAAAGAACTACCCTAAAAAAATATTTATAGAGTTTGAGCAAGCCATGATTCAAACCATTTTATACATTTACACCTACACAACCATACCAGGCTGGTACTGTCATTTCAATCAAAGCATATGGAGACACCTCCAAAAATGCGCACTGAGGATTCGATTACGAGTCTGGTGGTCCATGGATAGCCATTCTCCTGTGGGTGCGGTGGTGGCACTCTCACGCCTGACCCAGCCTCGCTGCAGCTGATAGGGGACTGCCATTCCCTGGCGGTGTCGCAGTTGCCAGGAGGCCACAATTTACTTGGTAGGACCGCCCCTGTCCCGACATGCATATTGAGAGTTTCCTCTCAGCCGGCGGCATAATGGAGGTTCTTAAACCATGAACACCGTGGTGGAGAGCAAACAAAGGGGGGCCATGCAGGGCCCCCTGTGTCTCCTCCACATGCGGATGCACACAGGAGGGAACATCATGTGCCCCCTTGTGTGCATGCACCCCAGTTCCTGCATGACATAGACTTTTCAGTCAATGCCATGCAGAAACTGTTTTGGCGTTCCCATTTTCGGGGCACCACCATGGAAACATCAAAAAAAGCCTGCCAGACACAAGAATAATTTGTAATCTGGAGGGCAGCCTGACCACAGCTTTGTTGGTGCTGCGACAGGGCAGAACTGGCACCGCACCGATAAATCATAACCGGACCCTAAATGTAGAATATTCTACAAACAGTCAATTTGCATTGTAATTTTTATTTTTTTATTATAGCACTAGTCTTTATCTGTGTCACAGAGGTAGCCAACCAGTACAATGTACTAATATAAAACCCTCTACCAACATAGTGAAGACAAACTAGGCCCCCTAATTGATTATTTCAAGGCATTTGGATTGACAGACTGCATTGCTCTGGACACAGATGCCAACCAAAATTCCAAATACCATGGTGGAATGTCTATGACACCACGTTGGCACAGGAAACCAATACAAACAACGCAGACGAAGGATGGCACAATTCCTCCTAATCCACACTAGGCAGAACCAAGCCTACACTACATACATTTATAGAAGCATTACAAGAAGAGTAACGCTACCAACAACTATGAATGGAGCAATCTGTTAGCCAAATTGCCCCTAAACTTAGCAAACAAACCAAAAGAATGTACAACATGCTGCAAATTAAAGTCAAACTCTTCATAAATAACAAAGGAGTAGATTAAATAGAAATAATAGCCAAAGCATGATATATAAAAATAAACCTACCAAAGTCCTAAATAACTATCACACAATCTAAACCAACAAAACAAATCCGTTTTTTATAAATAATAAGTGTAATATTTTATTACACCAGTCAAAAAACGACAGAAATTCCAATAATGATGAAGACTGGTAGAATAAAATTATACATAAATTATTTTAAGAAAAAATGCACCCATCACCAACCAAGAACTTAAAAACATAATCAAGCCATCACAAAAATGTACTGCAACACAAAAATGAAGTGAAGTGTCTTAAAATGGCTATCAAAGCAAACAAAGACCTTTAATAGTGTTTGCCTGGATGTCATATTAAAAGATAGTGAGGTGACAGTGTGAAAAAATCACTGTCTAACTTGCTTGGTGAAAATCCAAAAAGATCTATGTAGGGCCAACATGTTTCTGCCTTTCTGTGCCTTTCGGCAGAATCTCGAGCCTTCGGCCGCGAGGTACCGACGGACAGAGCGGTGCCTTATTCGTTCGAGCAGTTGCCGGGTGAGGTGAGGTTTACTTCCCACACACTGATGGGAAAGACCAATTGCATCAACAGAGCAAAACTTACAAGATGTGGTAGGATGGTCTTGAATGATCACTCTTATTTTATCTTCTTGTTTTCATTATTCAAGCACACACAATAGTGTTATTGCAGTAACAGATAAGAGCTTGGCCCTGACGAATGCCAGTGACTTTTCACAGAAAGGCAGAAACATGTTGGCCCTACATAGATCTTTTTGGATTTTCACCAAGCAAGTTAGACAGTGATTTTTTCACACTGTCACCTCACTATCTTTGAATCTGACATCCAGGCAAACACTATTAAAGGTCTTTGTTTGCTTTGATAGCCATTTTAAGACACTTCACTTCATTTAATTTCTGCACTGCACATATCAGCCCCACTTTCTGCATGAACGATTGCGGTGACCGCACCTCGGTCCTGTGTTGCGTTGCTAAAATACAACTGGGCGATCGCACACAGACCAAGGGCCGGAAGTCCTACATGATGAGGCTCCGCCATCAGGTGGGCTGATAGGACTTAATCAACAATTGTTGTTAGCCTATTTTGATTTTTTTGCCATCAAAGTTATTCTACTTTTTGTGCAAACACACCAGTGTTAATTTTTGTATCTCAGCACTACTCGACTTACAGGCTTCCTTGTTATTGAAGCCCTACAGGGCCCTCCTTGCCCCATGCAGGTAGGTGCATGCAGGGAGGCACATGTTGTGTGCCCCCTGTGGGCAAGCACTCCTCCAGTTCCAGCGCGGTTTGAAGTTTACATTCCATGCTGTGCTGGAACACTCTGTGGCGGTCCCACAGCAGGGGAGACCGCCATGCTGCCTGCCCAACAACGATTTGTATTTAAATCTGGTGGGCGGTCAGCATTCAGGTTTGGCGGTGAGGGAGCAGGGCGGTGTTGAACCGCCCCGCTCTTGCACTGCCAAACTCGTAATGAGACCCTTAGCCACAAAATCCTTAAAAAGAGACTTACCTTTTCCGATAAACAGCAGCACCTTAAAGCAACCTGGTTGAAAACATAAATAAAATGATAAAAGTGTGTAACATGTTGTTATTCGATATAAAATGTAATTAATTATATTATTGCCTACAAACATACAACAGTTTTTTAATTACATTTCTAGACACCAACAATAATAATAAAATAACAACAAACTATTTCTACTACATATATAATACAATTACAATAAAGGATTTCAGACTAGAATTACAAAATTACTCCAATATGAACCATTTTTAAAGAAGTGTTAGGCACTAAAAGAATCACATTAACTATTCCCACTCAATCAACTTTCTTTATTCGGTATTGGATTAAACCATAAAAGACAAAACAATTCATATTATAAAATACAGCACCAATAAAAATCCTCAAAAATCGCTCAAATCTAAACCAATTTGGGAAAGACTTTGGGCACTAAAAGGGTGACATTTTCTATTCCCACTCCAATCTAATCATATTGGGGGGAAGGTGTTGGACACTAAAGGGCTAACATTTACTATTTCCACTCAAATCTAAACCTATTTGGAAAGGCGTTGGACAAAAAAGGAGTGATATTTACTATTCAACTCCAATTTACCAATATTGGGGAAAGGTGTTGGTCACTACAGGGGCGACATTTACTATTCCCACTCCAATCTACCCATACTGGGGGAGTCGTTGGACACTAAAAGGATGACATTTATGATTTCCACTCCAGTCTAACCATATTGGGGGAACTTGAGAGACACTAAAGAGGTGACATCTACTATTTCCAGTCTAATCTAACCATCTAACCATTTTGGGGAAAGGTGTTGGAAACTAAAGGGGTGACATTTACTATTCCCACTCCAATCTAAACCAATTTGGAGAAGATGTTAGACACTAAAGGGGTGTAATTTACTGTTCCCATTCCAATCTAACCATACAGAGGGAAGGTGTTGGACACTAAAGGGGTAACATTTTCTATTCACACTCCAATCTAACCAAACTGGGGGAAAGTGTTGGGCACTAAGGGGGCAACATTTACTATTCACTCTCCAATCTAACAAAAGCCGTATGCAACAAAAGAAAATATGACTCCGCTACAAGTTGTCTGAGAGCCTTACATTGGCTGCCAATGAGAGAAAGAGCCACTTTTAAAATACTGTGCATCACCCACAGAGTATTGCACAAAACCGGCCCAACCATCCTAAAAAACAGAATTAATTTCTATGTACCAAATAGAAATCTTCGCTCCCAACACACAGCAAGAGCGATAACCACTCGAATAAAGAAGGTTAGGACAGGTGGCCATGCCTTCTCACACTTAGCTGCAAACCTGTGGAACAATTTACCGACAGATCTGAGACTTACTAACGACTAACTTATCTTTAGGAAAAAACTTAAAACCACACTGTTCCCTAACACTCTTTAAAATCATAAAATTACCATCGACCAATGCCAGCTTTATGTACATTGTTTATTTTAGCGCCATGGTATCCTTTTAGGATGAATGCTAGCGCTTTATAAATACTTTTTACCATTACCATTACCATTACAATTACCATTACCATTTACTATTCACTCTCCAATCTAACCAAACTGGGGAACGTTGTTGGACACTAAAGGGGTGACGTTTACGATTTCTACTCTAATCTAACCATATTGTGTGAAGTTGTTGGAGACTAAAGCAGTTCTATTGGAACATAAATGGAGGATAAGTAAAACCATGATCGATAGATCCATTTATAAAAAAGAACTGTAAGCCTATAATTCAGCCATACGGAAAGCAAAAAAAGATTACTTATGACAGCAAATATTAGAAAACAAACACTCCTCTAAAGAACTTTTTAAAATAGTTAAAGAACTCTGCAACCCCCCCCCCCAGCCTCACAACAAATCTGTCACCCTCACAGGAGGGATGTGATATAATTAGCAATTACTTTTTTGATAAAATAGATACAATTTTTTCATCTTTCACCAGTAATGACCAGGAATCGACCGAGCACCATGATGATGCAGAGCCTTTCCCACTGGCCACCTGCTCTGCCTTTGGCCCTTTTTCAGAGGAAGAAGTAAACAAAGTTATGTCAGAAATCAAATTGGGTTCCCCACTGGACCCATGCCCACACCACATTTTCCTACAACTAATTCCCTTAATTGGTCCAATAGTGACGCAAGTACTAAACCAGTCATTAGACCAAGCGGAATTTCTAGCTATCTGAATAACAGCAGTAGTGACTCCCTTACTTAAAAAAGTGGGTGCGGACATAAACAACCCTGCCAACTATCGGCCCATTTCGAAGTTGCCATATCTTTCAAAGGTATTGGAGAAACTAGTGAACAAACAGTTATCAAACTATCTGGAAACTAATGATTTGCTTGATGTCTCGCAGACAGGCTTTAGGTCGAACAACAGTACTGAGACAACTCTCTTGGCAGTACTGGATGATATCAGAAGTCAGGTTGATGAAGGTAAAACGGTGGCCCTGATATTGTTAGATTTATCAGCGGCTTTTGATACCGTATCCCATAACCTTTTAATGCAAATGCTAGCCGCAAAAGGACTACAGGGAAAAGCCCTGACCTGGTTGAATTCTTTTTTATGCGACAGATCGCAATCTGTCCGATTAGGCAGCTATACCTCTACACCTTGTAAGATCAAGTATGGTGTACCACAGGGGCATCATTAAGCCCAACATTATTTAATGTTTATGTATCATCACTGGCCACTATCGGAAAGAAGTGGGGCGTTAACATCTGCTCATATGCCGATGATACACAACTAATGATTGCCTTAAATGGTGAAGAAGATCCCAAAAACAGACTGCTTACCTGCCTCTCCGAACTATCCAGATGGATGCATAATCACTGTCTGGAACTAAATGCTGATAAATCGGAGATTTTATTGTTCGGCGGTTCCCAACAACTTTGGGATGACACCTGGTGGCCCAACATTCTTGGCACCCCCCTCAACCAACTCAGACGGCGAGGAATCTGGGAGTTCACATCGACAATGTACTGTCAATGAAAAACCATGTGACAACTATCTGTGGTAAAAGCTTTGCACTACTGAAAATGCTACGAAGAGTGTTTCCATGGATTCCCCTGGAATGTAGAAAGATCTTAATACAGTCACTATTAATTAGTAGACTTGACTACGGGAATTCCCTATTCGTTGGCATGGCGGATTACCTATTTTCAAAATTAGAGCTTGTTCAGAATGCAGCAGCAAAAGCCGTATGCAACAAAAGAAAATACGACTCCGCTACAAGTTGTCTGAGAGCCTTACACTGGCTGCCAATGAGAGAAAGAGCCACTTTTAAAATACTGTGCATCACCCACAGAGTATTGCACAAAACCGGCCCAACCATCCTAAAAAACAGAATTAATTTCTATGTACCAAATAGAAATCTTCGCTCCCAACACACAGCAAGAGCGATAACCACTTGAATAAAGAAGGTTAGGACGGGTGGCCGTGCCTTCTCACACTTAGCTGAAAACCTTTGCAACAATTTACCGACAGATCTGAGACTTACTGACGACTACCTTATCTTTAGGAAAAAACTTAAAACTACACTGTTCCCTAACACTCATTAAAATCATAAAATTACCATCGACCAATGCCAGCTTTATGTACATTGTTTATTTTAGCGCCATGATATCCTTTTAGGATGAATGCTAGCGCTTTATAAATACTTTTTACCATTACCATTACCATTACCATTTACTATTCACTCTCCAATCTAACCAAACTGGGGAACATTGTTGGACACTAAAGGGGTGACGTTTACGATTTCTACTCTAATCTAACCATATTGTGTGAAGAAGTTGGAGACTAAAGCAGTTCTATTTACTATTTCCACTCTATTCTAAGGTTATTTGAAGGTGTTAGATGTTAAAGAGGTGAGATTTATTATACACACTTAAATCTAAAACATTCTTTAAAAGGTATTACAAATTAAACATTTTATATGTACAATCAATATTCAAAACTCACACCCAACCTTTTTTACTATAAAATACAATAAAATGAAATTTAAAAATACACTATCCAAAACTATAAACCGTTATATACATATTTAAATATAAAACCATGAATAAAATATTACAATTAATAATTAATATAATTATGAAAATATTTGCTACCATTCCTAAACATCATACCATAAGAACATAATCTACATTTAACAATCATACACATTTTTAAATAATTAAAATACATTTTTATTAAAAAAGAAAATATAATTTCATTATAAAAATTATTATTTTGAAACAATAAAATTCAAAATATTTTTACATGAACATTATTTTGTCAAAAATGATCATACTATTTTACACATCTATATAGAAATAATTTCTAATTATTTTACTTTATTAGAATAATGTTTTACATTTTTGTAACTTTTTATATATTTTAATAATTTACATCTTGTTAATATAAAAATAAATACAATATCATTAATAAATATTTGGTTTAATTTTAAATAAAATGTATTAAAAATATGAAAATAACAAAATGAATGTAAAAATGTGTGTAACTTAAAATTATTTCCCATAAAATTACTAACATTTTAAATGTTTATATAAAAATAATTCTGAATCGTTTTACTTTATTGAAGTAGATTTTTCAATATTATGTTCAAAATTATTTAACTAATTTATTTTTAATAAATACCAAACATATGTATTTTAGTTAATATTAAATGTGAATTTATTGAAAACATTAATGTAATGAAAACTGTAACATATTAATTTGCAAATCCTTAAAATTATTACCATAATTTTTACTTTAAAATATACACTTTAAAAAAATCTACCCACTCTTTTCCCCTAAAGACCCAATATCGTCCTACTAAAAAATTATAAAACCATTATTTATATACATTAATATAACAAAAAATACACATTTTAACAGTTTCATACCTAATAAATTATATTACTAAAAACACAACTAAAAAAATCAATAAGCATATAAAATCAAAGACACTGCAGTAAATTACATACTAATTAACACTTACAAATGATATTACATACAACAATATGCTTTACTTCAACATTTTTACAACAATATTAAAAACAACACTAAAAATGATATTTTTACCTTCGATAATCCTGTCGAAAATATTTTGAGATCCTGATAATCTTGACACAATATTTTTGTATCACAATATTTTTTTCCGATATTTTGTCCAAGCACCGCAAAGTGTACAGCTTAACAATGAACAATTGATCTTGGCCCCAACCAGAGTGAGGCTATGCCGTCAATGCAGATGGTACAAACAAAAAACAATACTTGTACTAAAAGAATTTTAAAACAATTCTAAGCGCTGCAAATCTAACTGAGAACGTCAGGACAGAGGAGCAGCAGTCAATTTAAAAGTCGGCGCTAAAGCCAGCATAATGTACCCGGGGGCTCTAACAGACTCCTCCAGGGTCTGCTGCTGAAAGCAACCAATCAGAGTGAGGCCACGCCATCAATGCAGATGGTACCAACAAGAAACAGATGAGGCAGTACAAAACAACCCCCTAAAGTGCAATACACATACTTAAAAGAATTTAAAAACAATTCTAAGTGAAGCACATCTAACAGAGAACCTCTGGACAAATGAGCAGCAGTTAATGTAAAAGACGAGCACGTCTTCACTATAGCTGGCATAAAGTACCTGGGGGCTAAATAGGCTCCTCCAGGGTTTTCTGCTCATTGGATGAAACCAACCAATCAGAGCGAGGCTGTGCCATCATTGTAGATGGTACAAACAAAAAACAGGTGAGGCAGTGCCCAGAAGGTTGGTCTTCTCCAGGTGTTCCGTGAGCTGGCAGTTGATGTCTTTTTTGAGGACCTTGGCTGAGTAGGGAAGCAGTGAGATGGGGTGATAGTTCTTGAGTTTGCTTGGTCGGAGGACGGTTTCTTAAAAAGGTGTTTCCATTCTTCAGGGAAGGTGGCCGTGGTGAGGGAAGTGTTGAGGATAGTGGTGAGCTTGTTGCTGATAGTCTTGCTCCCAAAGTTGTAGATATGGTGGGGACATGGGTCCATGGGTGATCCTGAGTGGACGGAGTTCATGATGGTGGTGGTGTTCTGTGCTGTGAACTAGTTCCAGATGGTCGGGGTTTGCATCTGTGGGTGCGAGGAGGCTGAGGATGTCAGCAGTAGTGGGTTGAGATTCAAAGACTTTGTAGATGGTGGAGATCTTGTCATGGAAGAAGTCCGCTAGGATGTCGCAGAGTTCCTGGGAAGGGATGATGATGTTTTCGGGGATGGAGGAGTTGGAGAATCTTTGACTATGTTGAATAATTCTTTGTTGTGGTTAGATTTGGCTTTGATGTGATTGGTCAGGGCGCTCCTTTTTATTTCTTTGAGGAGATGGTGCTAGTGGCTGAGGGATGTTTTGAATGAGGCTCAGTCTGCGGTCTGTTCACTGGTTTACCTTTTACTTTCAAGTCATTTGCGGTAGCATTTTGAGGTTCTCAGTTCCATGGTGCACCAGCTGGCCTGTTTGGAGGATATGACTCTGTCAGTTGAGTCAGTGATCCAAGGTGGATAAGTTCTTGACAGCCTGTTCAAGGTTGGTTGAGGGGTTCGGGTGGGAGGAATGGAGGGCATTGGTCCACTGGTTCTCTGATACTCTGTTCCAACTTAAGTGGGTGGTGCTCTGCAGTTTGAAGGCAGTGCCAGGGGGGTCTTGTGATGGAGAAGTGGAAAATGACGTAGTCAGACTAGGCGAGCTCAGTGACTATACTTGACTCTGTAGGTGGCCGTGAAAATGGGGTTGAGTCTCCATCCTACGATGTATGTGGGGTTGGTGACCAGCTGTGTGAAACCATGTTGTTCATATAATATGCCTACGAGAGACACGATCACTTGCATCAATCCCTCTCTTGGATTACACAGAGTTTTGTATGCAGGCAAAGAGCGGACTTCTAGGTGATCATGCATTGGGAGGGGTAGCAATCTATAACTATGAAGCAAAATTAATAGATGCATCATAGAGACAGTCGAAAGTTCAAAACTTTCTACTGGTACAGGTGGCTAAATGATGACTTAGACTGAACATACAGATTCACAAACTGCACTTTGTAGTAAGTGTTGTAGTACTTCAACAATCCTACAAAACTTACTGCAAAATGCTCTGCAAAAACTACACTTTCGTAGTATCTTACACTTTTGAATAAGTTTACTACTTCTTAGTATTCACAAACAGTAATTTTCCAGTAACTTACACTTTTGTAATAAGTCCTTACCTCCATTAATTTCCACGGGAGGCCGTTGCAGTACAAGTGGTTGGTCATGTGCAGTGCTGGACTTACCGCAAAAGTGTAAGTTACTACTAAAGTGCAGTTTGTGAATAACGAAAATTACTAAACTTAATCAAAATTGTACTAAAAAACGTAGGTTACCTTTATATATCAGGCCCATAGTGTGCTGCTGTAGAATATTGTTACCAATATGGAAACACTGGCTGCACCCAATGTTTCAGCTACTAAATATATGCTCTTGCAATAAAGCAGTTAAATGGGGTAATCTACGCCACTATCAGCCCGTTGTCTGAAGTTCTTGAAATTAGTGTACATGGAACAGAATCAATAGCAGATTTCATGCTGGTCATCTGACAGAAATAAGAACAATCAAGTACCTCACGAGCACGAGTCAGGCAGATAGGATAAGTGGCGATGCTGCTATTGTACCCGGAGGCTCACAGGGGACTCTGTCACAAGAAAAAGATTTTAATCACTGAGCATTAGAATTTAATCTTCACTTTTATCTGTTCTTTTATGTAATTGTTTGCTACATTTACATAACATTGCAAAAATTTTAACTAATCATTCATAAAAGGATTCTTCTTCTTACCCAACTCCTATTCATGTTTGTTTGTGGAGAAATCTTGCTCTCATGTGATCCTTTCTACGAATGGCTGAAACTTGCCCTAATTTTGATTGTGTAGTGCGTGAAAGACGCTTACCCTACTGTTGCATGGAATGTGTTTGGAGTATGCCTACCTACTGCTACTGTTGTGTGGCGTTTAGAGCTCCGAGTGAATTTTCCTGATTCATGCCCTTATATAGGTACAATTCACATTTCCCTTATATAGTCATAGAAATCAATCCCTTATTTAGGCATAGACCATGTGATCCAAATACAGGCATGGTTACTTCCACCTGTACCAAACGTCACAACGATTTCTTGGAAAATCGGCGTAAGCAGTTAGGGAACTTCCCCTTGCTTGAATATTGATTTGACCAAGAACTCATGTACTTTGCAAAGCAACACTATTCCCTAGGGGTTCTTTCCTGACGTTCATGCCCGACTTTACGTAAAACTGTGGCATTCCGAAACACCTTCAAGGTATAAATATACCTTCACTTGCTATGGCAAACTACGGTGGTTCGGAGCGGTTCGACTATCTACTTGCCCGATGCAGCTCGCTACAGCTAGTGCCGAAGGAAGCCAACTCTCCAGCTGACGCACTGATCAAGAGGCTGCCCTTCTCCTGCCGAGAATCCAGCTCCAGTGTTTCCCCAAGCTCCACTTGCGGTGGGTTGGGAAATCGAGTCCCGAGACTGAGATACCAGACCTCCTTCTTTCTAACTAAGGTATGGAGCTGACTAGAACCTAGAGAAATCTTGGGTAGATTCTTGGCAAATACAACTAAACCTATGCTACACAATACTTACTTCTTCCCGCGCACTAGACTTATGCTAGGTACACTGCGGTAGGCGTATTTAGAAGCACCAGTTGAGTATTTTTAGTCAATGTTATTTATGTATGTATTTTTATATGGCTTAGAAACCATACAATGCTTTTACAGTATTATTTTATAATACTATTCTTGCTGTACGCATTATACTTTGCAGTCTGCTTAACGACTGTAGCAGTGCACGTCGCTTGTATGTGAAAGAAGACTGTTCAATAAACCTTTTTATTGAAAACGCCGTCTCTCTATTTCTCTACAATCTCTGTTGAAACGAAGCATGCACGATTGACTGAGTAAAATACTTATCTATTGTTTCTACGACTCTGAGAGATATAGTTCTTATTCTTGGGAAACAAAGGTGTCATGTTTATGCGGTTGTCAGAAACTAATCCCTTCTTGTGAATTCGAGAAAGTTTCTAGTGAGCTCTGAGCTAGCTGGTACTCACTATTAAGTTTAGTATATTCGACAGAGACCTAGTCGACCTCAGTCCTACGTCTAATCTATAGGATATATTATTCCAATGCGCAGAGCCTATTGGGAATATAGGAACTACACTACACTACTTGAGTTATGGGAAAGGAGGGTAGGCAGTAAGAGCTGAAGCCACCGCTGCTCCATTATTGTTGGTGTGGGAACACTTTAGGAGCTGACCATGCTCCGGCAGACTCAGTGCTAGGTGTGATCTTAGAGGTCCCTTCCTGGGCCTCGAAGGGGGAGCAGTGCACCCTAAAAAGGGCCTTTCCTGCCGCCACCTATGCTGTTTTAGTCTGTCACACTGCTGCCTGCCCTCCCAGGGTTTATTTCTGAAGTTAGGATTTAAGTAAATATCTCTTTATTATATACTTAGAAGACTGCTCTTATGGGTTCTCTTCCAAGTACGCTGTCAGAAAGCGGATATGAAATACTTTCAGTTAAGCACATTGGGCACCTCATAATGATGAAACTGTTTAGGAAATTCGAGTCAATACAGGGTGGGTCAGTAAACCTCCCAGGTTTTTTAAGACCACTTTACTGGGTATTTGGAGATTCTCTAGCAGGGACAATTTTAGACAAAGTCTAGAAGATACTGCATTGTCACAGTAACAATTGTGCAAGATTAAAACTCTATGCTCTGCCACATGTCTATTTCTATCTTTCTTTAATTCTTTTGCCCCTCTGCGTTATCTATTTCTCTTGTGAATATTTCTACTGCCTCGTCCTCTCTTTCTTCTCTTTCCATTTCTTTCTTCTCTTTCCATTTGTCTCACTTTCTTTGACACTCTACGCCTTATTTTTCTGTCTCTCACTCTCTTACTGTTTTTTCTCTCCTGCCTCTTTCTTTTAGTAACCTCTTATTCACTCCTTCTCCCTCTCTCTTTCACCTTTCTCCTTATCGTTATCAGTTGCTACTCTTCCTTCTCCTTAGCTCAATTTCTCTCCTGAGTAATCTCTCTCACACATGTTTTGTCTGTTATTTATAACTGTCTCCCTTGCTACCCCTCCAATAGCACTTCTCTTTCTTCCCATTTCTATTCCTCCTTTTGATCCACTACTTTTCATCTGCATTTCTGTATGTCCTACTCTGGTCTCTTTCCTCTTTCTTCTTTTATATCCTTGTGTTCTCACTTTGTTCTCGTTCACTGGTGTAACAAAAGTTGAGAGGGCTCCCTTGCAAGATATGTGGAGGGCCCCTCCTCCAGACTCAATCAGGAGTCTCTGGACAGAGCACTGTGCTGTGGGGCGCCCTGGAGCTTGAGGCCCCCCAGCACTGCAGGGGCTGCAGGGTCCTGTGTTACGCACAATCTCGGTTCCTTTTTCCTACTCTCTTTCTCTCCATTTTCTTCTCACTGGTTTTCCACTTTTCCTTCCTCTTATTTGGTTCTCTCCACTCTGTCCCCATTTACCTTCCCCTTTTCCCTATTCTTGTTCTTTTTCTGGTGTTTTCTGTTTGGTGCTTCCCTTATTTTTCTTTCATGCTTTCGTAACTCTTTAACGATATTGAATAATTCTTTGCTGTGGTTAGATCTGGTTTCGACGTGGCTGGCCAGGGCGCTCCTTTTCATTTATTTGAGGAATTGGTTGTGGTGGCTGAGGGATGTTTTGAATGAGGCTGGGTCTGTGGCCTCTTTACGGGTTCACCATTTACTTTCAAGTCATTTGCAGTTGCGTTTGGTCTTTCTCATTTCCATGGTGTACCAACTGGCCTGTATGGAGGATCTCCTAAGTTTGGTGGTCTTAACGGGGTGACTCTGTCAGTTGATCCGGTGATCCAGGTGGAGAAGATCTTCACAGCCTGTTCAAGGTTGGTTCAGGTGTTTGGGTGGGAGGCATTGAGAACGTTAGTCAACTGGCTGTTTGATACTTTGATTCAACTTTGGTGGGTGGTGCTCTGCAGTTTGGAGGCGGTGCCAGGGGTCCTGTGATGGTGAAGTGGATGATGGCGTGGTCGGAGGGTGAGCTCGTGGCATGGCTGTATTTGTCTCTGTTGCTGGCTGTGAAGATGGGGTCCAGTCTCCATCCTCCGACGAATGTGTGGTTGGTGACTAGTTGTATGAGGCCGATGTGTGTTGTTCATATAATATGTCTACAAGAGACATGGTCACTTGCATCAATCTAGCTCATGGATTACATAGAGTTTTTTATGCTGGCAAACAGTGGACATCAAGTTGGTCATGCATTGGGAGCTGTAGCAATCTATAACTATAACACAATAGTAGTAGAAGCATCAAGGATACAGTCGAAAGAAAGACTTTCTACTGAAACAGGAGGCTAAATGATGACTCAACATGTGACTTGTGTAGAATAGCGCCTGAATAAGTAATACACATAAGGACTAATTCACAAACTGCACTTTGTAGTAAGTTTGGTAGTACTACAACATTACAGTGAAAATAATAGAAGATGGACCCTATTGACCAAAGGGACAGGCTTGCGTATTAGATTATCAAATGTGTCAAATATTTCCATTGGCTACCGTTTTTTCCTCGTTCACAAGTATTCAGATATCACGCTCACCACACACTTCACTTGTTGCTACTTGCTCACATATACATACATATGGCCCCACCAACAGGAGTATATATTGCCACGAGATCATAAATCATATATAAAATATATTTAATAAAAGCAGATAAAATGTTGTAAACAGTACCAATGGTAGTCTAGTAACAATACATAAAAACAATTAACAATTACTGATGTAAAAATTAATACATCACAATATAAATGTGATTTTCACCTTAAAGAAAGGGGAAGAAAAGGAGAGAAAGAGAACACACAAGATAGTACACTTTGTCATAAATTAATCAGCTAATTTGTGTAAATAATCAATACAGCCACATGATGGATATTGCTCATCTACTGTGCCTGTATGTTCTTCAAATGTAGCTTTAAATATGTGTCGACATGTTTCGGCGGTATTTAGCCAATTCCAACCTCCTTCTTCAGGACAGTATTTTTCACTCTCTCTACTCAATATGAAATATTAGTTGGCACCCTAAAGGGTGTCTTCTTACTTCATAACAGTTTGTGCATTTTTAACATTCCTTTTCTTCCAACTTAGGGGGTCATTAGGATGGCGGATGGACCTTCGTCCATCCGCCACCCCTGAGGTAGAGGGACCGTCTGCAGGGGCAGCGGCTCTCCCTCCATACCAATTAGGATGTGACCGCCACCCTGGTGGTCACATCCTGTATCTTTAACTTTGCGGCGGGTGCTGTTTGAACAGCACCCGCTGCAAGGTTAAAAATGCATGATTTGCATTTACATGCACAAAGTGGCAGGCACCGTGCGGTGCCTGCCGCTTTGTGCATGAAAATGCGTACCCCGCATGTGCACCCCCCACCACCCCTTCACCCTGGGGGCCTGCAACAGGCCCCCAAAGAAAAGACCGTATGCCTTTCCGTGGCGGCATTGCCGTCACGGAAAGGCATGTCCTGCAGCTTATCCTAATATGGTTGGCAGTTCTGATAGACACCACCACCATATTAGAGCTTTTCCGCCACAGTCGGAAGGCGACCGCGGCGGAAAAGCGGAGGACGATCTTCCCGTCAGCCGATGACCCCCCAGCCATCCTAATGTGGCGGGGGGTCTTTTCATTCACCGCAGCGGTGATTCCGCATCCTCCAGGCCGGCGGTGGCTTCCGCCGGCCCGGAGGATGAGGAATCACCGTAATCCTAATCGAGCCCTTAATTTGAAAGAAGTCTCAGTACTGGAGTCAAAAGATTCTCCATGAGACCCAATTGGGGAGATTAATCCTTTTCACATTTGTTCGCACTTGATATCAGGGGCAACACCCTCTCTCCTTATTAGGTGATTTGCGTGCCGTATCTTCCAACCACGCTATGAGGTTTTGGCCCCTGACTATCATCCGGCTATGGTCTCTTTTTCCTACTGGCCTCCCCCTATTTAATTCACGGGTAGCATGACTTGGTCTAGGTTCTTCAGTATGGTCCATTTGCTGTAAGTCCTTACCTCCATTAATTTCTGCGGGAGGTTGTTGCAGTACAAATGGTTGGTCATGTGCAGTGCTGGACTTACCACAAAAGTGTAAGTTACTACAAAAGTGCAGCTTATGAATACCGAAAATTTGTAAACTTAATTAAAATTGTACTCAAACGCCTAAGTTACCTTTGTAAATCAGGCCCATAGTGTGCAGCTGTAGAAAATTGTTTCCAGTACGTAAATAATGGCTGCACCCAATATTTCACCTTCTAAACATATGCTCATGCAATAAAGCAGTTGAATGCTGCATAAAGTAGCAGGCCCCGCAACTATGAGCCCTTTGTCAGAAATTCTTGAATTTAGTATACATGGAACTGAATCAATAGCAGATTTCATGTTGGCCATCTGATACAAATAAGAACTATCATGTACCACACGAGCACGAGTCAGGCAGATAGGATAAGGGGAGATGCTGCTATTGTACCCGGAGGCTCACTGTGGACTCTGACACATGAAAAAGATTTTAATCACTAAGCATGAGATTTTAATCTTCACTTTTATCTGTTCTTTTTTTTCATTTTTTGATACCATTACATAACATTGCAAAGATTTTAACTAATCATTCAATAAAAGAATTCTTCTTCTTACCCAACTCCTATTCATGTTTGTTTGTGGAGAAATCTTGATCTCATGTGATCCTTTCTGAGAATGGCTGAAACAAGCCTTACTTTTGACTGTGCTGTGCGTGAAAGACGCTTACCCTACTGTTGCATGGAATGTGTCTGTGTATGATTCCCTACTGCTACTTGTTTTATGGGAAAGGAGGTAGGCAGTAAGAGCTGAAGCCACCGCTGCTCCATTATTGTTGGTGTGGGAACACTTTAGGAGCTGACCATGCTCCAGCAGACTCAGTGCTAGGTGTGACCTTAGAGGTCCCTTCCTGGGCCTCGAAGGGGGGATCAGTGCACCCTAAAAAGCGCCTTTCCTGCCGCCACCTGTGCTGTTCTAGTCTGCCGCACTGCTGCCTGCTCTCCCAGGGTTTATATCTGAGGTTAGGATTTAAGGAAATATCTCATTATTAGACTTAGAAGACTGCTCTTAGGGGTTCTCTTCCAAGTACATTTTCAGAAAATGTATATGAAATACTTTCTGTTAAGCACATTCGGCACCTCATAATGATGGAACTTTGTAATAATTTGGAGTCAATACAGGGTGGGTCAGTAAACCTCCCGGGGCCCTTATTTATGAGGCCTTGCGTCAGTTTTGCGCCGCCGGTGCGTCACTTTTTGTGACGCACCAGCGGCATAAAAAATGCGCCTTGTTGCGCCATATTTAAAAAATGACGCATCTAGGTAGATGCGTCACTTTTTAAACCCCTGCGCCACATTATACCTGCGTCAGGTATAATGTATGCAGAGGGGGCGTTCCCCAGCAAAAAGCATCGTAATAGTGACGCAGTGAAATCTATGAGATTTCACTGCGTCACTTTTAGGATGCTGTTGCGTCAAAATATTGCGCCTGCCTCACAGCAGGCGTAAGACTGACGCAAGCCCTTTCACATGGGGCTTTCCCCATGTGAAAGGACGCATTGCTGGAGTTGCGTCACTTTTGTGACACACTCCAGCAATGCGTCACTTGTGCGCCTACAGATACGTCAGAAATACTGACGTATCTGTAAGTCCTTGCGACATGATGCGTCATACATTAAATATGACGCATCATTGGTGTCGCAAGGAGTGCCCAGTGAAAAGTGACGCATCGCTGTTTTCACGCAGCGATGCGTCACTTGTCATAAATGAGGCCCCGGGTTTTTTAAGACCACTTTACTGGGTATTTGGAGATTCGCCAGCAGGGACAGTTTCAGACAAAGACTAGAAGACACTGTAACAATGGGGCAAGATTAAAACTCTATGCTCTGCCACTTGTCTAATTCTATCTCTCTTTAATGCCTTTGCCCCTCTGTGTTCTCAATTTCTCTAATTATTATTTCTACTGCATCGTCCTCCCTTTTTTCTCTTTCCATTTCTTTCTTCTTTTTCCGTTTGTCTCACTTTTTTGACACTTTACCCCTTATTTTTCTGTCTCTCGCTCTCTTACTGTTTCTTCCCTCCTGCCCTTCTCTCTTAGTAACCTATTATTCACTCCCTCTCCGTCTCTTTTTCACCTTTCTCCTATTGTTCTCAGTTGCTACCCTTCCTTCTCTTTAGCTCAATTTCTCTCCTGAGTATTCTCTCTCACACATGTTTTGTCTGTTATTTATAAATGTCTCCCTTGCTACCCCTCCCATAGCTCTTCTCTTTCTTCCCATTTTCATTCCTCCTTTTGATCCACTTCTTCTCATCTGTATTTCTGTATGTCCTACTCTGGTCTCTCCTCTTGCCTTCTTTTTTACCCTTGTGTTCTCACTTTGTTCTTGTTCACTGGCGTAACGAAACTTGAGGGGGCTCCCTTGCAAGGTACATAGAAGGCCCCTCCTTCAGACTCAATCAGGAGCTCTCTGGACAGAGTACTGTGCTGAGGGGCACCTTGGAGCTTGAGGCCACCCGCACTGCAGGGGCTGCAGTGTCATGTGTTATGCACAATATTGGTTCATTTCTCCTAGTCTCTTTCTCTCCATTGTCTTCTCACTGGTTTTCCACTTTTCCCTTCTCTTATCTGGTTCTCTCCACCCTGTCCCCATTTACCTCCCCCTTTTCCCTATTCTTGCTCTTTTTCTGGCTTTTTCTGTCTGGTGCACCCCTTATTTCTCTTTCATTCTTTCGTAACTCTTTCAAGAAATTGAATAATTATTTGCTGTGGTTAGAGCTGGTTTCGATGTGGATGGCCAGGGCACTCCTTTTCATTTTTTTGAGGAATTGGTTGTGGTGGCTGAGGGATGTTTTGAATGAGGCTCGGTCTGTGGTTTCTTTACGGGTTCACCATTTACTTTCAAGTCATTTGCAGTTGCGTTTGGTGGTTCTCATTTCCATGGTGTACTAAGTGGCCTGTGTGGAGGATCTCCTAAAGTTGGTGGTCTTAACGGGGGCGACTCTGTCAGCTGATCCGGTGATCCAGGAGGAGAAGTTCTTGACAGCCTGTTCAAGGTTGGTTCAGGTTTTTGGGTGGGAGGCATTGAGAACTTTGGTCGACTGGCTCTCTGATACTTTTTTCCAACTTTGGTGGCTGGTGCTCTGCAGTTTGGAGGTGGTGCCAGGGGTCCTGTGATGGTGAAGTGGATGATGGCATGGTCGGACTAGATAAGCTCGGTGGCATGGATGTATTTGTCTCTGTGGCTGGCCGTGAAGATGGGGTCCAGTCTCCGTCCTCCGATGAATGTGGGGTTGGTGACTAGTTGTATGAGGCAGATGTTGTTTATATAATATGTCTACAAGTGACATGGTCACATGCATTAATCCCGCTCATGGATTACACAGAGTTTTTTAAGCTGGCAAAAAATTGACATCAAGGTGGTCATGCGTTGGAAGTCGTAACAATCTATAACTATAACGCAATAGTAGTAGACGCTTCTAGGATACTGTCGAAAGCCAAAGACTTTCAACGGGAACAGGAAGCTAAATGATGACTGAACATGTAAATAGTGTAGAATAGCACCTGAATAATGAATACACATAAGGACCAATTCACAAACTGCACTTTTTAGTAAGTTTTGTAGTACTACAACAGTACAGTGAAAATAATATAAGAGGGACCCTATTGACCAAAGGGACAGGGTTCCGTATTAGATTATCAAATGTGTCAAATATTCTCTTTGGCTACCGTTTTTTCCTCAACCACAAGTATTCAGTTATCATGCTCAGCACACACTTCACTTGTCGCTACTTGCTCACATACATATACATGGCCCCACCAACAGGAGTATATACTGCCACGAGATCATAAATCATATTAAAAAATATATTTAATGAAAGCAGACAAAATTTTGTAAACAGTACCAATGGTTGTCTATTAAGAATACATAAAAACAATTAACAATGGCTGGCGTAAAAATTAATACATCACAATAAAAATGTCCTTTTCACCTTAAAGAAAGGGGAAAAAAATGAGAGAGAGAGAACACACAAGATAGTACACTTTGTCATAAGTTCATCAGGTAATTTGTGTAAATAATCAATACAGCCACATGATTGATATCGCTCGTCTACTGTGACTGTATGTTCTTCAAATGTAGCTTGAAATATGCGTCGACGTGTTTCAGCGGTATGTTGCTAATTCCAACCTCCTTCTTCAGGACAGTATTTTTTACTCTCTACTCAATATGAAATATTCATTTGCACCCTAAAGGGTGTCTTCTTACTTCGTAACAGTTTGTGCATTTTTAACATTCTTTTTCTTCCAACTTAATTTGAGAGAAGTCTCAGTACTGGAGCCAAACGATCCTCCATGAGACCCAATTGGGGTGATTAACCCTTTCACGTTTGTTCGCACTTGATATCTGGGGCAACACCCTCTCTCCTTACTAGGTGATTTGCGTGCTGTATCTTCCAACTATAGTATGAGTTATTGACCACTGACTATCGTCCGGTCAAGGTCTCTTTTTCCTACTGGCTTCCCGCTATCTAATTCACGGGCAGCGTGGTTGTTTCAGTACAAATCGTTGGACATGTGTAATGCTGGACCTAGCACAAAAGTGTAAGTTACTACAAAAGTGCAGCTTATAAATACCAAAAATTACTAAACTTGATCAAAATTTTACTCAAAAACGTAGGTTACCTTTATATATCAGGCCCATAGTGTGCTGCTGTAGAATATTGTTACCAATATGGAAACACTGGCTGCACCCAATGTTTCAGCTACTAAACATATGCTCATGCAAAAAAGCAGTTAAATGCTGCCTAAAGGGGCAATCTGCGACACTATCAGCCGGTTGTCTGAAGTTCTTGAAATTAGTATACATGGAACTAAATCAATAGCAGATTTCATGCTGGCCATCTGACAGAAATAAGAACAATCAAGTACCTCACGAGCACGAGTTAGGCAGATAGGATAAGTGGCGATACTGCTATTGTACCCGGAGGCACACTGGGGACTCTGGCACAAGAAAAAGATTTTAATCACTGAGCATGAGAATTTAATCTTCACTTTTATCTGTTCTTTTATGTAATTGTTTGCTACATTTACATAACATTGCAAAGATTTTAACTAATCATTCAATAAAAGGATTCTTCTTCTTACCCAACTCCTATTCATGTTTGTTTGTGGAGAAATCTTGCTCTCATGTGATCCTTTCTACGAATGGCTGAAACTTGCCCTAATTTTGATTGTGCAGTGCGTGAAAGACGCTTACCCTACTGTTGCATGGAATGTGTCTGGAGTATGCTTCCCTACTGCTACTGTTGTGTGGCGTTTGGAGCTCCGAGTGAATTTTCCCCATTCATGCCCTTATATAGGTACAATTCACATTTCCCTGATATAGGCATAGAAATCAATCCCTTATTTAGGCATAGACCATGTGACCCAAATACAGGCATGGCTACTTCCACCTGTACCAAACGTCACAACGATTGCTTGGAAAATCGGCGTAAGCAGTTAGGGAACTTCCCCTTGCTTGAATATTGATTTGTCCAAGAACTCATGTACTTTGCAAAGAACAACTATTCCCTAGGGGTTCTTTCCTGACGTTCATGCCCAACTTTATGTAAAAATGTGGCATTCCAAAACACCTTCAAGGTAAAAATATACCTTCACTTGCTATGGCAAACTACGGTGGTTCGGAGCGGTTCGACTATCTACTTGCCCGATTGAGCTCCCTACAGCAAGTGCCGAAGAAAGCCGACTCTCCAGCTGACGCACTGATCAAGAAGCTGCCCTTCTCCTGCCGAGAATCCAGCTCCAGTGTTTCCCCAAGCTCCCCTTGCGGGGTGTTGGGAAACTGAGTCCCGAGACTGAGATACCAGACCTCCTTCATTCTAACTAAGGTATGGAGCTGACTAGAACCTAGAGAAATCTTGGGTAGATTCTTGGCAAAAACAACTAAACCAATGCTACACAATACTTACTTCTTCCCGCGTACTAGACTTAGGTTAGGTACACCGGGGTAGGCGTATTTAGAAGCACCAGTTGAGTCTTTTTAGTCAATGTTATTTATGTATGTATTTTTATATGGCTCAGAAAACATACAATGCTTTTACAGTATTATTTTATAATACTATTCTCGCTGTACGCATTATACTTTGCAGTCTGTTTAACGATTGTGGCAGTTCACTTCTCTTGTATAAACCTTTTTTTTGAAAACGCTGTCTCTCTATTTCTCTACAAACTCTGTTGAAACAAAGCATGCACGATTGACTGAGTGAAATACTTATCTTTGTTTCTACGACTCTGAGAGATATAGTTCTTATACTTGGGAAACAAAGTTGTCATGTTTATGCGGTTGTCAGAAACTAAAACCTGCTTGTGAATTCGAGAAAGTTTCTAGTGAGCTCTGAGCTAGCTGGCACTCACTATTAAGTTTAGTATATTCAATAGAGACCTAGATGACCTCAGTCCTACGTCTAATCTATAGGATATATTATTCCAATGCACAGAGCCTATTGGGAATCTAGATACTACACTACACTACTTGTGTTATGGGAAAGGAGGGTAGGCAGTAAGAGCTGAAGCCACCGCTGCTCCATTACTGTTGGTGTGGGAACATTTTAGGAGCTGACCATGCTCCGGCAGATTCAGTGCTAGGCGTGATCTTAGAGGTCCCTTCCTGGTCCTCGAAGGGGGAGCAGTGCACCCTAAAAAGGGCCTTTCCTGTCGCCACCTGTGCTGTTCTAGTCTGTTCTAGTCTGCCGCACTGCTGCCTGCTCTCCCAGGGATTATTTCTGAAATTAGGATTTATTATACTTAGAAGACTGCTCTTAGGGGTTCTCTTCCAAGTACACTGTCAGAAAAAAGATATGAAATTCTTTCAGTTAAGCACATTGGGCGCCTCATAATGATGGAACTGTGAACGAAATTCGAGTCAATACAGGGTGGGTCAGTAAACCTCCCAGGTTTTTTAAGACCACTTTACTGGGTATTTGGAGATTCTCTAGCAGGGACAATTTTAGACAAAGACTAGAAGATACTGCATTGTCACAGTATTCATTGTGCAAGATTTAAACTCTATGCTCTGCCACATGTCTATTTCTATCTTTCTTTAATGCTTTTGCCCCTCTGCGTTCTCTATTTCTCTTGTGAATATTTCTACTGCCTCGTCCTCTCTTTCTTCTCTTTCAATTTCTTTCTTCTCTTTCCGTTTGTCTCACTTTGTTTGACACTCCACCACTTATTTTTCTGTCTCTCGCTCTCTTACTGTTTCTTTCCTCCTGCCCCTCTCTCTTAGTAACCTCTTATTCACTCCCTCTCCCTTTCTCTTTCACCTTTCTCCTATTGTTCTCAGTTGCTACTCTTCCTTCTCTTTAACTCAAGTTCTCTCCTGGGTATTCTCTCTCACACATGTTTTGTCTGGTATTTATAACTGTCTCCCTTGTTACCCCTCCTATAGCTCTTCTCTTTCTTCCCATTTCTATTCCTCCTTTTGATCCACTTCTCTTCATCTGTATTTCTGTATGTCCTACCCTGGTGTCTCTCCTATTGTATTATTTTTTACCCTTGTGTTCTCACTTTGTTCTTGTTCACTGGCGTAACGAAACTTGAGAGGGCTCCCTTGCAAGGTACGTAGTGGGCCCCTCCTTCAGACTCAATCAGGAGCTCTCTGGACAGAGTACTGTGCTGAGGGGCACCTTGGAGCTTGAGGCCCCCCGCAGTGCAGGGGCTGCAGTGTCATGTGTTATGCACAATCTCAGTTCCTTTCTCCTACTCTATTTCTCTCCATTTTCTTCTCACTGGTTTTCCACTTTTCCCTCCTCTTATCTGGTTCTCTCCACCCTGTCCCCATTTACCTCCCCCTTTTCCCTATTCTTGCTCTTTTTCTGGCTTTTTCTGTGTGGCGCTCCCCTAATTTCTTTTTCATTCTTTCGTAACTCTTTGACGAAATTGAATAATTATTTGCTGTAGTTAGAGCTGGTTTCGATGTGGATGGCCAGGGCACTCCTTTTCATTTCTTTGAGGAATTGGTTGTTGTGGCTGATGGATGTTTTGAATGAGGCTCTGTCTGGGGTCTCTTTACGGGTTCACCATTTACTTTCAAGTCATTTGCAGTTGCGTTTGGTGGGTCTCATTTCCATGGTTTTCCAAGCGGCCTGTGTGGAGGAACTCCTAAGGTTGGTGGTCTTAACGGGGGCGACTCTGTCAGTTGATCCGGTTGATCCAGATGGAGAAGTTCTTGACAGCCTGTTCAAGGTTGGTTCAGGTGTTTGGGTGGGAGGCATTGAGAACGTTGGTCGACTGGCTCTCTGATACTTTTTTCCAACTTTGGTGGGTGGTGCTCTGCGGTTTGGAGGTGGTGCTAGGGGTCCTGTGATGATGAAGTGGATGATGGCATGGTCGGACGAGGTGAGCTCGGTGGCATGGATGTATTTGTCTCTGTGGCTGGCCGTGAATATGGGGTCCAGTCTCGTCCTCCGATGAATGTGGGGTTGGTGACTAGTTGTATGAGGCCGATGTTGTTCATATAATATGTCTACAAGAGACATGGTCACTTGCATCAATACCTCTCATGGATCACACAGAGTTTTTATGTTGGCAAACAGCGGACATCAAGGTGGTCATGCATTGGGAGCCGTAGCAATCTATAACTATAATGCAATAGTAGTAGACGCATCAAAGATACAGTCGAAAGCCAAAGACTTTCTACTGGAACAGGAGGCTAAATGATGACTGAACATGTGAATTGTGTAGAATATCACCTGCATAATTAATACACATAAGGACTGATACACAAACTGCACTTTGTAGTAAGCTTTGTAGTACTATAACATTACAGTGAAAATAATATGAGAGACCCTATTGACAAAAGGGACAGGGTTCTGAATTAGATCATCAAATGTGTCAAATATTCCCATTGGCTACGGTTTTTTCCTCAACCCCAAGAATTTAGATATCATGCTCAACACACACTTCACTTGTCGCTACTTGCTCACATATACATACATATGGCCCCACCAACAGGAGTATATATTACCACGAGATCATAAATCATATATAAAAATATATTTAATAAAAGCAGACGAAATCTTGTAAACAGTACCAACGATTGTCTATTAAGGATACATCAGGGGACATGGCCAACAGCATGCTGCGCTTGCTGCGAGCTCCACTGGCCCGATCCATATCCTGCCTTAATCCTGTCTCTCCTCACCACTAATTTAACTCACCGGTAGTGGAAGCGATCGAGCAGGCGGTGCCGTACAAGCCTGGAACTTGTGAGACTCTTACCGGCTGAAATCAGAGCCTTTTCGGCGCAACTATTGGCGCGTGGATCCTAAGATGGCAGCCGGGGCGGATTGCAGACAGCATTGAACCGACGCAGTAGGATCATCCCCAGGTGCAGCTGTGGTGGTGTTGGCCGACTGAGGGTTGTGGCCCAAGGAGAGGGGGCAGTGGCCCACTCTGCTTATTGCGGTTTGTGCTTGTGCCCCGTGGATTCTCGTTGCTGCTGAGGGGCCTGGCTGGTCGGTGGAGGCGGGAACTCGAGGACTGAGGCTTGACCATGCCGGAGCAGTGGCAAGGCCCTGTGACTGCGGCGACTGCCTAGACAAACAGCCGGTGAAGTTGGGAGCCCCTGAGGAGTGGCGTTCGGGTCCCGGAGCTTCCTCACACGACCCGGCAGGAGGCGGCAGTGAGTGGCTCGCCCTGTGTGAGCACATGCCGCATGAGTGCCTAGAGACAATGGCATCAAATACAGCCCTGCTCCTTTTGATCTGTGGGGTGCCCGGGAGCTGGTGACAGCCCCTTGACAGTTTCCCTGGACCTGCGGTGTGGTAAAGAGCTGTAGCAGAGGACGATATGCCTCGCTGGCTGGAGGAGCCCTGCGCCTTAGGCAGCTGGCATGGAGTATGCACGACCAGGTGACAGGGAGCCCCTGTGGATAGGCGTGTGGCCCCCTGTGCCTTCTGTAGCCTGAATAACATGGCACTGAAAATCCCCACGGCCCATAGGAATTAACTCCTCAAAACCACTATTTGGACCCCTGGCAGTTGACTCTGTGGCACTCTGGGCAGAAGGTGAGCCACCTTTCAACGTTGGGGACCCCAGGCGGAGGAAAGTCTGCTCTCCTGCTCTGTCAGAGGCACTTGGGACGGCGATCCACTTTGCGGAGGATCTACAGCCTGGGGGGTGCAGTTGGCCCCCCTGTTCTGAGTTGCTGGAGGTGCCGGGATTGTAATTGGCCGGGTGGAGGCTTCTTATGTCACGGTGATCCCGACGTCTGTGTGCTGTAGGGCTGGGGTGGCCCTCCCTCTGTCCATCTCTTCTCCTGGGAGTTTCCTCTGGGAGGGACTGGGACGTCACACTGCGTAGTGCTTAGCCCAGATCCCAAAAGATAAAGAACCCTAGATGGCCAAGCAGGGGAACCTAGACCGTTTTACAAGACCTCTTCCTGCGCTGGACACGGAGGAGATCCTGCTAGCAATCCGTGCATCCCGGGAGGGCAAGTTGGTGGAGGTGCAGACGAGAGTCTCCTTTCTGCAGCAGGACCTGCGCAAGGTTTCCGAGAGAGTGACTGAAGTTGAACAGCGTGTCTCAGAAATCGAGGACACCTCCCGGACCACACGTACAGATGAAAAGGTCCTTCAGGCGGCAGTGAGGGATGTGCTTTGGAGAGGGGATGATGCTGAAAATGGGGCCCGCAGAAATAACCTGCGCTTTGTGGGCTTTCCGGAGAGCGTGGTGGGCTTGGATCCAGGACGTTTTCTTCTGTCTTTCCTTAAGGATGCCCTTCCTAGGACGCACTTCTCCTACTGCTTTGTCATAGAGAGGGTGCATACGATGTCTGGGGTTTAGCGGCAGCCAGGGCCCCTCTCCCCCGGCTGTTGATAGCTCGATTCTTGAACTTTCAGGACAGAGATCTGATACTCAGGGAACTGCAGAAGAAAGGCGAGATCAAATATGAGAACACGAGAGTGATGGTGTTCCCCGATTATTCACGTGATGTTCAAAAACAATGACGCACCTTTGCCCCTGTAAAAGTGAAACTTCGTGCCATTGGGATCCAATACATGCGGCCAAACTTAAAGTCATCTTCCAGGTTACCAAGCAGTTCTTTCAGACACCAGAGGCATGGTCCTGGATCGATGAAGGGCCTCGGCTACGACGTGGCTCACCTTCTCCTGCTCTCCTGTATGCCGCCAAGCAGCCCAGGCTGGGTTAGGCTTCAAGTGAAGAAGCAGAGACGAATGCTCAAACATCGGAACTCTGGTGGGAATACGCCGGAGAGGTCCCTGAGGCCCAGGGATCACAAAGCCCCATATTGGATTCAGACGACAATACAGCCTTGGACTGCGCATCAAGAACTTCTATGAGGGCCAGCGGCCAGGGAGACTTTGATTGCTCGGAGAACTAAGAATCCAGACATTCAGATGCTCCGCACCCTCTTTTGGAAACAGTTGGAGGCCTCCGGCTCGGATCTCCGGGGTGGGGCCTCCGAAGTGTTGCGACACCCAAACAATCGCGAGGAGGAATGAGGTGGTGGGGCCGGGCACCCTCCCAGAGACGCTGTACTGTCCCCAAGGCATAAAGGACATTTGGAACCTTTGCTACAGTGGGTTATTTTTGTCTCTTTTTTGTAGTGCTGTATAGTTGAGTCTGAGGGGGGGTGGGCCACAGACCTCTGGGTGGTTTACCTGCACCGGTGTTGTCATGTTGACATATTTGTGGGTGGTGGGGATGCCTGCAGAGTGTGAGGAGGGGGGTATGATGGACACTGCTAACTGTTCTGGACTTTGTGTTCGGGGGGATTGTTCTGTATTGGTAAGTTGCATACTGACATTGAGGAATGGTGGCAGGGCACGGGCAGTGTTGGGGGGGCCTGGATGGGTATGGGAGGCCTTGATCCACCTTACAAGATGGCGGTTTACGGGTTCTCAGCTCCGACGTGGAACGGTAATGGGCTGGGCAGTAAAATCAAGAGGTGGTTAGTATTGAAATATATCAGGAGGCAAAAACCAGACATCATACTACTGCAGGAAACACACCTTATAGGGCCACACTGCGCTTTCCTTGGTATGGGGCAATACACTACCCTGGCGCATGCGGGGTTCACTAGAGGATCAAGGGGACTAGCGATTCTAATCAAACGATCACCCCCCTTCCGGGTTACTCGACGATGGGAGGACACGGAGGGCACATATGTTGCGGTTCAGGGTACTTGGAAACACAAATGCTGTTTGATAGTCTGTGTTGATGGCCCCCCCGCATCTCCATCAGCGTACGCTAGATAAGTTGTCCGAACTCCTGTTGCAATCTGGTCCTGCGACACATTTGATAAGAGGCGACTTCAATGATGTGAGTGATGCCACCTTAGACCCTTCACTGCTGCGCTCCAGGTGCCATGAGACCACGGCATTGGCTAGGTTCCAGGCGGCCCTTGGTCTTACTGGCCTTTGGAGACACCAATATCCAGCCACACACGCAAATTCATACTTTTCTGGTGCCCACAGGGTTTTTCTAGGTTGGATAATCTTCTTGCCCCAGCGGGTGAGATTGACCAATTGGAAGAGGTAGATTATCTAGCCAGGGGGATCTCTGATCATTCACTGTTATACCTGCGGGTGGGGAGCTGACAAAAGAGTCAGGGCACAACCAGGAAGCTGAACACTTGGGGACTAAGGGACAAACAAGTTGCGACAGAACTTAGGGCAGACACTGAGCTTTTTTTTAAAGAAAATTAGGGTTCGGTACGATCGGTGGTTAACCTCTGGGAAGCGTTTAAAACTGTGATAATGGATAGAGCCCAAAATATCATAGCTCACAAAAAGGGACGGGAGCTTCAGGAGACACTGGTGCTGGAACGTAGGTTGCTGGAACTTGAAGGGAGTCCCCATCCCCTGAGTGAGCATACACACCAGCAGTTGGATGTCACCAAACGGGAATATCAAGCGCTTGTCACTAAAGAGACTCCGGCACATCAACTCGCAGGCCAACATAGATTGTACAAGACTGGTGATCGATGGGTAAGTTACTAGCATGGTTGGGCAGGAAGGAGCAAGAGCTGAGAGGGGTTTTGTCTATCAAAGACCAGGGCAGTACCTATACCACGCATCAGGACATTGCAGTAGTATTTGCTAGATATTATTCGAAGCTATATGCACCCCAGAGGCAAATAGCCCAATACCTTAAGAAGGTTGGGCTCCCATGTTTGCCCCCCGAGGAGAGAGACAAACTTGAAGGGGATCTCACTCTAGCTGAGGTCACGGAGGCCATTGGTCGATTAAAGGCAAGGAAGACCCAGGGACCTAACGGCCTTCCGGGGGATGTTTTTTAAAGCGTATAGTTCCCTGCTGGTCCTGCACCTACTTAAGATGTTCCGAACCTCCAAAGAAGAAGGAATATTACCGGCGGACCTCTGGCTTGCAACGGTGGTTGTGACCCCTAAAGAGGCGAAGCCCCCGAATGAGTGTGGATCGTACCGACCCATCTCACTGTTAAACATTGAAACCAAAATCCTTGCCACTGTTCTGGCGATGCGCCTTGTCTCCGTTATTGCCTCTCTGATATATGGGGACCAGACGGGTTTTATGCCGAAACAGGCCACACGTTATCACCTAAGAATAGTAGCTAATTGGATGGATGCGGTCAGGGATAGGGAGGAGGCTCATATGCTGCTCTCAATAGACGCAGAAAAAGCATTTGACACCATCCATTGGCCCTTCATGAGAAAAGTTTTGGAGAAGTTCGGCTTTGGTTCGGGATTCCAGGAGTGGGTGGCTTTGTTATACAATGCACCTGAGGCTAGAGTTAGGGTCAACGGTGTTCTTTCTCAACCCTGGCCGATTCAACAGAGGGCTTGGCAGGGTTGCCCACTGTCTACTTTGTTATTTGCACTTATTTTGGAACCCCTGGCTTGTGTTGTTAGGGCCTCCCCCGGACTGGGTGGCTATATCATTATATGCAGACGATAGTTTGTTATACGTGACGAATCCGGCGGAGACACCTCCTCAAATCATGCGCATATTTGAAACCTATGGAATCACGCGGGATACAGGATTAATTGGTCTAAGTCCACCCTGTACCTAGTGGGGTGAGGTGGAGAATCTCACTTTTTCTAGCTGCTTCCACTGGTCCACAGAAGGATTCTCTTATCTTGATCTCTACATTACTTTAGAGGAGACCGTTAGTCTGGCACGCAATATTCGGCGGGTCTTTTTAAACTTTCAGGAAGATGTTAAGAGATTGAGGAAGCTTCCCTTAACTATTATGCGCAGGGCTGCCATGTTTAAGATGGTAACACTCCCGCAGTTGCTTAACGTACTGCAGAGTACCTACATTAATGTTTCGGAACTGATATTTAAGGACATTGATAGTGTGTTACGTCTACTCCTCTGGGACGGGGCTCATCCACGTATTGCACTTTCAACCCTGCAGAGGAACCCCTAAAATGGGGGGTTGGCTTTGCCAGACATTCGGTCTTATTATAGAACGTCTCACCTTATTGCCATTAATGAATGGATCCATGCACCTGGAGAACTTCCAACATATAGACTCGAAAGGCTGCAGCTTAGAGACCACTCCCATCTTTACTTTCTATATGGGGGTGCGGGGTGTAGTAGATTATTCCAGGTGACCCAGAGAACGGTGGAGACCTGGAAGAGTGCTGAGCGGCAAATGAAATGGGATTAAAAATGTACCAGGGAAACCCCATTGCGGGAGGGGACTAGGCTGAAAGAGATTGGAAAGTTGAGTGGCTTTGGACAGTGGAATCTGATAGGGATCACTAAAATTGACGATGTTCTTGAACATGGTGTTTTGGCCATCTTCCCCAAACTCCAAGATCGGTACCAGCTACACGACACCCAGACATACGCCTACCTTAGTTTGCAGCATGCATGGAGGGTGGAGGGATTGGCAGATATGACGTCGCCAGAGTATGCCCCGCTAGAAGGCCGTCTCTTCCAAGAGGAAATCCCAACTAAAGCTGTTTCCTTCACCGACAAAACACTACTCAATAATATGCCTGATAGACTGGACCCGCTTCAGGCAAAATGGGAAAGGGTCACTGGTGAGCTAGAGGACATTGATTGGGAAGCAGCCCTCATGCATCCCAGGGAAGTGGCAATTAAACTGAGATTACTCTCATTCAATATAAAATACTGCATCGCACATATTTTGACAGAGCCAAATTGCACGCAATAGGCAGACCCGAGAGCCCGGAGTGTCTTCAATGTCGGGGACATTCGTTCATACCCTATGGGGGTGCACTGAGATAGAGGCTTATTGGGGATTGATTGTGGGGGAGCTCAGTCATATACTGGAAGTCCAAATAAAATTGGAGCCAAGGTTTCTCCTTCTGGGAATTCCAACAGAGGTAGATATCCCGAGGCGCAAACTTGTCTTGGCCAACCTGGGGCTGGTGGTGGCCAAGCGGGATATAGCTAAATACTGGGGGGTTCCACAAATACCTACTGTCGATGAATGGTGGGCGGGTCTTGACTTATACATGGTCGCAGAACAAGTGACATATAAGGCACGGGGCTGTCCTAAGAAATTTCGGAAAATTTGAGCTCCGCAGATTAAGTATTATTGTTTGGAGGTGGGGGAAGATGAAGAGGATGGGATTCTGTCATCTGTAGAACCGGGGTAGGGTACTGACGGATGTATTGTTTGTGTCAATCATGTGTGACCCTGTGAATTGTACCATTGCTTCTGATTTGTCTTTGTGGCTTGTCCATTCACTCATATGTGTAGATTTGATTAATATGGACGGTCTGCTTCAGGCGTACCCTGCGAGGCCAATGTTGATTGCCCTGCAATGTGACTTGAGTATATTCATGCATTGTTTTATGTTTTGACACATTTGAAAAATGCAATAAAAAAAGTAAAAACAATACATAAAATCAATTAACAATGACTGGTGTAAAATTAATACAACACAATAAAAATTTGCTTTTCGCCTTAAATGAAGGGGAAGAAAATGAGAGAGAGAACACACAAGATAGTACAGTTTGTTATAAATTCATCAGCTAATTTGTGTGAATAATCAATACAGTCATATGATTGATATCGCTCGTCTACTGTGCCTGTATGTTCTTCAAATGTAGCTTTAAATATGTGTTGACGTGTTTCGTAGGTATTTAACCAATTCCAACCTCCTTATTGAGGACAGTATTTTTTACTCTCTCTAGTCAATATGAAATATTCATTGGCACCCTATAGGGTGTCTTCTTACTTCATAACAGTTTGTGCATTTTTTTGCATTCCTTTTATTCCAACTTAATTTGAAGGAAGTCTCAGTACTGGAGTCAAAAGATCCTCCATGAGACCCAATTGGGGTGATTAATCCTCTTCACATTTGTTTGCACTTGATATCAAGGGCAACACCCTTTCTCCTTATTAGATGATTTGTGTGCCGTATCTATGAGTTATTGGCCCCTTACTATCGTCCGGCCATGGTCTCTTTTCCCTACTGGCCTTCCACTATCTAATTCACGGGCAGCGTGAATTGGTCTAGGTTCCTTTGCAGTAAGTCCTTACCTCCATTAATTTCTGCGGGAGGTTGTTGCAGTACAAATGGTTGGTCATGTGTAGTACTGAACTTACCACAAAAGTGTAAGTTACTACAAAAGTGCAGTTTATGAATACTTAAAATTATTAAACTTAATCAAAATTGTACTCAAACCTAAGTTGCCTTTGTAAATCAGGCCCATAGTGTGCAGCTGTAGAATATTGTTTTCAGTACATAAATACTGGCTGCACCCAATGTTTCAACTACTAAACATATGCTCATGCAATAAAGCAGTTGAATGCTGCCTAAAGGAGCAGGCCCAGCAACTATCAACCCTTTGTCAGAAATTCTTGAAATTAGTATACATGGAACTGAATCAATAGCAGATTTCATGTTGGCCATCTGATACAAATAAGAACTATCATGTACCACACGAGCACGAGTCAGGCAGATAGGATAAGGGGAGATGCTGCTATTGTACCCGGAGGCTCACTGTGGCCTCTGACACATGAAAAAGATTTTAATCACTGAGCATGAGATTTTAATCTTCACTTTTTTCTGTTCTTTTTTTGTGCTACTTTTACATAACATTTTAAAGATTTAAGCGCATCATTCAATAAAAGAATTCTTCTTCTTACCCAACTCCTATTAATGTGTGTTTGCGGGGAAATCTTGCTCTCATGTGATCCTTTTTGCGAATGGCTGAAACAAGCCTTACTTTTGACTGTGCTGTGCGTGAAAGAGGCTTACCCTACTGTTGCAGGGAATGTGTCTGTGTATGCTTCCCTACTGCTTCTGGTGTTATGAGAAAGGAGGTAGGCAGTAAGAGCTGAAGCCACCGCTGCTCCATTACTGTTGGTGTGGGAACACTTTAGGAGCTGACCATGCTCCGGCAGACTCAGTGCTAGGTGTGATCTTAGAGGTCCCTTCCTGGGCCTCGAAGGGGGGAGCAGTGCACCCTAAAAAGTGCCTTCCCTGCCGCCACCTGTGCTGTTCTAGTCTGCCGCACTGCTGCCTGCTCTCCCAGGGTTTATTTCTGAGGTTAGGATTTAAGTAAATATCTCTTTATCATACTTAGAAGACTGCTCTTAAGAGTTCTCTTCCAAGTACAGTTTTAGGGGCTATAAAATTGCTCAGGGCGACCGTAGAACCAGGAGAGGGGGGTACGGCAGTGGTATTTAGGGACTCGTGGTCTTTCACCTGTGAAGTTTCGGGTGATTGGGTGGATGGGGAAGCTCTGGATTTCACTTTTACCCTTTCCCCTCATTTTACGTTGGGTGGCACGTTGGTCTACAGCCCGCCCGGTCCTTCTGGAGCCTTTCTGAAAGCGCTTGATGATGTCATCATCCCTCGTGCCCTTCGCTATTCTAAGTTTTTACTCCTGGGGGATTTTAATATCCACCTGGACACTCCCAATGCACCGGACTCTGTGTCTCTCTTGGATTCTCTGAATTTGGCTCAGTTGAATCAATGGGTTAAGAGGCCATCGCATGTGGGTGGTCATCTTATTGATTTGGTGTGGACTAATTTTGCTATAGAGGTAGGGGATCAGGAACCTGTTTCTTGGTCTGACCATTATTTGATCAGGTTCTCCTGGCCCATGGGAAGGTCCTCTCGTAGTTCTATTCAACACGGAGCTTGAGGGGTTAGATACGGATCAAGTCAAGCCCCCCACTCAATACTGCACAATTTAATTGACCTGATCCTTCTATATTGAACAGGCTACTTTTGACCTCACATGTATCTGTAGTCATCAAACCTTTATGTACTACACATACGGAGTTTCCTATCAGCCGCTCCATTCGGAGCGGTTGATGGAAAACTCTGTATCCAAACTCACCCGACTAACCAAAGGTACGAGGTGATAAGGACCGCAATAAAGATCACTGCAAGAGGGTCACCGGTTTGCCCAATAAGGGCACCATAGCGGTACTCATTGGCTGATGAAAATAAAGCAGAGAGGTGAGAACTGACTCTTGCCCTGAAGAAATTGACAAAAACAATTTAAGGCAAAGAAACATGTTGACCCTCTATATAGTTAGAAGGCAACTGAGTGTCTTTTTAAG
This sequence comes from Lissotriton vulgaris, assembly GCF_964263255.1. Classification (NCBI taxonomy): domain Eukaryota; kingdom Metazoa; phylum Chordata; class Amphibia; order Caudata; family Salamandridae; genus Lissotriton; species Lissotriton vulgaris. The sequence goes on from NC_141689.1 coordinate 767,293,276, forward strand.
TGAGCAAACCCATGGCACAGAATAAAGGACGATAGCTAGTGTTGGTTTAGCTCGTTTTTAACATTATAAGGTGGTCCTATTAGCAGTAGGTTCCATTTTATTTTGGGTCAGGATTTTAAGCAATAGGGAAACACGTCCTATTGCTTATTTTACTAGTCAGCAATAACTCACTGACTGGGTAATTATCTGCTCACTACACCTGCGGACTTTATATACATATTTTTTGTTTACTCACTTTTTTGTTTGGATGGAAGTGCTAATGATGAGACCCAGAGTCCACTGGTTAGAACCTATCAGTGGACTCCCATGGGGTTACTTCCATGAGGCACACCATACCTTTGTTCACCTTTTTTATGTTTTCTATGTTTGTTGATTTTTTCACAACAGTGTAGAATGATTAGTGCTGCACTACACGCCAGGAAGAGTCCATGTTGGGAACACAACATATAAGAGAACAGGGACCCCCTGTGGCATATTGGGACATTAACAATTGCCTGTGTAGTACATAAAGGTTTTTATGACTACTGTTAGAAAGGCGATCCTTGGGGGAAGGCAGAGGTTATCTGGCCGACCACCCCGAGACCCACCTCTCCTTACGGGACTGGCCGAGCACCGTCGAGAGGCCTCCTGGCGAGGTTCCTCTCCTAGAATCGTACAGGTGAGCAAACACACCACTACAAATGGACACCACACAAGGATAGATTCTTAACGTCTTTATCAGCAATCAAGGCAGATTATCTCAGCAATATATGTACAAATAGATCGAGGGATCCTTAAGGTCTTAGTAACGGTGGGAAGGGGGTAGCGGGACATTCTTGGTACCAGCCTGGTACAGGGATACCCTACGCTCAGCTCTCAATCCTTGAGCTGGGGGGTTCCCTGGGGTTGGGCCGCGGCAGCGCGAGCAGGACTCCGAAGGTGGTTTCAGCGAGGTCGGGCCGCGGCAGCGCCAGCAGCGCTCCAAAGATGGTTTCAGCGAGGTCGGGCCGCGGCAGCGCCAGCAGGGCTCCGAAGGTGGTTTCAGCGAGGTCGGGCCGCGGCAGCGCCAGCAGGGCTCCAAAGATGGTTTCAGCGAGGTCGGGCCGCGGCAGCGCCAGCAGGGCTCCAAAGATGGTTTCAGGATTCGAAGTAGGCGAGTTCTTCTCAGGGTCTCTCGACTCCAGGATACAACTGCCGACCCATTTCAGAGCTGCCCCAGATATAGGTCTGGAGTCCTTCGATGTCCGGACCCTCGCACCTGGGTGTCAGAGGGGCCGGGATGAGAGTGTCCAGACACCCAGCAGGGGGGGTGGAGCCAGCGCCCAGGGAGGCCGGAAGGCGATCGAAACCAGGCATCCGGGGACGACTGGAGGGCCATCGAAACTCCCCTCTTCCTTGATCCGTCAAGTGGCCGCTTTACCACCTGGTCGGATCTTGGTGCCTCGATGTCGGGGCTTCGCTGGGGCCGCGGCAGAGGCCACGGGGCCTGGACGTGGAAGGCCCAAGATGGAGTCGGGGCCTGAGAGGGTGGCCCGGGATAAGGATCGGAACAGCAGCATGGGGCGAGTGGGGATCGCCATGTTCTGGTGGGGGAGAGACGGGGGTGGCCATGAGTGGCGGCTCTCGCGAAGGTTGGAGGGGGGTAGCTTCAGGCCAGAGGACAGGGGTCGATGTCGTCCAGGGCCCGCCATGCGGGAGGAGTGGGACCACGCCACGAGGCCGGGTCCAACACACGTCCCCCCAGCTGAAGGTAGGGAGAGTCACCCATCTTCTTGGGGGTTCTCCTCGCCGAGGCGGAAGAAGCGGGACAGGCCGTCAGCGTTGGCGTGGTCGCTGCCGGGGCGATGCTCCACAGTGAAGTCCATCCCTTGTAGGGAGATGGACCAACGTAGCAACTTCGGGTTCTCCCCTCGCATTTGCATCAACCACCGCAGGGGGCGGTGGTCAGTTTGCACTCGGAAATGGATGCCGAAGAGATAGGGTCGGAGCTTCTTGAGGGCACACACCACGGCGAAGGCCTCTCGTTCAATGGTGCTCCAGCGTTGCTCTCGGGCCAGCAGACGTCGGCTGATGAAGGCCACCGGCTGATCGACTCCTTCGTCGTTGATTTGGGACAGGACTGCCCCTACACCGTGCTCGGAGGCATCTGTTTGGACTACGAATTCCCAGCTGTAGTCGGGGACTTGGAGCACGGGGCGGTACACATCGCTGTCTTTAGGGTCTCAAAGGCGACCTGACACTCGGGGGTCCAGTGTACCTTCTGTGGCTGTTTCTTGGAAGTGAGTTACGTGAGGGGCCCCACAATACTGCCATAATTCTTCACGAAGCGCCGGTAATACCCAGTGAGCCCCAGGAAGGCTCGGACCGCTGTCTGGGTGACCGGGGGCTCCCAGGCCAGGATGGCGTCGATCTTGGGTTGGAGGGGGGCCACCTGGCCGCTCCCCACTTGGTGTCCCAGGTAGGTCACGGAACCTTGGCCGATCTGGCATTTGCTTGCTTTTATGGTCAATCCGGCCCGGCGGAGGGCCGCCAAGACCTCCCGGAGGTGTTGGAGGTGTTCGGCCCATTGGAGGCTGTACACCGCGATATCGTCCAGATATGCGGTGCTGAACTCTTCTAGCCCCGCCAGTACCTTATTCACCAGTCTCTGGAACGTTGCGGGGGCGTTTTTCATCACGAAGGGCATCACCCTGAAGTGGTAGTGGCCATCGGGGGTTGAGAAAGCGGAGCGCTCTTGGGTGCCTAGTGTGAGTCCGATCTGCCAGTAACCGGAGGTTAGGTCGAATGTGCTCAGGTAGCGGGCTGCCTCCAGGCGGTCGATCAGTTCATCAGCCCGGGGAATGGGGTGGGCGTCGGTCCGGGTGACGGCGTTCAATCCCCGGTAGTCTACACAAAACCTTAGCTCGGGAGACGCGCCAGGGGCGGCGGCTTTGGGGACCAGGACGACAGGGCTGGCCCATGGACTGTCAGAGGGTTCGACCACTCCCAGAGCCAGCATCTTGGAGACCTCCGCTTGAATGCAGGTCCGAACTCGGTCGGGAACTCGGTAGGCCCGGTGTCGCACAGGCGGGCTGTCCCCGGTGTCGACGTCGTGGACGCACCACGGGGTGACTCCGGGGGTGAGATAAAACAAGTCTGCAAATTGTCCCAACAGCTTTTGGCAGTCTCGGCGTTGTTCTGGGGTCAGGGTGGAGGAGAGGTTGACTCCCTCCACGGAGCCGTCTTTCTCGGAGGCGTTCAGGAGGTCCGGTAAGGGCTCGGAGTCGTCTTCGGCCCCGCTGTCAGTAGCCAACAGAAGGCTGAGTTCCGTCCGGACAAAGTGAGGTTTGAGCCTGTTGGCGTGGAGGACCCGGAGGGGGTTCCTGGGGGACTCCATGTCCACCAGGTATGTGACAAGGTTCTTGCGCTCCACCACTTTGAAGGGCACAGTCCACTTGTCCTGGAGGGCACATGGTTCGACCGGAGACATGACCCAGACCTGTTGGCCTGGCTCGAACTCAATGGAAGAGGCATTTTGATCATAACAGCGTTTCATCTCTTCTTGGCTGGCCTCAAGGTTGTTTTTGGCAAGTTCCCAGAACCGCAGAGTCTGGTTGCGGAGGGTCAGGAGGTACCGGTATACGTTGGGGGGAGTACCTTGTGCGGCGACCTCCCAGCCTTCTTTGACCAGGCTTAGGGGACCCCGGACGGGGTGCCCGTACAATAGTTCGAAGGGGCTGAACCCCAGGGACTTCTGAGGGACCTCCCGATAGGCGAAGAGGAGGCAGGGCAGCAGCACGTCCCATTGGCGTCGTAAGGGCTCTTCCAAGCCCATGATCATCCCCTTGAGGGTTCAATTGAACCATTCCACCAGTCCCTTTCCTTGGGGGTGGTAGGGGGTCGTAAATTTGTACGTGACCCCGCATTGTTGCCACAGGGACTTCATGTAGCGGGAAATGAAGTTTGTACCCCGGTCACTGACGACTTCTCGGGGAAAGCTCACCCGGGAGAAGATCCCCATCAGCGCCCGGCCCACTACTGGAGCCGTCACGGTTCGGAGAGGGATGGCTTCGGGATAACTGGTGGCATGATCTACCAGGACGAGGATAAAACGGTGACCTTGAGATGTTCGGGAGTCCAGGGGTCCCACAATGTCGATCCCCACCCGCTCAAAGGGGGTTTGACGACTGGGAATGGTTGCAGGGGGACCTTGTGCTTCCCGCCGCTCTTCCAGCTGGCTTGGCAGGTAGGGCAAGTCCGGCAGTGATTGCTTACATCATTCCTCACCTTGGGCCAGTAGAAATGGGTCACCAGGCGGCTGTATGTCTTGTCCTGCCCCAGGTGCCCGGCGAGGGGCACATCGTGTGCCAGATTCAGGAGGAAGTCACTGAACCGGAGGGGGACCACCAGCACCCGGCTGGCCCCCAGCTCAGCAATCTTTTGTTCACTGTAGAGGAGATCGTTGTCCCAATAGACCCAGTGGGACCCCGAGGGGTCTCCGGCGGTTTTAGCGGCGGCTTGCTGTCGGATCCCCTCGAGGGAGGGACACGTTTTCTGCTCTTGTCGGAACTGCTCTCGTGTGGGGCCACCTTCTTGGCGCCATTGGGCCAGTTCCGGGAGGTCACTGAGCGGGGCAAGTTCTTCATGGTTGGGCCCCAGGGGACCGGGCTCAGGGTCGGAGTCTTCGGAGACGGCGGCCGGTGGAGGCTCGGGCCACTCTGGTTCTTCGGTTGGGGTGGTGGCCCGGGCGGCCATGGATCGGGTGGTCGCACAGACCCACTCAGGAAGGCCTAGCATCCTCAGATGCTCCCTTCGCTCGACATCGGCCCAGGGGGAACTTTCCAGGTCGTTCCCGAGGAGGCAGTCCACGGGGGCATCGTCCCTTACGTCACTTTCAGCATGCCCGACACTCCCCCCCACTCAAAGGGGATTCGGGCCATCTGGCACAGGCTCTCTGAGTTGTCCGCTGATCGCACTGGGCACAGTACATTGGGCAGGATCTGGTCAGGGGTCACCAGGTGGCAACGGACGGCCATCACGCTGGCTCCTGTGTCGCGGAGGGCTTCGGCCCAGTGTCCATTAATGGTGACCCACTGGCTGTACTTCTGAGTGTTGGCCGGGATTGGGGCCCGGGGACCATGTCTCTTTTGCCCAGACATACCAGGGACATGGCGGCGGGCTCCCACTCGGTCTGGTCTTGGTCATAGTCCTCTTCTTCGCCCCTCTCCTCTCCCAGGGAAGCGGCGGCGATCTGGCAGTTTGTGGCAGATAACGTTCGAGCGGGGCCCCGGTCGTGCTGGGGGGGCCCCTCTTCTGGCCAGGGAGGGCAAAGTGTTGGTCGGGGGAGGCCCCGCGGGGCGTCCCGGTGCCAGTTCTGGCCTCCTCGCCGCCTCGCGGACGGTGGGGCCCCTGGGTAGCTCGGCCGGCATCTCCCATCGAGTTCCGGGTGACCCGGGTGCTCTCCCACTGGTCGGCCTTGACGGCGAGTTTTTGTAGCTCGGTCAGCTTGCTGTCGAGGAGATGCTGCCTGAGTTCAACAAAACAGTTGTTGAGAGGTGCTCCCATACAATGAGGTTGAACAGCTGCTCGTAGGTGGTGACTTGGCTGCCTTTAATCCACCCCTCTAAGGCTCTACTATAGAAGTTCACATATTCCACCCATGTAGTACCGGGGATTCTCTTACAGTCTCGGAATCGCTGCCGGTACATCTCGGGGGTGAGTCCATAGCGGGTAAGGAGGGAGGCTTTCATGTGTTCGTAAGAGGTCATCTCGGCGTCTGGGAGCTGTAGCAGGGCGTCTCTCCCCTCGTTGATGAACTTTCCCCACAAGCCGGCACCCCAGTCTTTTTGCGGCACCTGGTGCGAGGTCATGGCTACCTCGTAGGCCTTAAACCATTGTTGGGTGTCGTCGTTTTTATAGTATTCTCTGACGACATCTTTTGGGATGTGGACCCTTGTGTCCGCAGGAGGAGGTGGGCTCCGGTTCCCAGAGGTGCTGGCCTCCCCGTTTTTGGCCTTGATCTCAATTTCTTTTAAACCACGCTCGTGCTCGTACGTGAGCTTCTTCTCCTCTAAGTCCCTCTGCCTTTGTTTCTCCTCCAGGTCCCCTTGCAGCGTAGTTGCTCCAGGGCTATCTTTTTCTCGGCCAGCTGTAGTTCCAATTCGTGGAGCCGGCTCTTTTCTCGCTCTCGGGCGTCTTCGTGGGAGAGGCCCGTGTTTACGTTGGTATTTCTTTCCTCTGCTGTGGTTGTGATGGTTTCTGGGTGCCTATCTGGGATCGTGATATCCTCGTTCTAGGGTGGCGTCGCTCCTGCCTCTACCCATGTTTGCAGGGCCTGCTTGAAATCGTCCTTGGTGCTTAGTCCAGTAGTAGTGATGCCCAGGTCCTTGCAGAATTGTTTCAATTCTTTGTGGTTATAGTCTTCCATCCGTTCCTTCTGGAACTCCGCGGTCGGTCTGGTTTTCTTGGTAGTCATGGTTGTAGTGTGTTTCTGTCAGTAGTGGGTGAGTCACTCTCTGTACGATTTGCGTCGGCTCGTATCGCACCGCCTGCCAACAATGTTAGAAAGGCGATCCTAGGGGGGAGGCAGAGGTTACCTGGCCGACCAGCCCGAGACCCACCTCTCCTTACGGGACTGGCCGAGCGCCGTCGAGAGGCCTCCTGGCGAGGTTCCTCTCCTAGAATCGCACAGGCGAGCAAACACACAACTACAAATGGACACCACACAAGGATAAATTCTTAACGTCTTTATCAGCAATCAAGGCAGATTATCTCAGCAATATATGTACAAATAGATCGAGGGATCCTTAAGGTCTTAGTAACGGTGGGAAGGGGGTAGCGGGACAGTCTTGGTACCAGCCTGGTACAGGGATACCCTACGCTCAGCTCTCAATCCTCGAGCTGGGGGGTTCCCCGGGGTTGGGCCATTGCATCGCCAGCAAGGCTCCAAAGATGGTTTCAGCGAGGTCGGGCCGTGGCAGCGCCAGCAGGGCTCCGAAGGTGGTTTCAGCGAGGTCGGGCCGCGGCAGCGCCAGCAGGGCTCCAAAGATGGTTTCAGCGAGGTCGGGCCGCGGCAGCTCCAGCAGGGCTCCAAAGGTGGTTTCAGCGAGGTCGGGCCGCGGCAGCGCCAGCAGGGCTCCAAAGATGGTTTCAGCGAGGTCGGGCCGCGACAGCGCCAGCAGGGCTCCAAAGGTGGTTTCAGCGAGGTCAGGCCGCGGCAGCGCCAGCAGGGCTCCAAAGATAGTTTCAGCGAGTTCAGGCCGCGGCAGCGCCAGCAGGGCTCCAAAGATGGTTTCAGCGAGGTCGGGCCGCGGCAGTGCCAGCAGGGCTCCAAAGATGGTTTCAGGATTCGAAGTAGGCGAGTTCTTCTCAGGGTCTCTCGACTCCAGGATACAACTGCCGACCCATTTCAGAGCTGCCCCAGATATAGGTCTGGAGTCCTTTGATGTCCGGACCCTCGCACCTGGGGGTCAGAGGGGCCGGGATGAGAGTGTCCAGACACCCAGCAGGGGGGTGGAGCCAGCACCCAGGGAGGCCGGAGGGCGATCGAAACCAGGCGTCCGGGGACGGCTGGAGGGCCATCGAAACTCCCCTCTTCCTTGATCCGTCAAGTGGCCGCTTTACCACCTGGTCGGATCTTGGTGCCTCGATGTCGGGGCTTTGCTGGGGCCGGGGCCGCGGCCGAGGCCACGGGGCCCGGACGTGGAATGCCCAAGATGGAGTCGGGGCCTGAGAGGGTGGCCCGGGATAAGGATCGGAACAGCAGCGTGGGGCGAATGGGGATCGCCATGTTCTGGTGGGGGAGAGCCGGGGGTGGCCATGAGTGGCGGCTCTCGTGAAGGTTGGAGGGGGGTAGCTTCAGGCCAGAGGACAGGGGTCGATGTCGTCCAGGGCCCGCCATGCGGGAGGAGCGGGACCACGCCACGAGGCCGGGTCCAACAACTACAGATACACGTGAGGTCAAAAGTAGCCTGTTCAATATAGAAGGATCAGGTCATTTATATTGTACAAGGTCCTCTCGTAGACCTGTTTTGCCATTCGATCTGCGCCCAGGGAAGATCAATCTACCGGCCTTCTCGGAGGCTTTGCTTCTGGCACGCCCGGGTCACGCTCCCGATCTTGAAGGGGCGTTCACCAGCTTTGATGGCTGAATTGGCCGGGGGTTAGCTCCTGCTCCAAACATGCCCGCTGTAGTAAACAGCGCTCTCCACCCTCGAAACCTAGGTTTTTGAATGGTCTCAAGGATTTGAAACTGGGGTGTAAAAAACTGGAGCGCTGTTGGCATCTGAACTACTGTTCCGCCGCCAAGTCGACCCTCCGTACAGCACAGAGGGAGTACTATTTGGCTATTAGGAAAGCAAAAAGTGACTACTATGCTAGGAGGATTGCATTGGCTAGTAACAACAGCAAGGAGATCTTTGCCATTGTTAAGAGCTTGTTATCGCCTTGTGCGGAGCAACGGTCTCTCCCTGCCTCCCAGCAATGGTGTGAGGAGCTGCCCTCCTTTTTTGTTGATAAGATACCAAGGATTCAGGACAGCGTGGGTTTACATTCCAGTGAAGTAGGGATTCCTTCTGTGGTGTCTCCCCCTATTCCCAGCGTCCCTGCCCCTTGACTCACACTATGTATGCCGGCGGTGGAGTCCGACATTTTGGCCACTTTGAGATCTCTCAAGTCGGGCTCTCCCAGTGATCCCTGCTCGGCTCATGTATTAGCCGGGGTGGCTGAGGAGGTTTGCCCTGAAGTAGTGGCAATCGTCAATCTCTCCCTGCGGACTGCCACTGTTCCTGTGCGATGGAAACAGGCTAAACTGTTACCCCTTCTCAAGAAACCTTTGCTGGACCCTTTTGTTCCAGCTAACTACCAGCCTATTTCTCTCCTACCAGCTTTGGCCAAGGTTTGTGAGAATGTGTTTTTCCGGCAGCTCGAGACCTTCGTTGAGTCTTCAGGTGCTTTACATCCAGCTCAGTCAGGGTTAGAACTACCTACAGCACGGAGACCGCTCTGGTGGAGATGTCTGAAGCAATCAGGGAGTGCCTGGAGTGAGGCGGCAGGACGGCCTTGATTTTACTTGACCTTTCTGCCGCATTCGATACGGTGCCTCATCACCTGCTCTTGGCCCGGCTATCGTCCATTGGCATTGGTGGCCTTGCATGGGAGTGGGCCAACTCTTTTCTTGATGGTCGTATGCAGCAGGTTTGCATGGCTCCTTTTTCATCCTCGGTCAGGAAACTCTTGACGGGAGTCCCCCAGGGCTCTACACTGAGCCCTCTGCTTTTTAACATTTATCTGACCCCTTTGATTTATCTGGCAGAAGAGTTAGGCGCTAACATTATAGCGTATGCGGACGACACCCAGTTGCAATTTACCTGGAAGAGCCCGAATCTGGACACCGACATTACCCAGACGTGCCTAGCGTTAGTATTGCGCTGGCTTGCGCAGGCCTATTTAAAGTGCAATGAGGACAATTCGGAGGTCCTCTTGTACGGCCAGTTTCCACCGGCCTTCCGACAATCCCTGTGGCCTCCAGATTTTCCTTGCCCTAATTCTGAGGGAGTAGTATATGAAGAGGGTCCCAGTTGATAAAATATCAAAAGCACAGACTCATAATTCATAGACTAGACAATGAGAAACTTCATAGGAATTGATTTGGAGAGATGCTATTTAATATATATCCTCATTTGAAAATTAATTACCATGTCTTCACAACAATACACTTTAAGACATTTATTAACATTCCCAAGACAGGGGGGCGTGGGAAGGAAAGGAGGGTGAGAAGAGGGAAAATGTGCAGGATAGTGCCAAAGTCAAATTAGTCATAGAAAAAGTACATAGTATGTGGTCTCATCCACATTTAACATTGAGTGCCACATTGGACATGTATACATTGTCATATACTTATTCATATACTCGAAAAATCCTATCCCATTTTCAGCTTGCACAGTCACAAATGATCCGTTGCTAACAGGTAGGAACAGACAAGGGTGTGTCGACGTTTCGACCCCAGATGAGTAGGCGACGCTATTGCCCTACGGCGGGGTCTTCCTCAGGACAGGCAGTGGTGGGGTGTTGGGCTAGTGTAGAAGGGCACAAGAAGCACGGTGATTCACGTGGCTATTTCTGATGAAGATGTTGGGCAGAGGGCTCCTGATACCAAGAGAGCGTGAACCTATTCACGCTATTACTTCATTCGAGTTCTTTTCCAAATATGCTGTATTTCAAAAAGCGATGAACGCTTCCATTACTACACAGGGTTTGGTTCCACGTGGGTCCCGAAGTAAGGCTTGAACAGCGGAATGAATCCTTGCTGGCGAAACTGAGCGGCAAGTCTCAGCTGAGACTATTCCCTTATGCATAGTTCTCCGCAAACTAAAAATCCTGCACAGAATAGGACGCTGAAAGGAAAGTCACATGACCTTTCCAAGAATATTCTACAAGAGACTTGAGATGAAACATTGATTTTATACAATAATTTTTCTTTCTGTATTTTGTAAATAACACAATGTTATACAGAAAACATAACTGACTCATCAAACTCCACGGTAACTTTGCATTTGGACATCCGTTGAAAACCACTGATGGTTGTCCAGTTGTCCCACAATCAGCAAGCATAGGCGTTTTTTCCTAAGATTCTCCACATACGTCATTGTTTACATCACGACAGTTCATGTCAATGGTCCCTGAAGAAGGGACACGAGGTCCCGAAATGCATTGGGCTTCCCATAACTGCCTGTGAATCAGAAGCATGTTACCTGAAAATGTCGGATAATGCACTATTACCTGTAATTGTACAGGCCAAAAAAGGCAAACAAATAAGCAGTTATATTTTCTGTATAACATTGTTATTTACAAAATACAATAAGAAAAATTATTGTATAAAAATATGTTTCGTCTCGAGTCTCTTTTTGAATAACCTTTTGATTTATATTATTGATGTTGCTGATATCTGTTTAAGCTCTGTAGAACATATATATGTTGTGCACGCAGTTTCTCATGTTCTCTGATATAGTTGCATTCATTCAAATGTGGGACTAGCAGCCTACAAGTACTGCGTAGCACACTTAAAACTTCAAGCTTATATTCCACTAACATTGCACATTAATGTGACCTTATTTTTTTGAACTACGAAAAACGTTGGTGTGCACCGCAAATTAGATTCTTCCCAAGAATATGCGAGGAATACTGCTTGCTCTACGTGAAGCTTTCCAGACGTCTTCTTGGGAATGTTTGAGAATACCAAAAAGTCGGGAAAGTACGTGCAGGTGAAGGAGGAGCTTTATTATTGTATTGCCCCAGATGAAGAGTATAAAAGTACCTGACTAGAAACCTGATTCATTGCATGGCTATCATGATAGCGACACACGTTTAAATGAGATAAATAGTTTAAGGAAGTGACGTTGCGAACGATAGATAAGATGAACGCCAAAAAGAGAAAGACAGTAATGGAGGAAGAAAAAGAGAGAGAAAATGGAAAGATAGAGACTGTGAAAGTGATTCACACTGGTGCTGGGCAATGTGCACGGGTGCCAAGCAATGTTGCATTTTCTTTTTCAACTTTGTGGTAATATTTGCAAAAAGTAAAAATGATTGTTGAATGGCCGGCGTCGAGGATGCTTCAAAATAAACTAACCACCAGTAAAAATTTGCCACCGCCAATGTAAAATTGCCAAGTACTGGTGCAATTTGCATGATCTGGCCCAAAGAAAGAGAGAGAGACGGAGAGATAGATAGAGAGAGTGAGAGAGAGAGAAAGAGAGAGAGAGAGAGAGAGAGAGAGAGAGAGAGAGAGAGAGAGAGAGACTCTCTGAAACGATTTCTAGTGAACTGTTAAACACATGTTTCAACATTTTAAGCTCTCGGGTTCCTTTATACAGACTTGAAGAATAGGTGACAAGGAGTATCACATTAAACAATAATAAAACCCTGTAACAGGAGCCAGCAGTGGATATTCCTAATAAAAATATACACTGCTCTCCTCAAACGGCGCGTGGGAGCAGTTCCAGTAGCTCCTCTGTGCAGCCCCCTAGGTGATGAGAGGGCAGGAAGCGTGGGTTTCTCGCGCATTCCTCCGGATACCACTACACAAACATCTCTGGCCATATATCATACTCGAATCTGCAATGTGCCGTCATCCTTGCAGAGGTGGCTTCAACACATGCCTAGGACAACGCCATCAGATACAGCCTGCAGAGGACGGCCGGCTATAGCAAGCATTAGCAGGCTGAAAATTCATAGTTTGGTGTCTTACCGGAAAGAACTGTAAATACAGACAGTGAAGGAAACCTCTGGAACAAATTGTTTAATAGCAGAAAAAGTAGCAACGACTTGTTCTCAATAATTTCGCGTAACAGCCGAGAAACACGGGCAAGTTAGGCCCCAAAGAAAGGCCCACTCTTATTTGTACATTGTATGAAACTGAGAAGTGGCCGTAGAAGAGGTAAAAGGGAAGCCAGGTGCTGAGAAAACGCGAGATATCATTGTACTGTGGTAAAGGGCCAAAGAAAGACCTACTCTTATTGGGGCTTATTTACAAGCCCCTTGCGCCAAGCGTACATCACTTTTTCCCATATTCCCCATGTGACTGCAGCCGTCTTCGGGTGACACACAATGCATGTGCCGCAAACCCTCTCCCTCCTATAATTTTCCTGCGCCTCACCCTCATGGTCTCTCTGGCAAGAGCCGGGGGAGTTAAATGGTGGGTGGCTTATGGCAGTCTTCTATTAGAAGGAATGACAACGTTAGCCCCCCTCCCTGCAAGGTACAGTAAGGCCCTCCCTCACAACTCCGTGCCATCCTTCTTCTCCACCATCCACCTTCAGGAGACTCAAAGAATCGAGCTATACCACAGATTATGCTCTAAATTCAGACTACCGATCTCTTCATCAGATCTCCTCTACAGATCTCTTCATCAGATCTCTTCATCAGATGAAACAGAAAGTGCAGACAGTGACTTCACACAACAGGACTACCTCTCAAGTTACAGTGTGAATGCACGTGCCCTCTGCCAACAGCGATATACCTCAGGTTATATTGCTTCTTTTTCACGACTACTTAAATGTCACTTTGACCAACGAGTGACTTGTGCCGGATTGATCCAAAATCCGCACTGTTCTAAGAAAACTGTATATGAACCTCTGCCTCAGGGAAAGGTCTGGTGAATCAGGTGGTTTTCAATAGTCAGATTTCAAAAGCCACATGTCACTTGGGTTGCTATGATTACTATTATTATGAATCAATATGCACAATCTTCCCCCAGCTGTATATACGTTTCGCTCATATTTTCGCGTCTTCGAATCTTTCTCCCACATTACATGTCCTCTGCAACCCCGGAAGTTAGTTGTACACTTGGTAACTACCAATACATTGGAGTGGTGTGTGCTAGGTGCAGCATTATTGCACCATTCTGATTTCATGGTATTGCCATCTGTTTCCCTCTCATTGGTGTGTGAATTCAAGCTATACAATCTTTGCACAAGGTTCTATGATTGTTCCCTCACAGTTCCACAATTGATCCCTTAGTGGAACAGTCCAGCCCGAACTGCTAAGCCAAGTCCTCCCTACACCGGAAACAAGCATTAAAAGACTGGTTTCGGTGTTTCACCCCTCTTCAGCTGTCTTATGTATTGGTTTCACCTTAGCACTGTGTTAAGTTGGCATGTGTTAGTTAGAGTTTTAAAAGCCATTTTTCCTTTCCTGCTGCCTCTGCACACAACACATTTGCTTTTCGCCTAGTGAGGTATTTTGCTTTACACGAGAATAACATGTTTGCTTATAATATCAGTCTTGCTTGGTAAGCTATGTCTGTACAGTGGGTGCCAAGGCCTTCAATGTTATCTCAACACAGCGCTTATTGTTTGAATTGATCAGCGCACAGAGTAGACATAATATGGATGCAGCTGTGGCCAACTTTGGTTTTAGGCGCTAATGATATTGCACTGCGTAAGGCAGGAGACCCACACTTGATGAATATCCGTATGCAAAGCGTTGGTGTAGGAGATGATGTGATCCATTTCCACTAAACCTAAAGGTATGGGCCCGCCCTTTTAAACCCACAGAGTCCTTCTGTATATATAATATAATATACTAGCTAGGGAGGGTAAACTGAGGTTCTATTTAGACTTGTTTCCTTTGGCGTTTTAACATGCTTTCTCCCTTTGTATTTTATGGAATAGTAACCATGTTTTTAACCTTGATCTTTGTAATATGTTTGCTTGTATTAGCTAAGATACTGCGTTTGAGTATACTGCATTAGAAATAAACATTTCAAACTTGCACGTGTCCTCATTGACTCCTCGTTCTGGATTGCTATGTTAGTATAACGAAAAAGTGTTCATGTGTTCCACGTTTCCTGAGGTGTTCTAAGTCCATGTTCTGGGTTGTCTAAATCATTGGGGTTTTATAAGTACCAATGAGACACTGATTGCTAGTCTGGTAGGGGATTTTGGATACTATGGTGAGTTTTGGCACACCCTAATTCACTGAGGTTCTAAGTCTCTTTGCACAGTTCTGTATAGGAGCAGAAATCCCTGCTACACAGCCAGAATAGCTTGAATCCAGTGGCACAGTGAGCCCGGGACCCACGTCTGGGCATACCCGGCACACTTATGGCGATGAAGCAAAAGACACACAATTGATGGACAGAATGCAGAACAAATCAAAACATTCACCCCAAGTCAAGAGATCTGGGTTAAATCCATCATTCTTTTGCTCACCATGCCACCCCAGTTTAGACCTCGCCATATGCAAATCATTCTTGACCCTGTGCCTCATGGGAGCAGTCCAGCCCGAACTACTAAGACAAGTCCTCCCTGGACCGGAAACAAGCATCCTAGAACCGGTTTTGGGGTTTCACCCCTCTTCAGCCAGGATAGATTGAATCCAGTGGCACAGTGAGCCCGGGACCCACGTCTGGGCATACCCGGCGCACTTAGGTCGAGGAAGCAAAAGACACACAATTGATGGACGAAATGCAGAACAAATCAAAACATTCACGCCCAGTCAAGAGATCTGGGTTAAATCCTAGGACGCTTGTTTCCAGTCCAGGGTGGACCTGGCCTGGCAGTTCGGGCTGGACTGTTCCCATTGGGTGCAGGGTCAAGACTGATTTGCATATGGCTAGGTCCAAACTGGAATGGCATGGTGAGCAAAAAAACTATGGATTTAGGCCCAGATCTCTGTACTGGTGTGAATGTATGACATTGTTCTACATTCTGTCCATCAATTATTCTTTTTGCATTTGTCACCCCGAGTGGGACGGGTATGCTCAGATGGGAGTCCCATGCTCTCCATGTCATTGGTGTCAAGCTATTCTGGCTGATGTGGGCTGAAAGCCCGAAACCGGTCCTAGAATGCTTGTTTCCAGTCCAGGGAGGACCTAGCCTGGCAGTTCAGGCTGGACTGTTTCCATTGGGTGCAGGGTCAAGACTGATTTGCATATGGCTGGGTCCAAACTGGAATGGCGTGGTGAGCAAAAAAACAATGGATTTAGGCCCATATCTCAGTACTGGGGTGAATGTATGACATTGTTCTGCATTCTGTCCATCAATTGTTCTTTTTGCATATCCTTAAGGCAGCATGTCTTGAAGAGACAGCACAAGTGCTGCCTAGGTGAGACTTAAAAAAGTATTTTTCAGAAGAAGTCACCTTTGACATTGAGCACTTGAATAACCTTAGTAAATGATTGGAAGATTCTAATGTCCTGGTTAAGACCCTGGCGGAGAGGGTACTCCGTCAAGTGTGACGGAGTACCCTCTCTGCCAAAGCAATGTTCGGTATGCCCCATTTACAGTTGAGTGCAACTTCAGTAAAAAGATGGTGGGGACTACTCCATCACCACCACCTTCTTGCAGCTCCAATGGCACAACAGAGTAAGGGCTGCCAGAGGTTTGGCCATTTTTCCACCCACTTCGTTTAGAGTAGATGAACAGCTTTAAAATGACCCCGTTTCAATGCAATTATAGGAACTGCCATGACATTGATTCCTAGAAATGCAAGAGAAGTCCACTGGGCCAGTGGACATCTATAAATTTAGCAGCAACAGTACCCTTGACATGACGAGAGTAAAGTACACCACCATGACGACAGTACTAGATCCGTACCCCAAATTCTTAATCAGGTCCTAAGTATAAATCCAATTCAGAAAAATGATCATCCTCTCTAAATTGGTATGAGGAAGTCATGCAATGTAAGCAAGAATCTCAGGTGCAGGGATTGAAAGACACCTATGAGAAGATGACATGTCTAATTAGTTACTTTATGTACAGGGGTAGGTCTTGTTCACCCATTGCACCCCCTCATCTACATATGTTTACCAAATCACCAGTGAGAATTCATCAGTGGTAGAAGAAAAGGAGGAGGATATGTTAAGTGTTATATATTTCGCCACACCAGCAGGAGATGCTGGAGGTGTACTGCAAGGTGCTCTTGAGGACAAAGTAGCATCTGTCTGTGGGACAGCAGGAGGGGTACAGGCAAATTGAGAGCAAGTGTGTGAAGCAAGTGAAGTGACTGCAGCAAGCAACAGTGTGACTCTCGCAAGGACAAGAGGAGAAGCTGACACAATGACACCACACTTGCTGCCCTGAATACAGTTTTGCTCAATGACTCACCTTCCTGAACAGCACATAAGAGTGGTTGGACATGTAGCCAAACTATCATTCAAGAGGGAATAAGACGGACAGCAGGGCAGTAATGCACCTAACCCAATGCCCTTCTGCTCCTACAAGAATACTCAGTCCCTGGGATAGGGATCATTATCACTATCAATGATCTCTGGTACCTGGCCAAGCCAGTAAATATAAAAAAAATCAGTTCTCTATTATATGGGATAGTCATCAAATGTTTCATGAAGAATTGCAGACTGTGCTTAAATACTATAAACCTAACTCAAGTGATACCAATCAATTATCATGCAGTATAATGCCAAGTGAAGTGAAAGATTGCTTATTAGAGAAGGATAATTGGCCACAACAAGCACCCATTGATGCAGCTGCTCTTATTGCTGCTGGAGATGCACCATTGAATCTTGTTAATGATGTACGTCCCGTCAAAATTGAATGGACAAGAATTAATAATTGTAATCAGAGGGGGTGTGGCCAAATGCTGAGGAAGATGGCCGTTTTCTGAAGCAGCTCCCATCACCTGCTTCATTTATCTACTATCATCTATTCAAATATCCTCTTGCCACAACAGCAGAACCTGATCCCTGAGTCCCGCATACCGTGCGACAGCCATCACTGAAATTGTTTGGGAATAAAATCTAACCTAAGTTGAGAAATAACAGTGAGGCCTGAGAGATGTGGCGATGTGTGGCCTCAAGTCCATAGGCGGCGAGGGAGTAGGAGTGCGGGTGGAGGCGGTCTCCATTCAATGCTGAACTACTCCCATCTAGGGACGGTCCCCACAGTGGAGGGTGGTACAGTGACACTGCCTAGGGGCAGACATCGGCAGCGGCTTGGGATTCAGTAATGACCCAGTGGTGGGGCGCACTGAAAGAGGTCCAGCTGGGCCTCAGTTTTCAACGATCAGCCCAGAGATAAGTGATAGAACCACCGGGGATTGGTGATCCTGCATTTCCCCACAACGGTACTGATGCTGCCACCTGCTAGATTGGGAGTAGTGCGGAGTGCTGGTCATACCGATTGCCCCACTGCAATACTAGAAGCAGCACCCCGCTGGCACAACCAAGCTCATCCTGGGACGGCCCCTGTATGAGGTGCCTATTGCTGTGGCGCCGCATGAAGGGCACAGTCTGTAGCCCCCCTTTCCTTTATATTTTACTCCCAAATAGCCAGCATCCATGCCCATTACCAATGGGTTGGACACAAGGACTTGGATGCAGCGCTCAGACCAACATGCCTCCCGAGCAGAGGCTGTTGCTGGTAACCATCTGTTTCCTCTCTCAGTGACACTCTCCCCAGGTGACAAAAATAACTTTGAATGTGATGACAGGGAAGAGGCCTCACCGGCCACTCATAATAGGGGCGCACAACAGGTAGCTATCATGATGCAGTATTCCTGGTAACAACATATGGTACTACAGTGATTCCTGCTGCTTCGGGAGCTTTCCACTGCAACCCTGTTGCCGTCTTTTATTGGGTGAGGTCGAGCTCATGACACGGTTTTTCTGATTATTGACCAACATAGACAGGGGTGCTCTCTCACTCTTGCCTCCACCTGGTCGGTGACCTGCCATTCTGGTGTACAGTCTTGGTGGGACAATTTAGTCTTCATGGAACCCGCAGTAAGAGGCAAAGTGCATATCAACAGTGAATCATACCGTACAGGAGGAGCTCTCTGACAAGACAGGGGGGAGGAGACAAGAAACCGGACAAGCCACAGGGAGATTTGCCTCTGGCTCTCTGACAGTCAGTGGAAAGTACTGTAGCACCCCACTTACATATCAAGATGCTGACAAGTGTGCCAGGGAGGAATCCAGAGTTACTCACTAGCGATGACTGACGGCAAGAGAACACACATTGTCCATCAGACTAAACTGGACAAATGTACCCAGCTGAGAGACTCTGCCATTGCACCATTGGCGGTGGGACAGCAAGCTCAGGTAGCCCAAGCCCCTCTGACAGAAGAAACACCCACCCTCACAGACATAATGGCAGCAATACAAGGAATCCGAGCAGCTCTTGAAGGCAAAATAGGCTCAGGGCCCGATTATGAGTTTGGCAGTCTTTTGGCCAAACTGCCACAGCAGAGGTCCAAAACGCTAAGTTAGCTGTGTTCTGCCTGCCATATTACGATGCATGGAGGTTGAGGGGGAGATTGCCACAACGGAGTGCTCCGCGCCTGCAATGCGGTGGACTGCAATGCTGGCGATTTGTACCCTGACGCCATGAGGGTGGCGTATTGCCGCCAAGCAAATTGAGAAAATACATTAGTACTGGTGAGCCCCTTGCTGCGGTTACCTGCAGGCGGGAAACCATTGTGGTTCACGATCAGCAAAGCAACTGAACAGTAGCCATTGGATGGCCACAAATACAACACACCTGGTGTTCATTGGCCAATTGAAGACACCTGCATAGCACACTATAAAATATATCCCATTTCAGACCATGGTCCTTTGCCACTCCACAGCTCCAGAGCATTTGCGAGGCAAATCTGGTACAGAGAAGACAGGCTATTTTCTTTCCATTACTTGTCACTCTCCACACATTTTTCCTGTTATTTTACTTTTTCTCCTGAATGCAATTGGTTGTACTGTTAGTTCCTTCATTTTTTGATAATGGTCAGACCCCAAAATCCAAGGTTTTCAACAGTTGTCAGTCATGGTGGATGAAATCATTAGAGTAAAGCCACATCTGTTTGAAGCCCAAGTCCAAAATACTGCTATCACTCAGAAAAGGGAAATGTGGGACAGAATAATCCTCAAAGTGAAAGCTGTAGCTACCATACCACGCACGTAGGGGGAAATTAGGACGAGGTGAAACGACCTGAGGTTGAAGGTGCATAACCTGGCCAACAAGCATCACCTGGGGGCCCAGAGGACTGGTGGTGGTCCTTTCAATATACTCGGGGGAAAAATCCCCTGGGAGGAGAAGGTCTTGGCCATCCTACACACTGAAAGCTTGCATGGAACACCTGGAGGAGCAGAGTCTGGTAAGTGACACTTTACAAACTCAAATGAAACCTAAATTACCAGCATGTTTACAACCAGCTCTTAACAATGTGATTTCCACATATTTCCCTAACGTCCAATCAGCAAAGTATCAGCATCAGAGATGTGAAATTGTCTGTGTGAATGTTTAGTGTCACATTTAGGGTTTGTTGCATCAATCTCCACACCATGGCACATGATGGAATGATGTATGTAAGTGTTGTATGAAATATAATATCCCCTGAAACATCTTATCTGCTCCAATGTAAAGGTATGGGCCATACTAACTGCATAATGTCAACAGGTATGTCACACTAACCAGCAACATAGTGTAGACAAGTTGGGTTAGAAATGACTACAACTACCATGATGCCCTGTTTCAGTTACCCAAAGCAAGATTAAAATGTGCTTTTGCAGATTGTCACATGTCTCACAAGTAACAACTGATCTTCAATTTTAATGGAGTGAGCAATCTACATCCAACGGTCTCCTCAGAAACATGTCACTATACTGTCCTGTATGTTGCCATGGTCACAGCATCTGAAACAATTGATGGCATGAGTGACCCACAACAGGTGTGTTTACCCAAGATAGAAAATCATAAACCTGAATAAAAATATTTTAATTGGCAGGTGACCCTGGAATGGTTAGATTCACATGTCACATCTCCACTGTATTTGATAGAATGGTTTATAGATGGCATGTATACCTACTAATCTATCTGGCTACAAATCAGAACATGGTATCAGCTGCGAATAAGAAAGACATGTATGGAATCTGATAATGTTTGCTTAACATGTGCATTACCACAGGTTTTACTAACAGTGTCACAAGATTTGCTGGTAAATGTCACACAGATTTATCAGCCAGAGAAAGCGGTCCCAGCTCTTCCTTAAAGTAGGAATGCAACATCAATTACACCAATAGACAACGGCATGGCAGTACTACACTTTTGATATCGAACCATCAATCCAATACACTGTTCCACTATCTGATGGAATGTCACCACCAAATGTCAATGGTGTGCCACTAGACGTATGTCCCACAATGATGAGACACATCAACAGCTACACACATGTTACATACAATAAAGATTTAGGCAATGTGAAGGGAGTTTGGCATGAATAGGTCACGCTATCACAGGTGTTTTGCATTTATGATGGCACACATATTGCATTAAACCCTACACATGACAAGGGATAAGTCCAATGGTTACCCCAGATCTCCCATCCAATCACTGTGCATGGTGCCTTGGTAAAGTATTTGTACACCCAAAGTCTGTGTGTGTAGCCTGGCTGAAGAAGGGTAACATACGTGTGATAGAACTGCCAGGCCAGGTCCTCCCTGGACCGGAAACAAGCATCCTGGAACCGGTTTCAGGGTATGTCACCCTTCTTCAGCCAGGCTAGCTTGAATCCAGTGGCACAGTGAGCAAGGGACCCACGTCTGGGAATACCCATCCCACTTAGAGCAAAAAGTGTTACAGCAAACAAATGATGGATAGAATGCTGACAATGCAAACATTCTTGCTCAGTCAGAAAATCTGGGTAAATCCATTGTTCTTTTGCCCACTACGCCACCCCAGTTTGGACCCAGCCATATAAAATCAGTCTTGACCCTGTGCCCCATGGGAACAGTCCAGACCGAACTGCCAGGTCAGGTCCTCCCTGGACCCGAAATAAGCATTCCTGAGACCGGTTTCAGGGTATGTCACCCTTCTTCAGCCAGGCTAGCTTGAATCCAGTGGCACAGTGATCAAGGGACCTACGTCTGGGCATACCCATCCCACTTAAGGCAAAAAGTGTTACAGCAAACAAATGATGGACAGAATGCTGACAATGCAAACATTCTCGCCCAGTCAACAGATCTGGGTTAAATCCATTGTTCTTTTACCCACTACGCCACCCCAGTTGGACCCAGCCATATGCAAATTAGTCTTGACCCTGTGCCCCTCTGGGAACTGTTAAAATCTGGTTTGCGATGTCAACATAATCGGCGCCACCTTGTCCCCACTCAGGCCCGTACGCTCTAGTAAGCAGCAGCCATTTTGGAAGCGCCATGGCCCCTCTGCCCCTCGCCGATCACTAGCGCGTCCCCCTGGTGCTGCGCACACCCCCCGCACTCTCTGACCACCCCCGCTCTCCTGTGCATTGACCTTACACCCCTCCCCAGCGCGACCCGACCTCGGAAGCGACCCCCCCCCCGGCCAACACCTCCCCGGCCTTTGATGAACCCCCTTCCTCTGCCCTGCCCCGCTCCCAAGCCACCACCTGGCCCTACAGCTGCCATTTATTGGCCCCCTTCCTGTAAGCAGTTGCCCTGATTCAAAGGATCTCCGACTAATCAAAGGCCTCCCACCCCGTGCGATCCGATCAGATACACCCGTTCCGAGAATCGACAGAGTATCCTGCTGTGGAATAGCCATCACTTTCTGTAGATATGTATGGGAACGAGCTTGAAGTGGGGATTCCAAGGATGTCTTTCTGTACATCAAAGTCTTAACAAGAATGTGTCACGTGTAATAAAGCAATAAACCTGTGTATAAGAGGCCAGGCCTCAGAGATGTGGTTAGAGCACCTCCCGAAGACATTCTTTGTGCGTGTCCGAAATGACAGGCTCTCCTCATGAGAAATAAACCCTGTTCTTGCATTCCAGCTTCCAGCGCCTGTCTCTTTATTTGGTACTATTTGCTTTGGGAAATTAGAGGCGTCCTTGCCCCAACAGCCTGGGTATTCGGTAGTAACTGGCTGCTTTTCCTCAATTGGCGTCCCAACGCGGGGCCCATCAGCGACATGTGAGTTCAGTAAGAGAGGTCTTGACGACGGGGTGAACGTCTAAACGATTGGAGTATACCTGCCTGGAGAGGACCCTCGTCTGGCTGCCGATCGAGTGAACTTCACCGATTCTGAACGGACCTCTCTTGAGTGACCTGCTGTCCTGACTGGGACCCCACAGGAGTGCTACGGTAAAACTGGAATAAGAGGACGATCGGGCGCTGGAAGGGGAAGGCGAAGAACTGTCCACGTGGTCCGGGTAAGGTTAAGTAGGACGTTTTATACGTCTGATTGGCAGGATGGTTTCATCCACCTGATTGACTATTTGATTGATTGTTTGTATCGGAATTGTTTGAAAATACTAGTATTATTCGTTGATTGGTTCGTTTAGCCTTGGTCGCTACTTGATACATTGGTTCTCTTTGGAGATTCTCTGTCTGCAAACGGAGAAGAATACAAAGATTCTCTCTTCCTTTGCAGGTAGTGAAGGGTAGGTAACGCGGACCTTTGTCCCCCGTTGTAACTCGTCGTGCCTATCTCTTTCTCACCATTTGATTGTTTGATTGTCTGAACACTGGTTGTTTGATATTGGTTCTTTGGAGGTATTCTCTGCTTACAAATAACGTGGAATAGAGATATTCTGTCTAGTCTTTGCAAGCAGTGAAAAGATAGGTAGTGCGGACCTTTGTCCCCCCTTTTGTAATCTGTCATGCCTATCTTCTCCCCACTGATTGGTAATTGGTTCTACCCGGACCGTTTATTAGAGGTTGATCATCCGGCTCCACCGGAGGGCACCCCTAATAAAAAGGACATGCATATAAAATACGGATTAGCCGCTGTATCTTTCTAGCAAACTATGACATAAAAATCGCTAAGAAAAACGAAAGGAATCGAACAAAATCAGTAGGCCACTGATAGGATCCTTTTGACCCTGCTAAAACAAGAAACACTAGGAAATAGCCCTTCGCGAAAAGTATGAAACTAAGGGGAGGAGCCAAGTTCGCAATCGAGATAGCCACAAGGTAGCTCGGCTCCGTCGCTCTCGCTGCCTAAGCATGTCTGCCCTACCACCCACCCCGCCCAATAGACGACAAACCCTATACAAATACAATGAAAGTCTGCTGATACCCACTATCGGCGTCGCCAGATTGGGCTAGATCACGCACAATTGGGCTATGTCTTTTTCTGGTTATGCAGTAACATCTTTGTGCTCGTTGCCAGATTACAAATATATACAGCACTCCAGCAAAGTAGTATGATTAAAACGCTTTAATAACTTATAGATATATACAACACTCCAATGAAGTAAACACGTTAAAACACTCTTTTTAAACAACTATTTACATGGCAGCCTGCTGCAACATCCATCCCAAAGCATTCACCGTCCGCTTGACACTGTCCCTGTCCCTCCTTCCTCGGAGTAGCAACATTGGGCTGCTTTGGGCTGTCTTTTAGTCGGCTTTGGGATATAAAAAAAGCCTACAAACTCCATCGGCCTGTGAGGCGGCATCAGTGGCGGACCGTTGTGCGAATAGGCCGGAGACAGCACAACGCGCCGAGATCCGGACGGCACCGAGGTGGTGTCCAGCAAGTTGTTGCACTGGTCTGGCCATCCTGCAATGCTGCGCTGAAAGACGGTGTGGGGTGCCCTGGGGGGGGGGGCGATGCGAACGGGCCCCCCCCCCGCCTCCCCAGGTGGAGGCTCCTCAGTTGCAGTGGGGCGCCCCTTAGCGTTTCACCCTCCGAACAGCTGCAGTAGGACAGCCATTAACGTCTCACCTGCCGGACGGCTGCACCAAGATTGCCGTTAACGTCCCACTCAAGTGGGCCCCCACAGTTGGGTTGTCGGGGGACCCACTCCGGTGGCCATGGTGGAAGGCTGCTGCTGCCACAGGACTCTCAAAATGGCGGCCGGCTCTTCGGATTCGGGCCTGGTCCACTAAGATGGCTCTGGGCTACCCTGGAACTCGGAGGCTTGCCTGCTCGGGCATGGGCCCCACCCTTGAAGACGTCCTATCAGTTTTGCAGATTCTAAGGGAGTCATTGGCCCTCGACTCCCGCGGACTTCCGGTGGGGGCAACCGCCACTATTGCTCGATCATTCCACATCGATTTGTCTTTGCCCCGGGCGGCAGCCACCTTGTCCCCATTTGGTGCCGCGAGAGAGGCTGATTCAGGGCGTCGGCAGAGGGACACGCCTGTTGTCCCGCTCTCCGGAAGGACCACGGCGTTGCTGCGAGATGGCGGTGCTCTCATGCTGACGCCAGCTTCTGTTTGAATTACCAAGAGACACTGTAGACTACCAACTCGATCAGTTCCGGCGGAACCCCAGCGTGACCCGGTAGGGAAGACTTTGCTTTCCCCACCTTTGAGTCACGGTTCATGCTGTCTGTTTTTTCTGTTGGCGTTAATGAAATTTTTGAAACTACCGAAAGGGGTTCTGGTCTAACCACTAGTCATTGGAGACATTTGGACTGTACCCTGGACCCGCCCGACCTCACCCCAAAATGACGCTGATGTAGGCGAGACTTACAACTCCTTATGACGTTCCAGTTACTTGGCATTTATGTTAAGGGATATATATATATACGGTCTTTTTGCACATAGCGGGGGGGTACTGACTGGGCATGCGAACAATCTTATTGATGCTGGTCTTTTCATTATTGATTATTTTTATTGTCGCGTTAAAGTAGTGTTGTTCATGATACTCGACGCCTCCTGCACCGTGGCCGGCCTATACGGTTGTAGACCTGTATTTGTATACTGACCTTTTACAATAAAGGGTTTTCGAAGGAATTATGGAATCAGCGTCATAACAATCGTCTAGGTTGGTAAGGTTTTGATTTATGGCTGTTATTCCCAAACAATAGAAGACAGATAATGCAGACCCTTTGCCTGAATTTTGGATTGATTTTTTTTTGTATTCGTCACACCTGTTTTTTTTCCAGAATTGTTAGAAAATGGTCGACTGTAGCTTAAGGTATCTACCGAATGTAAGGTGTGGTATTTTGTCCCATAAAATACGACTAATTGAGAAACAAATACACAAAGAGGGAACTCGAATTTAGGGACAAACAAAATGAAGCATTTTGGTATAATAAGAAGGGAAGGATATGTTACACAGAAAAATAATGCGAAAAGGATAGCCAAGATCTGTTGTATCACACGTTCCTGCAGCTAGTCTGGTACGTGGTAAGTAGAAGCTTTTTCGTGTTTGCGCGCGCTGATGTGCTCTGAATGCTGCACCCCCCCCCTTCTTTTCTCCTCTGTAGGTTACATCGGAGTTCCGACTGAAGAATGGAGTGGACATGGACCGCACCGTGCTCCATGTAGGGAAAGACATAGACAAGCGCTGTGAGATATTGCATGGAGTGCAGACCATCACTGGGAACGTGAAAATTGTATGGTGTGACTGTGCGTACGTGCCCTGATTGTATGGTATGAATGTGTATGTATTGCATATGCCCGAGTCGTTGGAGAGAACGTCTTTGTATGACTGAAATGCTGGTCTACCGATCAAGGGGATGGGGAAATAAGCCCGAATATGGTAACTCCTCGTCTGAAGAAACGACTCTCCCTCAGTCCAGGAGTTAGGGATATTGGCATGTTTTAGATTCACCACATAGAAAATAAGAGTTGTACCACTGAACGTCCGACCGATACCCCTCCTCTGCCCCGGTTTTGATCACCGCCTGCCCAGAGGTTGGAAGGCTCCACCGTGACTATAAGCACGACTGGACTAATGTCCGACCGGAAAAAGAGGAGTAAGTATTTTTTGAAATGAGGCCTCCAACAAAATTGCCCAGAAAGGGAGGGCAGTGAAAAGTCCGCCCCCCCCCCCCAAATGAATTACGGAGAATACTGAAAATACGCAGCACGCATAGAAAAAGGAAAGGAAAAGAAAGGTCCCCTTACCCAAAATAGCTCTGTGTCTTCGTCTTAGATTTCTGCGTTTGATGTATGTACTGTCACACCCTATCCGGTATTTGTGTGTACGTGAACGTTGAATTTATGTTTTCCCTCAGCTTGTGTTCTTGTACGTAAACCTGACCCGTGTTGCTCTATGTTGTGTGTGCACCAAGTAGCCTATTATCGTACACGTCTATCTCTCTCTCTCTCTCTCTCTCTCGTTTTATGTCGTACGTGTACCAAATAGCCTACTTGATGCGCACGTCTCTCTCTCTCTCTCTCTCTCTCTCTCTCTCTTTCTTTCTTCCTCGCTGAAGGCCCCCTTGCCCTCTTTTAAATAAATGACGACACTGTACCTCCTCGGTATATGTATAATTGGCTTAAACTCGACAGGGTTCGAACAAATTAACAGAAGCAAAACGACCGTATTTTGCCACACTACTACCTCTCCTTTCTGTAAAATGATGGAACTTAATTGGCTGAGAAAGAAAGGACAGGTAAGACGACTGATGTCCCCCAATCTGGCCCTTATAACGGAAACTATACGTCAGTGGTTTTTGTTGTTTTAGGGCTCTAACAACCCCACCTCCATCGCTCAGATTGCCCCACCCATTGCCCAAAAGTAGAATGTCTAAACACCCCCGTTCCTCCAGAATAGTACCAGTTCTGTACTAGCCGTCCCTGGATATTTTAAGAAATAGCTGATGACCTTGTTTTTGAAGATGCATCGCTTAAAACTGATAAAGGTTAACAATTGTCTCCAGCAAGAAAAATGTTTAGCTTGTGTTCCTCCCCGAACAGATACTTGTGAGCCCATGACAGTAGCACCTCGCACTTTTTCATAAACTTAGCAGTCCCTGGAGAAAAATATGAATCAACAAGGCTTGTGTTAGAAAGATGAGTCTCTACCGGAGAAGCCGGTTCGAATTTTGATAGACCAGGTAGTTGATAGATGTCAGACTTCCTGCCACGTTTGTAAAGTACAGGAATCAACACCTAGCAGACCTGATGATGGAAATTTGCAGGAGCACTCGCAAACCTGCATCACAGCAATGATTTATGAGTTAGTAGCATACACCGATGTAAGAGTTAATAGACATCCACCATAGAGTGACCGATAAACGTTTCCCCAACTACTTGGGGTTGGGAGAGAGAATGAAGTATGTAAACGTCTTCCCTACCAGTTCCCTAAGATTTGTTTTTTACTTATTCAAAGATAACATGCGGTCATCGGAGGAGAGGGGTCGGACGTGACGCACAGCCTGGCTGCGGATCGTGGAACATCTATGGCCTCGACCAAGGGGGAGCCACGGAGCAAAGAGATGCGGGACGAGGCACCATTCTCAGCATGGAAAGTGATAGAAAGAAGGGCTATCCAGACGCCCCCTGCTCATTGATCAGCTCGTGCCTGAAGTCCCAGCCCGTTGAGCCCGATTGATGGGCTCATTGCTAAAAGGTTCTGCTCTCCTTGGTCCGCCTTTGATCCGATCCCACTCCACTCCCTCTTCCCTCGGCCTCCCAAAGCACGCCCCTATCCCCCCCACCCCCTTTCATATGGGATTTCGAACTTGACTTGACGAAAGAAGAACGAAATGCGGGTACCCTGTCTAAAGGTACCTATCATAAGATTAGTTAGAGAACAGGATGAAACAGGACTGTGATCCGAGAGCAAAGAATGGTCACACCCTGCAATGTGAAAATCTGGATTCGAGCTGGACCATAGCTCCACCGCCAGTGCTCAACAGTGCCAACGAAAGAAGAAGAACAATGAGAGCCTACCAGTGATGGCTCGCTGTAATAGGAAACTGGAAAGAAGAACTTCCTTTTGGACATTACCCCCCCCCCCCCTCTGACTGTAACTCAGGTCGAGTTGAATTGCTCTCCCAACCACTTTCGTATTGACTATCTTCAAATCAAGTTTTCGAGATATTACATCGGTCACTTCCAACTGTACACTGATGGTTAAGAAACATTAACTTTGTATAATGACAATTGTATAACATCAGCCGTACACATGAATATGCTGTCTAGTTTGATCCACACTAAGTCTAGGCCTTAAGTAATGTACGTAATATCCCTTGTTCTGCCAGAACGTTTTTATGATATCATGTTTGTGTTCAAGCGAGCTTCCCTCCTCCTATCTCCGGGTCTGACATACGATGCAGCTGATGTAATTTTGTATGCACTACCTCCTCGCCTATCACATCAACTACATGTAATTATGTACAATTCTGTCAGATTATTTCTGTCTGTCCCAAAACTCTGTACTGTGAAGAGAGAACGCCTGAAATCATTTACGATGTCGAGGTTAAGAATTTAACGAAGGTGGATGTCGGCTAGACAAGCTGACTAGATATGTTGAAAAGGGAGGACTGTTAAAATCTGGTTTGCGATGTCTACATAATCGGCGCCACCTTGTCCCCACTCAGGCCCGTACGCTCTAGTAAGCAGCAGCCATTTTGGAAGCGCCATGGCCCCTCTGCCCCTCGCCGATCACCAGCGCGACCCGACCTCGGAAGCGACCCCCCCGGCCAACACCTTCCCGGCCTTTGTTAAACCCCCTTCCTCTGCCCTGCCCCGCTCCCAAGCTACCACCTGGCCCTACAGCTGCCATTTATTGGCCCCCTTCCTGTAAGCAGCTGCCCCGATTCAAAGGATCTCTGACTAATCAAAGGCCTCCCACCCCGTGCGATCCGATCAGATACACCCGTTCCGGGAATCGACAGAGTATCCTGCTGTGGAATAGCCATCACTTTCTGTAGATATGTATGGGAACGAGCTTGAAGTGGGGATTCCAAGGATGTCTTTCTGTACATCAAAGTCTTAACAAGAATGTGTCACGTGTAATAAAGCAATAAACCTGTGTATAAGAGGCCAGGCCTCAGAGATGTGGTTAGAGCACCTCCCGAAGACATTCTGTGTGCGTGTCCGAAATGACAGGCTCTCCTCATGAGAAATAAACCCTGTTCTTGCGTTCCAGCTCCCAGCGCCTGTCTCTTTATTTGGTACTATTTGCTTTGGGAAATTAGAGGCGTCCTTGCGCCAACAGCCTGGGTATTCGGTAGTAACTGGCTGCTTTTCCTCAGGAACAGTCCAGACCGAACTGCCAGGCCAAGTCCTCCCTGGACCGGAAACAAGCATCCTGGGACCGGTTTTAGGGTATGTCACCCTTCTTCGGCCAGGCTAGCTTGAATCCAATGGCACAGTGAACAAGGGACCCACCCCTGGGCATACCCATCCCACTTAGGGCGAAAAGTGTTACAGCAAACAAATGACAGAGCAGGCATGCTGCCGCATTTTGTACAATCCAGAGTTTCCTAAGTGTTTTTAGGTATACCTAGAGGGAGGAGCCACAGAAGTGGCTGTGTGACTGTATCCATGTGTGTATAGGTGTGTACTTGGCTGTATGGGTGTATAAGTGTGTGTGTTAGTAGCTGTGTGGGTGAGTGAGATGCGGCATGATTGGCTGTATTGGCGAGGGACTGCATGTGTCAGTGGCTGTATGGGTGTGTCAGTGGCTGTATGGGTGGCTCTATGGGTGGGTAAGTAGGTGTGTAGTGACTATATGGGTGAGTGGGTGTCTGAATGGCTGTATGAATGAGTCACTCAGTGTGTAAGTGGATGTATGCATGAGAGAATAGCTGTTTGAGTGCATGTTTGGTTAAGTGAGTTGGTGTGTGAGTGGCTGTAATGGAGAGTAAGTGTCTGTGTGAATGGCTGTATGGGTGAGCAAGCGGATATGTGAGTGTGTGTATGGCTGTGTTAATGCGCATTTAAGTGGTTGTGTCGATGTGTGAGTGTGTGAGTGCTTGTATGGGTGAGTGAGTAGGTGGCTGTGTTGAGAGGCTGTATGGGTGAGTGAGTGGCTATGTAGATAAATAAGTGCTTCATGAAGTGGTTCATGAGTAGCTGTATGGGTGAGTGTGTGGTTATGTGAGTGATTGTACGGGTGAGTGGCTGGTTGTATGAGTGGTTGTATGGCTGAGTAAATGCTTGTGTGAGTGGCTGTACAAGCGCATATGTGTGTGAGTGCATCTATGGAGGAGTGAGTGGGTCTGTGAATGGGTGCGTGTGTGTGTGTCTGTGTGTGGGTGCACAAGAGGCTGTATGGGTGTATGAGTGGTTGTGTGAGTGGTTCTGTGGATAATGTCATCAGTGATGTCATTTGAGATGTCATCAGTGTTACACATTCCCATCCATCTATATTGATCAGGATAAAGTCAATTAATGACAAACTTCTCCTGTTAAAAGTTGCCCTAGCAGTGCTATCTGAGGGAATGTGACCATTAGTAAAATGTAGCTGGTAGTTTATCAGTAGCTCAGAGAATAGTGGAATTAAAATTGCTCATAGCTGCCTCTGGGATACCTAAACTAAGGTCTTCCATTGCGACCTCATTATTAATGATTGCATTGGATGGCTGTGTTCTAAAATCTCCACCGATCAATAGCATATACTTTTCCCCTTTGCCCTCCTCTATCAACTTGTGAGTAACCGAATCCTTCCTAATACCATTGATGTAGAAAACAAAACCTCTGGGGACCACCTGGGTGGAATATAAACATTCACAATGTTAACCACCCTACCTACAGACCCGTTAACCAGATTCTCACATGTACATTAGAGAATAATTTAGCGACCCCAAATTACTCAATCCTGCATTTCAGCTTACACAACACTCAAACAGTAAGCCCTCCCAAAGGCTGACTCCTTCGAAGGCAAGTAGCCTGGATGCTGTTCTCAAGAAACCCATTTACACTGATTCCCTCAAGGGCCCATTTTTCTTTGAAGCAGCATCTATTATATTGTGCGACAAACTTCAGCCAGTCCTCATCCTTTGTTTTCCTGCCAAAGCATTCAATGTTCCATGATAGTACATACAAATGGTTGTAGCTAGACTGTGCCCGTAATACTGGCACTGTACAACGCAGTTAGAAGCGGAGCAGTAGACTCAGAGGGCTAGCTCTTCCAAACTGAATCAGAGTCCCATCTGGTCGGATCGCTAGGTTTAGTTGCCAGCGCTGCTGCTATCCATTTTCAGTCCAGAGGTGGCATGATAAGCAAAAAAACGATGGATTGGTTTGTTGCCGTCAGTAATTACCAGTGACTGAGAGTAGTTCTAGCATTCCATCTATCACTTGTTTTACTAAGTGAGATGCCCTAAGTAAGTGCCAATGATATGCCCAGACATGCGTCCTGTTCTCACTATGCCATAAAACTCCAGTGCACCCGACTGATGAGGCCGAAATAGGCTAAAACAGGTATGGGCTTTCTTGCGTGTTGATTCAGAGGGAACCTGGACTAGATGTTCGGGCTGGACTGTTACTATCAGAGCAGTATCAAAGCTGCTATGCTTATAGCTTGTTCCTGCTCAAGGTAGCATGGTAGGCAAAAGCACGGCAGCCTCGATTGCAGTGCAGGGTCATTACCAGTGGCTAAGATTAATCCGAGCAATCCACCCATTTTATTTTCCTGCTTTCAAAGAGACCACAAACAGCTCCAGTATGCACACTGTGCTTAAACAAAAACACACAAACCCTAAGAATATAGTCCATAAATATTACAAACTACTTTCCGATAGTCTGAGGCAGGTTAGATATTTTTTCCTTGTTGAGTGCAAAGCCTGTTAATTGTGTTTTTAACATGAGACCCCGCGATGTGGCAAATCATGTGCAACTAAAAGTAGTGTTCTGTGGCAAATCATATGCAACTAAAAGTAGTGTTCTGTGGCAAATCATGTGCAACTAAAAGTAGTGTTCTGTGGCAAATCATTTTTTTTTTTTTTTTGTAAAACAATTTTTATTGCAGAGTTCAATGTAAGTAGAACAACGTACTTGCATTATTTTGTTGCGGGACCTTCGGCCCGTAGGTTCCATCCGGTTATCAAGCACACAGCCGTACATCCCACATCCCGGAGGCCGGGCGGCGTTTCTCGTATTAATAGCATCTTGTAAACCCCATTGTTTAGTGCTGTCAACACAATTGGTCTACCGCTCCCTGCTTTTAATTTTCAGCCCCCTCCCCCAACTATCATGAGATGCTTATTTTGTCCTCTCTTATCGCTGTGGTTCTCCTCTCTCTCCCCACCCCCCTCCCTCCCCCCTGGCGTCTGTACCTGTGTCTGGTGTCGGAAGTTCCAGCTGTATTGGGAGCTCCAGGAATCTTAAGCCTAGTGATGTGTTCATGTGTCCGGTGTTGGTGCTGGGTTCGGGACCGCCTCCCCCAGGGTCCCTGGTTCTACAGCCTCTTCCTCCTCTTCGCTCTCCACTGCACTATCTCTGAGAGCCTGAACCAGGATTTCGCATGCCATTGCTGCTTCCTGAGCTTTCTCATCTGATCTACGTCGGGCCAGTTGGTACCTAATTGTGCTCTCCGCCGCAGCCCATTTCAGGAACTCGTTCAGCCATCGTCTGTGTGTCGGCGCCGCCCTTGATTTCCACCCTCTAGTTAGCTCCCTCTTTGCAATAAGTAAGCCCATGTCTATAAATGTGCTTGATAGTTTAGTTTTGCGTGTGTGCGGAAACCAGTGTAAGATTGCAACCGCGCCGTCATACTGCAGTTCCCTGTCTGCTACTTCGTTCAGGGTGTCGCCCACCTCCCTCCAGTAGTCTTGCAAATGTGGACAGTCCCTCAGCATGTGTAGGAGGTCTGCCCCTAGTTGCGCACATCTGGGGTATGCTGCCTCCTCTGCGCCAAAATACGTTGCTATTTTGAGTGGGGTGAGGTAGGCCCTGTGGATAATGTAAAGTTGTATTAACTGGAAGCGGGCGTTTCTGGTGCTTTTCCTGGCTCTCTGAACCAGTTGGGACCACGTTTTGTCAGGGATCTCTCTCTCTGTAGTTCAGCTTCCCAATAAGTTTTGAGGCGGGTAAGAGGTTGTATATTCTCCGTATGCATTCTGGAGTAAAGGCACATAACCGCCTTGAATGTTCCCGCTGCCATCATTGTGTATTGGCACGCTGATGTTGTCTTGGGTTCCATCAGTCCCTCCCCCCAGTGTGCCTGTATGGCCCTCGTCACAGCTGCATGTAATAGGTAGTCACCTCTGGGGAGGTCGTATCGCTCTTGTAGGGTCTGGTAGGGTGTTAGTACTCCGTCTTCAAAGAGGTCCCCTACCATTTGTAGTCCGGCCTCCTCCCAGAGTTGGAGTCTCGACCAGTCTCCACCATGTGGTAGCGCCGTTAACATGCCTATCGGGATTTCAGGCGCATAGGGGTGTTCAGGACCGGCTCGCTTTTGCATGCGGTTCCAACATAACCTCATCGTCCGTTCTTCTTGGGATAGCCCTCCAAGTACTAACCTTTGTTGAAGAGTTATAAACGCCAGCACGTGGCGGGGGGTGCCAATGTCCCTCTCCTGCTCTAGGCCCCGGTATACTCTCACTACCTCTTGCATGAAGAACTGTATCTGTGCGGCCAGGTAATATAGCTCGAAGTCAGGGACTGCCAGTCCCCCTTCATTCTTCGGGCGGGTCAGGGTCGCCAGCGCTATTCTCTGCCTGCCTGTACCCCATAGGAAGGACACCATCTGGGACTTTAGGCGTTTAAAGAACGCTCCCGGTATCCATATGGGAAGGGTCCTAAAGAAGTATAACAATTGTGGTAGGGCTATAATTTTGAGCAGTGACACTCGGCCTGTCATGGACAGAGGGAGGGTGGCCCAGAAGGACATGGTGCCTTGCAGCGCTCGGATGCAGCGGCCTATATTGCCATCCAATAGGTCCGCGGGCGCGTGGTAGATATATACCCCTAGGTAGTGTAGGCAGTCAGCCTCCCAGCGTATCTTGGGATGGACCAGGGAGCACTTTTCTGCCTTTCGGATGGGGAAGAGGCAAGATTTCGTCCAGTTTACTTTTAAACCAGAGACATCCCTGAATCGCGCTAGGAGCTCCTCCGCCCCCTCCACTGCCTCCTCGGCGTTGTCTAAAAACAACAGGAGGTCGTCCGCGTATAGTGATATATAGTGGTGGGCCCCTCCAACCTCCAAGCCGCGGTAATAACCACCACTTCTAGCCAGTGCCGCTAAGGGCTCCACTGCTAGAGCGAACAATAGGGGGGAAAGTGCACACCCCTGTCTAGTTCCCCTGTGTACCTCCTACCGATCCGATATCAGAACTCCCACTCTCACTCTGGCGCCCGCTGATGCATAGAGCACCTTCGTCCATCGTATGTAACCCTCGCCTAAGCCGAAACTGTGCATTACTTTGTATAAGTAGCTCCACTCCAGGCTATCGAAGGCTTTCTCTATATCGATCGCCAATACCATGGGGGCTCTCGCGTTTGGTGGAGGTTCCGCTATTAACCGAAGTAGCCTGCGGATGTTGTGCGATGTGTTCCTGGTAGGAATGAATCCCGACTGGTCTCTATGGATCAGTCCTTGCATGTGGGCTACCAGTCTATTGGCTAGGATTGTGCTTAAGACTTTATAATCAGTCGTTAACATGGACAACGGTCGGTACGAGGCCGGGTCAGTGCTGTCCCTACGTGGTTTTAAGAGGGGGATCATGATCGCCTCGCGCATCGATTGGGGTAACATACCCTTCACTTTGGCTTCGGTATATAATATTTGGAGTCTTGGGCTAGTAGATCTATATATTTCCCATAAAACTCGATGGGCAGTCCATCCATTCCTGGCATTTTATTGCGCGCCATTCCTTTTATTGCTCCCCTGATTTCTGTCAATGTGACCGGGCCCCCGATGGCATCAGTTTGTTCCTGGTCCAGGCGAGGTAGCTGTACCTCGGTTAACAAAGCATCTATCGCCTCGTGTCGGTCCCCCAAGGCCCTTCCATATAGTCGTTCATAATATGCCCTAAAGCAATTTAATATGTCCGGTTGGGTGTTATAAACTTCGCCGTCCGACCCTTTCAGGGATAGGATCTGGGTGTTGCCCCTGTTAGGGTTGGCCAGCCAGGCTAGGAGCGTCCCCGTTTTATCTCCCTCAGCTAAAGTTTAAGTCAGGTACATTTTGTAATCAAAGCTACGAAGGCGCTCCACCTCTACTGCCACCGCCTCCCGCGCTGCACATACCCTCTCCTGGAGTTCGGGGTGATTAGGCCGTTCTTTTTCTGCCCTTCTCAGCTTCTGCTCCGCTCTGTCCAAATCGTCTATTAATGTCCGTCTCGCGCCCGCAAACTTCCCTATACAGTGCCCCCTCACCACTACCTTGAGCGCGTCCCATTCCGTGGCTCTGGAGGAAGCAGTACCCTCATTCTCCGTAAAGTATTGGGAGATCCTGTCCTCTAACGCTGTACGGAACGGCGGGTCGTCCAGCGTGTTTGGCCGAAGCCGCCATGTCGGGATCTGCGTAATTCCGTTCATCCAATCCAGCGTTAGGAGCAAGGGATTGTGAGCTGATATCGTGCGTGCTAAATATTCAGTCCGGGCCACCATCGGCAGCACTGGCTGTGAGCACAGGAAAGCATCCAAACGGACATGGAGGTCGTGTAAGCTGGAATAGAAGGAATAGTCCCTCTCTGTTGGATGTTGTATTCACCATACATCTGTCAGGTCCCACTGCCTTTGCCAGTCTGTTCTATGCTTCGCTAGTCTGTGTATAGGGGATGTATGCAGCGGTGGGTGCGACCTATCTAACATGGTGTCCTCGATAGAGTTGAAGTCTCCTCCCATCAGTACCGGCCCGGTGAAGTAGGTAGCCAATGTCCCGGAAAGTCTAGTGAAATATGCCGCTTGTTCTACGTTTGGCGCGTAAGTGCTGCAGAGTGCTATATGGCGACCTCTGAGTAAGCCCTCGACTGCTACAAATCTCCCATCTGGATCTACAGTGTGTCTAGTGATCTGGAAGGGAACCCCCGCCCGAATCCAAATTAGTGCTCCCCTAGCAAACGCTGAGTATGAGGTGTAGAATAGGTGACCCCTCCATCTCTTTTGCAGTGCTATACCTTCCTTTTTGGTTAGATGGATTTCTTGTAGAAAGGCTATATGAACCCCCCTGCGGACCAGGTAGGAGTGTATTTTGTATCTCCTTGCTATTGAATTCAGACCCCGCACATTCCAGGACACACATTTTAATGATCCCACACTACCCATTGTCGCGTTGCATT
Source organism: Lissotriton vulgaris (assembly GCF_964263255.1). Taxonomy (NCBI): domain Eukaryota; kingdom Metazoa; phylum Chordata; class Amphibia; order Caudata; family Salamandridae; genus Lissotriton; species Lissotriton vulgaris. The sequence continues at coordinate 767,329,583 of NC_141689.1, forward strand.
CGGACTAGGTCCATGTCCGTTCGTGACCAGACTACAGGTTTGACACCAACCCCGCTTGCCCCCAACAAAACTTCAAAACCCCTTCTCTGAGCCTTATTTCTCCCCAGCTCAGTCCCTCCCCCCTCCCCCCAAACTACGCCCTGAGATACCCCAACCTCTCCAGGCCCCCCCTCCCCAGAACAGGACTAACTGCAAAAGAGTTATCCCCATCCAAACTGGAGAGCAACGTGCTCTCAACTCTTCTTATTCCGCAGTCTGTACTACGGTGGCCTTATGGGCCTCTGGGTACGTGTACTAGCTTCTGCTACGTTCAGTTGCCTACTCCGTTCCCTCGCCCTGCAATGTGCATCAAGACTCACGTAATACAGTCTTACAGCCGCCTGCTCAAGTGTCCATGCTCGCCGTATCAGCCGTTTCAGTCATTGCCAGACCCTTATGTTTCATATTCAGTTGCCGAAGATTTCTTCCGCCGTTTGTGGTGTGACCTTCGGGTCCTTTGTGCTGTCCTCTTCCGACAATTCAGTCTCTGAGCCCGTTCGTAGCTCCTCCGAGTTCGATTCCCTTTCCAGTGGTGTCGAGGTTGTGCCAGAAACCTCCTTCACTGCTTGTAGTGATGCTTTCCGCTCTTCTCCTGTCTGAGACTCCGTCGGCTTTTTCAAGTCTCGTATATACTTCCGGAGCCTCTTGGATTGTCTTGCTGGGTGCTGTTGGAGCTCTTCTTCGGCTCTGATGCGGGTCCCGTCCGTCCCAGCCTTGTAGGTTTCCCACCAGTCCCATGCCTCTGCCGATGTCATGAAGAATAAGGCCTTCCCATCCACTATTATTCGTAGCTTGGCCGGGAATAAAAGCGAGTATTGTAGTCCCTCCGTGCGCAGTTCTTTTTTGATGGACAGGAAGGAGGCACGCAGTTTTTAAGTTTCAAAGGTGTAATCCGGGAAAAGTGTGGCATTTTTATTGTCGACCTGGAAGGGACCCACTTACCTTGCACGCTGTAGTAACCAGTCTCTGTCTCTGTAGTGGAGTAGTTTGATCACCACTGGTCGAGGGGGTAGCCCCGGCTTCGGGGGTCTGGCCGGGACTCGATGTGCTCGCTCTATGGTGAAGAAGGGGGATAGTCCCTCCGGGGCCACCACTGTTCTCAGCCAGTCGTCTAAGTAACTCACCATGTCCGCTCCCTCTTTTTTCTCCGGAAGGCCTACTAAGCGTACATTATTCCGCCGACTGCGATTTTCGGCGTCTTCCGCTCGTCTCTCCAGCGCTTGTATGCGGTCCAGTGCTTCAGCAAGCTTCCCTTTCGTCGCATTATGTTCCGGCACGATGGCCATCAGAGTGGTTTCAGCCTCCTTGACCCTGTCGGCCAATTTTCCATGGTCAGCTCTCAGGAGTCCCAGCCCTGTCGATACCTGGGCAATTCCCGGTGTAAGGCGTCTTTTGTGGCTGCGATAGCGTTGAGGATCTTGTCTTGCATCTGCTGTAACTCCGACGTGGGTTGCTGAGTGTTCTCCGGAGTTTCCGTGGTCGGGCCTCCGTCCCCCTTCGGTCCCCGTGGCTTCCCCATTTTGCCCCTGCAGGAGCCACTGGCTTCGCCGAGGTGGTCGTAGGCCGTCGGGCCTCCCAGCAGATGGCGGTTCGCACTCCTCAGAAATGTACGCGTTGCCTATGTGGCGGCGTTTCTCGTTTCGCGGAGGTTGCCCACCCCCCCCGGCTGTGCCTGTCAGGTCCCCGGGATTTCGCCGCCACGGTGGTGCGTTCACCTCTTCGGGGAGCAGCAGTGGTTTCTGTGGGCGCTCTTCTCAGTGGTGGGGGCCCAGCTGCGTCCGGATCCCTCTCCCAGCTCGGCTCGGGGTTCTCGGCCACTTACTCCGGGCACCCCCCCTCTAGGCGGTTCCTCACCGTGGTCGTATGCCTCGGTGGTTGCTGCGCTGGACTCCTGGCCGTATTCCTGTGCGCATAGGGGGGGGATTAGCAGGGCCCAAAGCCGGAAGTCGAGTTTTCGTCCCCCGGGTGGGCAGTCCCTCTCCGCTGCTGCCAATCCTTTGGGTTCCACCCCGGGTAGTGCAGGGGCTCCACACCGGCGGCGTCACAAGCAGCCTGGAGTGGTCGTGTGGATCCTCATAGTTTACCCCCCGTTGTTCTACCTGGCGCTTAGTCCGAGGGTTTACCCCCGCCGGTAGGAGGTCTCGAAGCCGGGGTCCGGGCGCAGCTTTTGTGGGTGAGGTGGGGCCCCCCCCTGTCAGTGCACCTTATGTCCAGTGCTCAGTTCACGTCACCCTGCTACCGCTCCGGCAGCCTGCAGGAGCAGGGTGTTCCTGAGGGGTAAACGGGTCCAGCTCTGGGGTACATACAGCGCAGCTCCCAGCTGGGCAGGGCTCCGCCGGTGGCGCCGGCCGCTCCCGATTAGGCCAGGCGGATCCCCAGGCAATCTCTGCGTGCTGTCTCTGCCGTTCCCTTACCTTCGGATCAGTGGGCCTCAGTGTCGGAACCATTGGCAGTGGCTGATCGTCGCGGCGCTCGCCACTCAGCAGTCCTGTATCAAACCCCCGCCGATTTTGCGGGTTCTGCCGCCCGATTCTGCCTCACTCGCGGCTCTGGTCCCGCCATTCGTTCCGATGGTGGGGCTCCGCTGTCAGGTCCGCAGGCCCCTAAGCCGGGGTGTAAATTTCGGTTGCTCTGGGCTGGGACTTCGCCAGGTCGCCCGAGCCCCGCACTGCCGCTCCGAAAAATCGGACCCACCGGATTGCCAAGTCGGGCCGAGACCTGCGCTCATTCGTTCGCAGGTCAGCAGTCTTTGTGCAGCTGGGCGCTGGAAAAGATTTATCGTTCGTCAGCAGCTGCCGACGATTCTCATGCCGCCATTTTGTGCCTCCCCGACCTGGGCTCTCCACGGTTCGTTCCGCCCTTTGCAGGTGTCCCGTCGGCTCGCCACTCGACCTGAGCAGGCACAGATGGTTACCGTGGGATCGACCCGAGTTTCGCGGGGATCCCAAGTCTGGTTCCGGATGTAGTCAGGAAAATTGGGCTGAGGGTCGGGAGCCTCACTAGGCTGCGTCCGTCCTCATCGGCTGCTAGCCACACACCCTCTTCTGTGGCAAATCATATGCAACTAAAAGTAGTGTTCTGTGGCAAATCATGTGCAACTAAAAGTAGTGTTCTGTGGCAAATCATGTGCAACTAAAAGTGGTGTTCTGTGGCAAATCATGTGCAACTAAAAGTGGTGTTCTGTGGCAAATCATGTGTAACTAAAAGTAGTGTTCTGTTGAACTAATGATAATATGGACTTTTAGAAAACCATAAGGACAGGAGTCTTACCAGAATTTCCGGATATCAGTTGGACATTCAGTTGAGATCTCCTTCTTTGTGCTTCAATCCTCCTTGCATTGGGAAACCAAGTAAGCATGAGCTGCTTTGCTAAATGTTTCTTTAATTACGGTGAGTGCTAGAAGATTACGCTTCCTGCACGTAGGGAGAGCTGAATATGCGCGTGCTCTGGTTGCTATGAGAACACCCAAAGACCTTCTCGCGTTACAGACAGGAATGGCCAGGAAATAGATCCTTCACTAACTAATGACTTGCTCATACCTCAGCTGTAAACCCATAGAAACAACAGACATGGGCTAAATTATAAGAACTATTTAGTTGACGTTTGCAGACGTGAAGCTACAATAATTAATTTGTATTCAAACAACGTGTGTTACACAATCACATTTGCAGCCACATTTGCATTTATACACACTTTCCGCACTTAGATTCACACCTCGAGATCAAAGCACCCATATGAAGGCACCGTTTTATTATTTTATTAATTAAAATGGCTTTTTTGGCCTAGTTAAAGAAGTTCCCTCATGGCTGGGACAATCACTGTCCTGCTTTTCGCAAGCCCTGTGTGGTTTGTGGTACTATATATCGATATTACAAATATTGAGATCTAGAAATATTGAACCTAAAATATAGACATCTATAACACAGCCAACCCTATATCCAACATATTGAATTTAAAACATTTTTATATGAAAACATTCTAAAGTTTAAATATATCAAAACCCAAAATATGGATAACATTAATATAGACTTTTTAAAATTACATTAAAAACAACCAACATGAAAGCCCGCAGAAACGCCTCCCGGATCTGATATTTCCCTTGTGTTGCTTTGATCACTGCCACTAGTTTATTTAGCGTTTCCTTTCCATTACCTCAGCGGACAAGGGGAAGGGGGGAGGAGGGGAGGGGGGTAGGAGGGTGGGAAGGGGGGTGTTTCGTATACTACATGCATTGTTGTTGCTACCGACTGTTCTTCTAACTTTCAAACGCGGCCGGCCCGATTGGGTTGTAGGCGGCATGCTGTGGTTAAATTGCACCATGTGACTCTCGCATTAGCGGGGCCGCAGATACAGTTTTGTCATTATTTGACCCTGATCGCCCGAAGCACTGGTCGATGTATTGGCTTTCAATAAAAAGATTTAATGCTAAAAAAAACAACCAACATTTTGAAAACCGGAAAAGTTGTTTGAAATTAATATATATATTTAAAATATTAAATGTATTTTCTTAAAATTGGTTCAAAACTGAAAAAATCCTTACAAACATACTTATGAAATATATTATAATAAAATTTGTAAAAAATGATTAATGAAATAATTCTATAAAATGCATTTAAATAGGAGATCAATATATATAAATGCACACATTTATCTACCTATCAAAATTAATTTATTAGAAATATATATATATATATCTCCCAATGAAACTCGTACCACTTGAGGTAGGATGAAGAGCCACGCCAGTTGGGGTTTTCACAAAAGTATTTATTCAGGCAGATGTAAAAAGACACTTTTGACCTCACGTGGGGGCTTGGTCACATGACCATAGGTTGTTACTTGAGACTTTTAAGTGCGTCACACAGGAGGCGACATTGTATAAAAATAGAAGAAAGTACATCGGAATATATTTTTGTTAACAAAATAACATTTCCAAAGTACATTTCAAAGTTATGTTCTGTTTAAATTATCACAGAATAATTGGTTTTAACTACTGGGCAAACTCATAATATTACTATTTCAAAGACACCATTTGCGGCATAATATCATTAATTTGATATATCAATAGAATCATGTTTATTGTATTAAGTTGTGGGTCGTATATGATACAATTATTATGCAGGTAAGTCATCACATTTTAAAACAGTAAAGGAATAGTACCTAAAGTAATGTTTTAATCCACCTTATGCAGTTCACCTACATTTCTTGTTATTCAGATGTACAGTAAATGGTTGATCCACTGGGATGGATGCTTTAGTAGCTACATTACTCATTATTATAAAGAAGCAAGTCGGATGGTGAAACCTTTCTTAACGGAGCACCTGACCACAATAGCCAAATTAATATTTTCCCTCTAAATACAACAAAGGGAGTAGTGTGCACACTGAAAACCACCCACCATCACAATGGCAGTTCTATATAGAACTTGAGGTACAAATTGTAATTTTAAGCAAAGGTGCACCACAACAAAGACATGTATCAACTAAGGTCTTCTAGTTTGCACACAAGAAATAATCAAAAATTGCATATGAAACAAATTTTTTTCAAAAAAAGATATTTCTTAATTCACTCCAAATGTTACAGGACACAGCTGACGCGTTTCGTCCCTGCGGGGACTTCTTCAGGGCAAAGTCGTTGAGGCTCCTTGGACGCGACGATATATTATTGAAGATGCAAGGTTGCAAAAGGATGACCGGGTTAGTAAGGGGACCCAAATTCCGTGGGACTAGCATCCATAAGTTGATTGTAAGATGCGGATGCGCGTTTATGATGGAGCCTGGTGGGGCTCTATATGAACTGGTCAAGACTGGAAGGGGATCGCGCACGTTTTGGGAACATCCCATAGTTGGCAAGTCGGCCGCTGTAATCGAACCACCACGTACTGTTTCATAAAATAAAAAAGGAAATGCCGATTGGAGCCACTGAATAAAGGGCTCAGCACGATCCTTGACTCGCCGCAATCCTTGCACGAACTGGCTTCTTTGGATGCTCCATCATAAACGCGCATCCGCATCTTACAATCAACTTATGGATGCTAGTCCCACGGAATTTGGGTCCCCTTACTAACCGTAACAGAATAACGTCCTATATATTAAACCAAACAACATACTTGATGGATTTGAACTAGAGATCCTGAGACTGAATACAACCCGGTCATCCTTTTGCAACCTTGCATCTTCAATAATATATTGTCGCGTCCAAGGAGCCTCAACGACTAACTTTGCCCTGAAGAAGTCCCCGCAGGGACGAAACGCGTCGGCTGTGTCCTGTAACATTAGGAGTGAATAAAGAAATATCTTTTTTTGGAAAAAAATTTGTTTCATATGCAATCTTTGATTATTTCTTGTGTGCAAACTAGAAGACCTTAGTTGACACATGTCTTTGTTGTGGTGCACCTTTGCTTAAAATTACAATTACTCATTATTATGTTCTATTCTATCATTCTATAGTCATGGGAGCCATGTGTCACATCCTACCGCTATTGATTATTCTGAAAGGAGATGGGATCGTACATATATATATGTGTGTGTGTGTGTATATATTTATATCTATATTACCTACTGGCGGTCGTCAGTAGGTAGTTATAATTAGGACCTTGTTTCTATTCAAAAAACGTTTTTTCTTTTCCCAATAACTTTAGCGCCAGTTGACGAATCTTCGCGAAATTTTCAAAACATGTGGGGCGCTCCGGTCCGCTCCTATCTTGAATGTTTTGGGGTGATTCGTCAAGCGGGGGCTGAGAAAAAAGGGGGGTCCCAAAACATGTTTTCTCCATGTTAATTCCTATAGGAAACTTTAGACACAGCTACAGCCCGGACTGCTGAACGGAATCACACTAAATTTGGCAAAAAGGTAGCCCTTGGTTCAGAAAGAACTCTTAATGTTAAATGTTGTAAATTCATTCAGTAATTCCTGAGAAATTAAAAAAAAGTGGTCAAAAAATGCATTTCCCGTAGGAAACTTTAGACACGGCTACAGCTCGACCTGCTGAACGGAATTACACCAAATTTGGCATAAAGGTAGCCCTTGCCTCAGAAAGAACTATTTTTCGTAAATGGTGTAAATCCGTTAAGTAGTTGCTGAGAAAATAAAAAAATAAAAGTTTCGATATATAAAGGCGCAGTGGATCCACGCACCCTACCGATCATGAGCTGCATTCTAATTGACTGTCAACACTTCAAACCAGGAAGTGTTGGCAGTCACCTTGTGCCTAGGTAACTGAGGCACAAGAAAACAGTAAACAAAGGCGTAAAACAAGAAAAGGGGGCATGGTAAAAACACCCTTACATCTAGACCTGCTCAGGGGGTCCCAAAAGGACCCCAAGGGCTCAAAAAAGCATTATTTTTTAATCAGCAAAATCCACGGAAGATCAGCGGATCCGGCCGAGTAAAAAAAAAACATTAATATTTAGCCCCCGGGTGAGCCAGGTCCCGGGGGCAGTGAAAAAAAATGCGTGGGGGGTCCTGATCCCCCCCACTCTGCCCCGGGGCCACATAATTGAGTTGCGGGGGGCACGCAGCCCCCCCCCGCAGCCCCGGGAACCACCACCCTCGGGGCTTCTCTTTCAATCTAGGGGGTACTCCAAGGCCCCCCCACCCCCTGGGGCTTCTATTTTTTAAAAGAAACCAACCTGTGTGGGGGGCTCGAGCCCAGGGCACTAATTATACAAATTTGGGTCCGAGCCCCCGGGGACCACCACCCCCCGGGGCTGTGTAGATGTTGTGCGGCCCTCCCTCCTGGAGCCTGTGATGGCCTTGGGGTCCGCCACCCCCCAGGGCCGACTCCTGCAGTATCCCGGGGTGCCCACCCCAGGACACTGCTGGTCGCCTTGCGGCTCCCGCCCTGCCATAGCACACTTGATTTGGATTTTGGAAGAGAGAGCAAGAAACCTGCTCTCTCTTCCAAAATGCAAACCATATTGCTTTTCCACATGTGGAGCTGCATGCCAACAGCTCCCCATGTGGAAAAGCAATGCCGGCTCCCACAGGACGCAGAAAGCCGGCAAGGACTGTGGGGGCATTGGGGCTCCCCCCACGTGCCCAACGGAGAGGGCCAGCCCCGGGTGAGGGGGTCCCCGGGGCCAGAAGTGGCCCATGAGGGGGCCACGCAGCCCCCCTCATCAAAAAAAATAATAAATAAATAAAGGCCGTCCCCGTGGATGGGGTCCCCGGGGCCAATAGAGGCCTCAGGAGGGGGGCCATGCAGCCACCCTCCATAGAAAAATAATTACATTTATGTGGCCATGCCCCGGAGGATGGGGTCCCAGGGGCTGGAATTGGCCACGGGAAGTGGGGCCATGTTGCCCCCTTCCAGGTCAATTTATTTTTAAATATGGGTAAGGCCCTGGGGGATGGGTTCCCCAGGGCCCAAAAAAAGAAAAAATATAGGGGCCCCACAGCTCCCCTTCTAAAAAAATAAAATAAAACAAAACCCGAGATCGTGCTGGAGGGCCCGCCCCCTCACAGCAACAGTCTGCAAACACACCCTGTGGTGCATTTTACAATGGGGAATTAAGTCCCCTTCAATACTTGGGGGCCAACTAGCCCACCAGGTACCTCCAAAAAGCACCAGAGGCCTGCGTTGCAGAGAGGTGGTCTAGGCCACACCCCTTTTTACACCTCTCTGCACTGCAGCACTGTGGCGCTTACTGGAGGTACCTGGTGGTTTAGTTGGACCCCAGGGACCCTCAGGATTCAAGGAGACTTAATGGCCCAACTTAAAACGTGCCACGGGGTGCGTTTGCACAGTGGTGAAGGGAGGGGGCAGGGCTGATGTGACATGTGTGCAAACACGTCCTGTGGCGCATTGTAAGTTGGGGAATTAAGTCCCCTTCAATCATGAGGGTCCTTAGGGTCAACTAGCCCACCAGGTACCTCCAGTAGGTGCCAGAGGCCTGCGTTGAATAGAGGTGGTCCAGGCCACACCACTTTTTACACCTCTCTGCAGCACAGCTCTGTGGCACTTATTGAAGGTACCTGGTGGGCTAGTTGGACCCCCGGGATCCTCAGGATTCAAGGGGACCTAATCCCCCAATTTAAAACGCGCCACGGGGTGCGTTTGCACAGTGGTGAAGGAAGGGCAGAACCTTTCTGCACCTCTGATTTAGAGGTAGTTTTAATCCCCCATCCCTATTATGTACTAGGGCCTTACAGAGGAGGTCATGCTAATCATAGGGGTACCCCAACGCATAGTGTTCCCTAGTGTATTTAGATGTTTTCACTGTATTCTAAGAGTCTTTTAGCATAGCACTGGCTCTAGGCCTGGTTAGTCAGAGTTAGTTACCACCAGTACCCATCTGAAAAAGTTGAGGGCACAGGATGATTTTGCAACAAGGCCTCTTTCTGCTCCTCTAATGTTCTTTCTGCTTGTCTTGCTTCTTCCTGCACCTTTCTTCGTCTTTGTGGACTTCTGTTGCTTCTTTCTGCATTTCTTTTGCTTCTTTCTGTGCGTTTTTCTTCTTTCTTCACATGTCCTACCTCTGTAGGCATAGTTAAAAACAAGCATTTAAAAAACCTTAGAAATTCACTTAAAAAAACATAGTTTTCTGGCTCGTTATAGTTCTAAATTAGCATTTAAAAAACCTTTGAAATTCACTGAAAAAACATAGGTTTCAGGCATGTTATAGTTAGAAATAAGTATTTAAGAAACCTTTGAAATTCACTGAAAAAAACATAGGTTTCTGGCACGTTATAGTTAGAAATTAACATTTAAAAAACCGTTGAAATTCACTGAAAAAAACATCGGTTTCAGGGGCATTATAGTTAGTTGGACATTTTATTCGTACAAAGCCATTGAAATTCCCCCGTTATAGTTAGTTTGGCTAACTATAACTCGTGCGCCCGCAATGCACTGCTGATAACGTCAAATATTACATCAATCATGACATGGTCAGTGACATCACTCATGACATCACTGATGACATCTCAAATGACATCACTGATGACATCATCCTTGTGATATAGTGGCAGACCTCCTCTCACCCTAATATAACCTTTGATACACACACTCAAAAATAGAAATTAACATTTTCAAAACAATGGACATACCAATACTAGTTACAACAACCTATTCAGTAATTCCAAGATGTACACACACATACACTCATTCACCAACAGGCCTATACAGTCACTCATACATGTACTCACTCATCATATATACTCATACACCTATACATCCTGTTACACACCGGCACTCATCCATAGAGTTACTCACACACATAGTCACACATGCAAGCAAAGTATCACACATCCATTTACTTGCATATACAGTTATACACACACCACCACACTTACTTCTACAGAAACTTACACATACTTACTCTCTTAAACAATCACTTATAGAAACACATACTTATTTATACAGGAACTCTTCCAGTCTCTCACTCTCACATGCACCAATACTCACATATACGAGTTTAAAACATATGTAGTTACTCATAAAGACACTATTGAGACAGCCATTCACTCACTAACAAACCCATACACACACTCATCCACCCATGCAGTCCTGCATACATGCTGTCTTCAACACATACAAACAGTGAGTCACTCATTCATGTATCTATGCACTAAGTAATACCCCCACTGAACCATACAGACACTCAGACACTCATACGGATACTAAAAAAAAACTAATAACCCATATATACACTCATGTAACTCCTCGTCAACCCATGCAGCCACTTATACACAAAATGAGAGACTGATACAGATATTTACATATTTAAACATTACTCACTAACTCATGTATTCACTAAGATACACTTAATCAGTCAGTCATAAAATCAATAAAAAAAAAATCATCCATATAGACACTTATATGCCCATTTATTTTTCCATCGACCTTGAGATATACATATATAAAACGTATTTAATTTTCAGAAAAACACAAATTCACTGGATGATGTCATCAGTGATGTCATTTGAGATGTCATCAGTGATGTCATGAGTGATGTCACTGACAATGTCATGAGTGATGTAATATGTAACGTCATCAGCAGTGCATTGCAGGCGCGCAAGTTATAGTTAGCTGAACTAACTATAATGGGGGAAGTTCTATGGTTTTGTATGAGTGAAATGTCCAACTAACTATAAGGCCCCTGAAACCTATGGTTTTTTCAGTGAAAAAAAAAATATATATATATACATATTACCCAATGCTTTCAACTCATGATAGAAGATGACGACACTTTCATACATATATACGTATAGATGCACGTAGCTCGTCACTTCAACCAGGCAGCCGCCGAAGTTTACCGCACAAATGATGAAAGCAGACCCAGATTTCTTGCTAATTCAAGGTGGTTTTATTTATTCAGCCAGCCAGCCGCCATTACGCGTTTCGCCTCCAACGAAGCTTGATCACATGGCAAATTGCGGTAGGCAGTGACCAGTATTTAAAGTGACAGTGCATAGGTAATACAGAGTATCTGCCGGACAGACATGGAAAAAATACTACTGTTAAATAACCGTGCAAATTGGCAAATTCGATACACATACCACAATTGAATAATTATAAGATGAATAAATATGGTAAAATCATATTAAATTCATAGTGTAGTAAAAACAGTTATTATTGTTTTGTTTTGAAAAAACTCATCAACAATTTTCCAACTAATTATTCCTCAAGTATTTTTTACAACTGCAGTGATATATTCATTGTAAATACATAATTTAATTCCTTGCAGCAAAGAAAATAATTGTCAATCTCTCCATTCAACCTAATGGCTTTTCGTATCGATAGTTGATATTGCCCCAGTGGGCATTAGTCCATTTAATAGTCCTACTCTGACCATAAATCACATAACTGATATACTGGTACCTAGAAGTCATATTAAGTGTAAATAACAAAAAGAAAGTGCTCGTGCAATTGCAAAAAAAAATTTGAATATCCGGGACCATCCCGGTTTGACCCCTCACCAATTAAAAACTTCATAATCAGAGGCGCGAAATGTTGTCATTAATAAAATGATTCAGCAAAAACATTGATATACAGTACAGGCAATTCTAAATGCGATATATTTCTTGAAAACATATCACTAACATGATCCCAAGATTGCAGAGTAAGATCATATATGTGCATTTTCTGTGTAAAGGCTAAATTATTGTAAACAAGTGTGTAAGTCTTCTGTGGCATTTAAACCATTTGGTTGTTTACTGTCCAGCTCCAGAATGTATCTGGTTTCGAGAAACCGAAGTCTCGCATCTCTATCTCCTCCTCTTTTTAGAGGCCACACCGTATCTATAACATAATACTGGAGCTCTGATGGATTTGACTCGTGTGATGTCTAAAAATGCCTGGCTACCTGATAGGCCTGATCTTTACCAATAATAGCCCTTATGTGCTGGAGTATTCTCTTGTGGGCTGGCAATTTGGTACTTCCCACGTACCTCAGCCCACACGAACACTCCAGCACATAAACCGCAAAATCTGTTTTACATGTTTACCATTTGGTAATCTCTCGCGGACGTTGTACAAACGGACTAATGTAGTTACTTTTGTTACAACCATACCGGCAAGCCTTACATTGACAGCACTTTTAAAGCCTTTTCTCAAAGCCCCCCATGTGTTCGACAGCTGTGGTTCCAGGGTGTTTTTGACCAAAGATCTAGCCATTGAGGTACATCTCCTAAAGGTCAGCATAGGCTTGTTTGGAACTTATAGATATTCACTTAATATAAAATTGAGTTAAAGTAACATTACAGTTAGGTGAGAATCTCAGGGACAACATATATAAACACGGAATTTCACCAGTTATAGTTAGCTCTGGTAACTTTAACTCATGCCCTAAGGTAACCATAACTCTCACCATGCAGTGCTAATTACCTCACACATTACATCACTCATGACATCTTCTATGACATCATTGATAATATCACTGCAACATTTGCCATGAAATTATTGATGAGAAATCTGTGCATGGCTGGGGCGCGATTTATATATGTGTATATATATAAAATATATGTTGATGATATTAAGTTTTTTATATATCTTTTTTGATAATTGAAACTGTAATTTGACGAGAAAATGTATTGTATTTATACAACAGTTTTTTCCAATAATCATACCACTTTAAATGCATTTATGCTGATAGTAAAACTTCTATGTCTATGACAACATGTGACTCACTTGCACTTTAAAAATGGGCTGAGCACAATGCATTGTCATGTGATCAAGGCCGCAGGGACAGCCGAAACGCGTTGTGGCAAAGCTGTTTGGGAATAATAATAAATAATTGAATGCTGCAACAAGTTGGTCCATGCCTCGTATTTCCACCTGATGGGTGGAGTGCTGCTGCTGCGAGGTATTGCAGATATTATACCGGCATTCGACTGTTGCCGGTGATGGACCCCCTCCTCTACAAGTAGGCTCCACAGCAAGCGGTCTACTGTGTCCCCTACAATCTCCGTTATTCTTCGCCGCGAGGTGTAGCTTTGGCGGGGACCCCGGGGGCACCTTTCAAGTTCCACTGAAGGGAAGGAGTGAAGCCATCCAGATCAGCCAATAGCGGGCAAGGAAGAAACCCGCGGAAAGTATGCGACTTGCAGTGAGCGGAGACCGAGACATGGACTGAGGACCCGACGTGCCGTTCGGCTGAACAGGCAAGGGTCCGACACGGTGCCGAGAGGGATCCGTGACTGCGGTAAGGTCGCTGCCTATATTCGATCCATAAAAGATTGGTGTACTGGAGAGGGGAGGTAATCGCACTGATCTGACCAAGGCTTGGTAAACGTCAGCGCCAGCAAGGAGAAAGCCTGTTTTCCGTGTGTAAGAGTCAGCATCAGTGTGTTTGTCAGCGCAGAGAACGTAATCCCATTTAAATACAGCAATGTCAGGCGATGCACGCAGAGCTCGGGAGCTCGCCGCGCAAGAAATGTTTTCAAATGAGTTGGAAACTGAAACGAACATCGGCAGAGAAACCAATGGGGAATCAGGTGGGGCCGAATCCAGTAATATAAGAACAATCTTCAAGGAGCTAGAGAAATTAAAACGCCATAAACAGTCAAAGTGGTGGGAGGCGCGTTCATTTAAGAGGTACCTCGATGTTGGAAGAGTACCAAGGGGGCTGCGCATTATGCTGGCTCCCAGCTACGAAGCACCTAATCCACTTATGATGGTTGAGTGGGGTGAATGCAACGTAGACTCCTCCCGTTGCCTGATGCAAATTTTAGTTAAATATGCTGAAATTGAAGGGGAGGAACTCCAAAAGAAAATAGACGCCCTGGAGGACACAATCAAGACTCAGGTGGGCGATAAAGAAACTCCCCAAACAACCAAATTGAGGGAATACATGTTAACTAGATTGGCCAAAGAGGAGGAAAAAATTAAGACTAGAAGGATTTATAAATACAAAAAGGACAGGGACGATTATGCCAACGGGCAAATATTTACATTTGCACGCCGCTACGACAATCTTAGAGTGGCCACAGCTAGTAAACGCAGTACTACCAACACAGGAACTGCTAAAATAGTGACCGATGAGTCGTCGGTAAACAGCTCGGCTGCACAGAGTGGGTCAGACAATGAAGATACAAGGAGACTGGCCAACATTAAACTGACTCTGGGGGAAGAGCTGGACATTTTAAAACAAAACAGAAAAGACACTTTGAGATCGTGATTCCAGGGCAAAGCAGTGCAACAAAAGCCCAGCGCAGGAGGGGCAGGCACAACTCTGCAAAACAAAGGAGATCAAAGCTAACGGGGTCGGGGAGGAACCCGAAAGAACCCCCAATAAGGAATATTGGTGAGCCGCAGGCATGCAATGGGAATATGTCTCAAGAAATACAATCGAACTCTATAATCAATTTGAGTACCCTAGACCTGACGGCAGCAGAAAACCAACTACTAAGCTTGGGTCTGAGTTATTGCCCAGAATCAAATTTCTGTTATACAAGAACTAGGGCAGGTGTTTACCAATACATACGTAAACTTAAACTAAAAAAACAGTTCTTGCATAAACCAACTCTCATTGGTGCAGGGAAACCAGAGTCTGAAGTGAGAGCCACAGAACTGACCGTCAGTGACATTGGACTATTTCATGATATGTGTCAACTGGGCAATGACGACAGCCTAGGGACACAGGAAAGAGTGCTAATGAGTGGCCAGACAAAACCAACTACCTCATTCAAATCAAAATCCAAATACATCCCCCTGCCAGCACATGATGGATTGGATACTTTCAGTGAGTCATTGGTGGCGCAAATTAAGAAACTGGCCCACGCGAACAGTGATGAGAGCAAAAAATACACAAGCCAAGAAAGAAAATTGAATCAATTGGTAAAAAAACTACAAAAAGCAGAATTGGTAATCCGCAACTCTGATAAAGGCGGAAATATTGCCTTATGGCCGATAAAAGACTACTTACAAGAAGCATACAGTCAATTGAATGACATCCAATGCTACAGGAAGAGTAATCCTCTTAAATATAGGACAATGCAGGAAAACCTATGTAAAAATCTGGTGGCATGGAAGGGACTAGGATTGTTGAGTGGGGATGAGTTCAAGTTCATCAAAAGAGATCACCCTCTAGTCCCTTACATCTACTTTATACCTAAAGTTCACAAGAGCCTAACTGCACCACCAGGAAGACCAATAATTGCTGCATGTGGGGGACCATTAGAAAACCTCTCAAAATACATAGACTTTTTTTTACAAACACATATGAAATCATTAAATTCATATGTTCAGGACACAAGTGACTTCCTGAGAAAAACAGAAAGTATTGAGTGGGATTCTGATTTGCTCTTAGTGACATTGGATGTAAGCTCCTTATATACATTTATAAAACATAGGGATGGCCTATGTGCATGTGAATATTATCTAGGCACCAGGCCCATGGAGTTTGCCCATCATTCAAAAATGCTCTTGGAAATGTTATCATTCTGTTTGGAGAATAATTATTTTATGCTTAACGGCCAATTTTACCAACAGATTCAGGGTGTAGCCATGGGGGCCAGTTTCTCCCCAAGCTACGCCTGCCTATTTATGGGCTGTGGGAGGAACTGGTCCTCAGGCGAAAATTTGATCAATATTGTACATCCAATATAGTTTCTTGGCTTTGTTTTATTAATGACTTATTTATTGTTATTTATTTCTCCATGCATTTCTCCATGCATGGGACCACTGTTGCTCACATTAATTCGTTTTATTGATTACTTATTTATTGTTTGGCGTGGCTCTGAAGAAAGTGTTTTAAATTTTATACAGGAGATAAATGTGAATGATCTTAATCTAAATCTTACTTCTAGTATTAGCAAATCTGCATTCTTAGATGTGAAGGTTTTTTTATCCAACAATGTTCTTAGTACTACCCTTTTTAGAAAGCAAACGGCTGGTAACACTTTACTACATGCCACAAGCTCTCATCCACAACACCTTATTAAATCTGTAGCAATGAAGATGACATGGTTTTAAAACAACAAGAAAGTTTAGCAAGGTTTGTGGAACGAGGATACAGTCTAAGAATAGTGAAAACCGCCATGAGAAAATCACAGCTAAAACCCAGAGGTGAACTCCTGGAATATAACTGTAACAAGAGTCAAATCCAGAGTACAGATACTAATCCGATCAGGTTAATTCTGACATACAGTATAGTTAGACACAACTGGCACTTTGTTCAGAATTACCCTGTTATAGGAGATCGGATGCCCTCAAATCCATCAATAACTTTTCGCAAACCAAAGAGCCTGGGGAATATTTTATCTAAAAACAGCCAGGAATGCTTTAAGAACAAAAATTGGATGCCTATGAGCAAGGGCTTTTTTAAATGCTTGTCGTGTAAAGCATGTCAGTATGGGGTAAACACGAAGAAATACACAATGTTCTCCCTAGGTCAACTAGAGAGATTAAACAACATCTTACATGTAAGACTGAGTATTGTATCTATATTCTAGAATGTGAATGCCATCTGAGATATGTGGGCAGTACAAAGCTGCCAGTACATAAAAGAATCCTGCAGCATCTGCGAGCAATAACCAATAAGGACCAAAACTATCTGGTTGCAAGGCATTTTGAGGTATGTCACAATAGTAAACCTCAATGCTTAAAATATTAAGCAATCAAATCCATCCCTGTGACAAATAGAGGAGGGGATAGGGAGGCTTGCATGAGAAGAACAGAGACCAATTACATTCTGGAATTTGACTCTAAGTTACCAGGAGGATTAAATACCACTGAGGACCTCCATACATATTTGTAAACAACCAATTTATGTATGAGGTTCCGTCTGTATGATCATTTAATGGGATATGAAATTATATATTTATATACCGTATATTTTGGACCATTTGGAATTTTGAAATATTTATACTGTTAAGGTCTAATGTTGTATTTTATACATATTTATTCAATTACTATTAATGAATTTAAAATATGAAACACTAGGCTTTTATCATCTCAGTATAATTATTATGTGCTATGATTGAGTTTAGCTGTAAATTCTAGGCATTAGGGTAGGTTTTATCCATATGTATTTTATTCGGCTATTTTTAACATGTCACCGATATCCTTTTATATGAGGTCCTATTTATTAATGGTTTTATTTTACACACACGATCAAGTATGTGAGTGTAGAATAATTTAATATTTTTATATCTGTAATCATATGATCAACTGTATAAAGTCTATATAACCCTGTCCCTGGTTAACTGATTATCCCCATGAAATGATGAACAATCCAGTATATCTATGAATGTTTATATCATATGATATTTAGGTTTTGTTTTTGTCTATTGTAGCATGAGTCACTTTAAATGTATTGTACTGTAGCACTAAGTCACTTTAATAATTGAAGGGGATCCTTCTAAAACTTGTGGCCAACAGATACTTATCATTTAATAGAAAAGAAACGTATCCAAAGTGCTAAGTCTTCAAACTTTTTAAGTAGAAAAAATTCCTTGTAGTGGAAAGTGAATCTCTATTATCTACAATCACTTTTTATGTATAATCTGCCTTATAATTATGTTTTGTCTCGTTATGCCAAGATGAAATGTCGGAACATTTTTTGTTTCTTTGTTTACAAAAAAAAGTAGAAAAATTCTTTCAAAAAAACATTTTCCACGTTTGGGTGGGCATGTGTTAATATTTGGATCTAATTTTTCATGTTGCGAAGGCATAGGTTGCATTAAATAAGCTATGGAATCAAAAAAATTGCATTTAAGCAGTGAGAGGAAAATACAGTAATGTTGATGATATTAATTTTTTATATATGTTTTTTGATAATTGAAACTGTAATTTGACGAGAAAATGTATTGTATTTATACAAACAGTTTTTTCCAATAGTCATAGTACTTTAAATGGATTTATGCTGATAGTAAAACTTCTATGTCTATGACAACATGTGACGCACTTGCACTGTGGGCTGAGCACAATGCTTTGTCATGTGATCAAGGCCGCAGGGACGGCCGAAACGTGTCGTGGTAAAGCTGTTTAGGAATAATAATAAATAATTGAATGCTGCAACAAGTTGGTCCATGCCTCGTATTTCCACCTGATGGGTGGAGTGCTGCTGCTGTGAGGTATTGCAGATATATACAACCACAGCCACTGCAGGTAAGAGCGGTGGGGCAGGCTTGGGGGAATTTCGGAAGACGACCACGAGGGAAAATTAAATACATATTTAATTTTCCCATGTGGTCGTCTCTCAAAAAGTCCCCCCAGCCGGCCCCACACCACCCCACCGCTCTTACCTGCAGTGGTATATATATATAATATATATATATATATATATATATATATATATATATATATATATATATATATATATATATATATATATATATATATATATATATATATACATATATATATATATATATATGCACAAAGGCTGGAAATGCTTCGGTAGAACATACAATCTCGGTCTTAAAATTTCAGATATTACAACCCGAGTTCAAGTTAATATACAAAAGTTTGTTTACATTAACACAGGCTTTTAGGATGCTCCTCTGTAACCCAGAATGTCCATAGAACAATCCTTTAGGAATCAATGGAGGGCAGCAATGTTGTAGCACAATCACCTAAGAGTGGACACTGTGAGCCGCAAGTATAGTTATACCTGATAATCCAAGATGGCCGCCACTTCTCTAGAAACATGTTTGTGGCCTGCTAGACATTGCACTGCCAGTGACCTACCATACAGTGTGTCTTCCAAGTGAGCAGCATGAATCCAGACAACGCCATCACTCTGTGATGACTACCAGCTTTTCCTATGCTGAAAGGCACTCAGCCCACGAGGCTTCACAGTACTATTTGCCTGCACGCAAGATTTACTAAACGGTAAGCAATATCTCTATCCCTGCTTCCTAACACTGTTGTCTTGATTTCTCAAAATAGGAAATATTATATAAGACAACTAAAACAGGTTTATTGCTTTACTAGGGTGAGTAGTACAGCTGTTTCACAATATAACTATTATAAAACTTACATTATAGCTTGGTATTACTAACAATTGGTAATATATATTTTGTAATACATTTACGTTTTCAATTGTTATGAATAAACATGTACTTTACTTGTCTGCCTTGTTTACAGCCTTGGTGATGCAGAAATGTTCAACGAACAATGAGTTGCTGATAATTAAGAACTGTGATTCATTCACGGAAGGGATCAAAATGAAGAGATTGAAATGGTAATCAGGAAAGAGAACCGTAATGTCAAACATAACTCTTTGGAGACTCTCAAATGTTTGTAAAATGTTTTGATTTTGTTATTGTGACTTTTTTTGCACCCACCAACAAAAAAATTACCTGTAATTAATACATAAGGAAGGGTACCTGATTCCTGAAAAAACCCTGTTTGTACTCCCTTTAACATCATCACATACTTCCTGAAGGGGATTCATCCCACAGTTTGAAAACCATTCCTATATAGTAACAAATATAACAAATGATAACCACAGGTTAAGTTTGGAGTTTATGTATTTAAAAATTTGACTATTTTATATAGCACTGTCCCTCACCTCACAGACACGTCAACTGATGTACAGTTCGAAGTAAAGTCCAGAAGTAAGGAACAGCAGGTGTTCAACCATCTACTTGGCCTAACCTCTACCGAATATTACTCAGTCACCATTTTTTCTGAGGCCTAGTGTAAAGCTATTCTGAATAGTTAATTTATCAGGAGTTTCATAAAGCACCGATAGTTATGTTCTGTGATCAGGGGCATATGCAGAGAATTTCCCAGCTTTGGACCTTAAGCTATCGGCCTCGGTTTTTGTCTCTTAAAGTTTGTTGTGTGATAGCTGGTAGATTCAATTTAAAGCTGACATTAGGATTAAGGGGACAGACTTCCAAACACCCACTGATTATTCTGGTCAATATTCCTTAATCAAAATGAGTAGAAATTTGCATACGTCAAAAATGGAAATTAGCATATTGTAAGCTTCATAGGAAATTACACAATGTGACAAATTGATCTAACAATGGCATCACAAAAATTTGGCATTTCAAGCAACCTAGATAGTATTATAGAAAACGACTATTACGCTCAGACCCAGATTACTTTATTACGCTTATGAGGCTCCCCGGTACCCCAACCAGGGATCTAGGTTTAAAGCTATATCTCACAAGTCGATCCCTGAGCACGTTTTTTCACAGTCATTTCAAATTATTTCAATACATCTAACCTATGATCAATAGGATTCCTAGAGGTATTAACTCATACAACTTAATATGAAAATTCCACTTTGGTAAAGCAATACCCTTTATTAATGAAACTCAGTTCATACTTTTTATTATAAGCAATAAATTGAGACACATAATAATGAAATTGGCACAGCAAGAAATTAAAGAGATGCTGGAAATCTGGCAGCACGAACATGCAAAACCCACTACAACGTACTATATAGAAAAGACTGGGCACAACAAAACCTTTTCCAGTTTATTACAGAATAAATGAATAGGTCCAGGCACGTAACTAGAATATTCTACTCCAAATTGCGAACATTCTGGTTTATATTGCAACAAATGCCAAGAACCATCATTAGGACAAGATGGCCGCTCTCCTAAAACAATCAGTGAATAGCGAAACTCAAAGCATAAATAGAATTCCATGTTCAAGACATCAAATACGCTAAACATAAACACGTGCTTTTCCACATTTAGTGTTCAAAGTAATTGAACAATTAAATGCATCAAATATGCAGGCACAATTTCTTACAGGCCGCTATGAAATTCAATGAATAAAGAGTACTGGAATAACCACTTGAGTGCTAGCGACTGAGTCTATTGAAGCAAGATTAATGTTGGTGGCTGGTTAGAATGAGCAGTTACAGTTTTAGCTGTACATCAGCTTTGTTCTGTAGCTCATCCCCATTCTCCGATCACTTTTCTTTGTAGATATATGTATACATGCATAATTACACATTGAGAGCAAGAACAAAATTCAATCGATAGCTTGACTTACAAAACTTAATAAATAAATTGGTAGAAAAAACATTACATCTCACTGAAAAGTGGAATAACCACTCCAATATGGCATCTGATTTGGGGCCTCATACTTCCCAAATTCCTGCTCACAGACATTCAGAACAATCAAGTCTAGTGTAGTGTAGGGAGAAAGGCAGAAGATCCAACACAGATAAGAGAAATTAACTGGAGAACTCTGTGGTAGGAGATAAGACGCGTTTCGGTCTCCCTGAGACCTTGGTCATGGTGACCAAGGTCTCAGGGAGACCGAAACGCGTTGGTTGTGTGGTGGAATAATGCCTGAGAAAAAGAAAGTGGATTAAAGCTTTAAAACTTTATTCGTGAGTGCGCTCCATTTCTTCTGTCAAAGAAGGTTTTAAAATATATTACATGTCTTGGCTCTGCCGAGGAGTTGCACCACTGTTTTGAGAACCGAGATATCCAGCGAAGGATAGCTGTTCAGTAGAAGGATATATATCTATATATATATATATATATATATATATATATATATATATATATATATATATATATATATATATAGAGAGAGATAGAGAGATAGATATATAGATACCCTACCCGCCTCTGAGGAAGAAGGAAACCCTTTGAAAAGCGTCAGGCTCAGTTTGGCGGAAAGCTGTCTAAATGAAATTGATGGACTTCATACTTTCCATACCTAAATAAAAGGGTTGTGCTTCAAGGCAAGTGCTCTTTATCCAAAACCCTCATCAGTAGCTCCTTTCCAAGAAACGAGCGTGGACGGATGTATGACGGTACCACGCGTACTTTTACAACGCGTACCGTTACCACGCTACTTTTACCACGCAAGTCGTTACAACGACTTGCGTGGAGGGGCGCTGGATAGTAAATTATTTAATTTACTATTCCAACTCCAGTCCCCGTGGACTCTAGGGAAAGGAGTTGGATAGTAAATTAAGGTATTTACTATCCTGGAGAGCCCCCCAGCGCATTTCGTTGTAACGACCTGCGTGGTAAAAGTAGCGTGGTAACGGTACCGCGTTGTAAAAAATGCGTGGTAACCGTTGTATACCAGCGTGGACCCAACGTTTTGTGCAGATACGTTTATTTTCACCAATACAGTCCGCCATGACGTGCTTCGGACGATTCACGGCCTTGATCACATGACAAAGCTAAGACAGTGTGCCCAGCATTTAAAGTGCATGTGCATATCATTCGAAAAACAACATAAACAAAATACTATGGCATAAATTGAACTATTGTGCATAAATGCGATGCGAACACTGGTACTATCATAATTATTAATTGTTAAATAACAATTTCTTATACCAGCAGAATATAGCTATGTTATGGCATATTGTCTCTAAACGGTGTGGGCATAGTCTGATTCCTGCTTAATGCGTAATATGTCCACACCTCCCTTATCCAAACATAAAAAATACATAAAAAATAGAGTTGAGTACTTGAAATTGTGCATATCCCCATAAAAAGTATGTGTATCATCACAAAAAGCTGCAATTCTATTGCTAAGTGCAATTAAAGTGACAATTTGCATAAAAATATATTCTTAGTTAAAAGATATATATATTCTTAAACAAAGGTGCAGAAAATGTAAAAATTATATATAACTAGAAAAGGATTAGAAAATAGTATATTGTGCATACTATTTGCTATCTATTACCAGTCACGGGTAACAATATATCATGGGGCCTGAGTATTGGCTGGTAAAAAAGAAAGCATACAAACTTGTATTGTGCAAGATACGCAAAATTAAATTTGACGATTGGCATCTTCGTAAACGAGAATTCAAGTGAACTAAACATGAAGTCCCATGTTGAGTTTACCGAAAGTGCAATCTGAGGTTAGGACAAGCAGTACAAAGGATCAATCCTTAAATGCATCATAATATCTAGCAGTTGAATCCTATCCATATACATAAATACATGTCATAAATAAATATACGTACATATTATATGGTATATAAAAGACAACTATCTAAAAAGGATATTTACATTTAAGAAAAAAATCCTTGGCTGGAAGTACATGCTCCATATAATAATGCATATAGTAATAATGAACATTTCATTTCATGTTGCAGTAGGGTAATTATGCTGATGTGGTAATGTGCATAAAATCTGATGTTATACTATAAAATGCATGCTGTAAAATTCATAAGATTTTAAAACCTGTCTTCACTCTTTCTATTAAATTAATAAAACATTTAATAAAATATTCAATAAAATATTACATTAATTCTAATATAATAGAGATTACTATATTATAGAAAGGTGTGTAGGTCTTCAGTGGTCTTGAGACCTCCTGGCTGTTTAGAATCATATTCTAAAATGTGTCTTGTTTCCAGACGTCTAAGTTTGGCTTCGGGATCCCCACCTCTCTTTTGTGGCGGTATTGACTCTGTAGCATAATATTTTAGGTGGCTAAGGTCACAGTTGTGATGTTCCTTAAAGTGCCTTGCCACTGGATAGCTTGGGTCATTATTGGTGATAGTCCGCATATGCTGTAATATTCTCTTGTGTACAGCCAGCTTTGTGCTGCCTATATATTTCAATTTACAGCTGCATTCCAAAATATAAACAACATATTCCAATTTACAAGTTAGATGTTGTTTAACTGTTTGTGTTCTATTACTGAATGCAGTTTGAAATGAAGCTGTGTTGATGCCATGCTGGGAAGCTTTGCAGGTTGAGCACCTGTAAAATCCTTTCCTGGCAGTCAACCACATTCCCTTACATAGATCTTCCGGGCTGCTTTTAACTAATGCATTGCCCATACTGGCAATTTTTCTGAAAGTGATAGCTGGATTAGGGGGTAAAAGCTTGCCAATGAATGGGTCATCATGAATAATGGGCCAATTACGTCTGACTATTGACCTCAATTGCTTTTCCTGTTTAGAGAATGTGATAATGAGTCTTGTGGGTTCAGAATCCTCATCCTTACCTCCTACACTAACTTTAGTTTTGATGTTATGTTGCAGAAGTTCATCTCTCACTCTTTCCTTTGATTTATCAATAGTTGCATCCACTATCTCTGTTTTATACCCTACTAGCAGCCCGCCCAGCGTTGCCTGGGGCAGAAAGGGGCTGGGGGCAGCATTTCAGCCTTGCCCGTCCCTCGGCCCGTCCCTCGGCCCGTCCCTCGGCCCGTCCCTCGGCCGTCCCTCGGCCCGTCCCTCCACCTGTCCCTTGGCCCGTTTCTCTGCCCGTCCCTCGGCCCATCCCTCCGCCCGTCCCTCCGCCCATCCCTCCGCCCGTCCCTCGGCCCGTCCCTCCAGGTTCACTTCCCTTACTCGCCGCTCCTGCTCCACTGCTCCTCCGCTTCTCGCTGGTCACGTCCCTCGGCCTGTCTCTCCAGGTTCACATACCTTACTCACCGCTCCTCCTCGCGCTGCTTCTCGCTGGTCATTACCGCTGGTCCGCCGCTCCTCCCCGCCTGTCCGCAGCTCCTCCCAGCGATCATGTCCTCCGCAGCTCTTCCTGTGGCTCCTGAACGCCGCTCCTCCCCGCACTCGATGTCATGACGCAGACGTCGTGGCCGACGCTTCTTTCAGGGGACTACTTTGTTTTTAAAGTTAATTTTTTTAAATTTACGTTTTATTTTAATTTTATGTAGCCTATGTCCATCTACACACCCTGGCAATTTCAAGGATGTATCGGGTGTGTGGATTGGCGCTGTGGTTTTCCGAGTTTACCTTGCCAAAAGGGTTGAGTTCTCTCTTTATAATAGTAGTATAGATAGTCAAGAAGCGAGCACAGCATTCCATTTGTTTGGTATTAGCATCTTCTTTATTGCTACATATACGTCTTATGCGCAACATTTCCCCATAAGGGATTCTGTTAATGAGATGGGGGAGGTGCGCTCGACGCGTGCAGCACCGTGTTACCTGATGTAGGCTTTCCAAACAGAGATGTAGACAAGCAATTATTAACAACTTTGACTTGCACATCTAAAAATGTCACCTCGTCTTTACTTATTGTTGAGGTAAATTTGAGGTTGACATCATTATTATTGATTTGTTGTATAAAATCAAAAGCACTTTGCATTATCACACCATATTAAAAACAAATCATCTATAAATCTCAGCCAGGAGATGACCTGGGATGTATAGATCTGTTCAAATTTCCTTAGGAGGACCAGCTGCTCCCGCCAGCCCATAAATAAACAGGCATAGCTGGGACAAAAGCTAGCCCCCATGGCCACACCTTGGATCTGCTGATACATTTGATTATTGAACATAAACAGGTTGATTTCTAGACAAAAAAGCAACATAGTGAGGAGCATTTTGTGGTGTTCAATATATATATATTCACTGAAAAAACAAAGGTTACAGGGACGTTATAGTTAGTCAGATTTCACTTACACAAAACCAGTGAAATTCAGCCGTTATAGTTAGCTGAGCTAACTATAACTCATGCCCCCACAATGCACTGCTTATGACCTCACATATTACATCACTCATGACATGGTCAGTGACATCCCTGATTACGTCTCAAATAACATCACTGATTACATCATCCAGTGTCTGTTTATGAGTGCTAAATATACATACCAAGGTGTATTGATGACTTAATGGATGTATTAGTTTCTGTATGGATGATTCAGTGGGTGTGAGACTGACTGTATAAGTGAGTGATTAGGTGTCTCAGTGAATATATGAGTGAGTGAGTGGGTTTTGTGAAAGTCTGTATCAGTCAATCAGTTAATGTGTAAGTGGCTGTATGGATTGGTGAGTGGAGACATGAGTGGCTGTATGGGTGATTGATTGGTTGTCTGAGTCCCTGTTTGAGTGTCTGTGTGGGTGGGTGAGGGAGTGAGTGACTGCCTGCATGGATGAGTGAGTGGGTACATCTGTGGCTCTATGGGTGCATGAGTGTGTCTGTGAGGCACTGTATGGGTATGTGAGTATGTGTATGGCTGTGTCCATGAGTGAGTGCATGCGTCAGTGGTATATGGGTGAGTAACTGGGTATGTGAAAGGCGGTATAGGTGAGTGATGGGGTATGCGAGTGACTGTATGGTTGAGTGAGTGAATGTGAGAGTGGCTGCATAGGTGAGTGTGTGCTTGTATCAGTGATTGTATAGGTGAGGGTGTACGTTTTAGTATTTGTATGAGTAAGTGAGTGAGGGGGTGTGTAACTGTATGAGTGAGTAAGTGGCTATGCGATTGACTGTATGGGTGAGTGAGTAGATGTGTGAGTAACTCTATAGGTGACTGACTCAGTGTGTGAGTGTCTTTAGAGGTGTATCAGTTGATATGTCAGTGGCTGTATTAGTGAGTGAGTGGATGTGAGTGTTGATCTATGAATCAGTGAGTAGCAATGTAATTACTGGTATGGGTTTGTGAAGGGGTTTGAAAATGGTGGTGTGGAAGTTGGACTGGGTATATGGAAGGTTATATGGTGGTGTGAGTGGGTGCGTCAGAGATTCTGTGGATAATGTTATCAGTGATATCATCAGTTATGTCATTTGAAATGTCATTAGTGATGTCACTGACCATGTCATGAGTGATGTAATATTTGAGGTCATAAGCTGTGCATTGCTAACTATAACAGCTGAATTTCACTGGTTTTGTTTTGGGTGAAATCTAATTCTAACTATAACGTCGCTTTAACCTTTAGTTTCTTCAGTGCGTTTCTAAGGTTTTTCAAATGCTAATTCCTAACTAAAACATCCCTGTAACCTTTGGTTTGTTTAGTGAATTTCTAAGGTTTCTGAACTAGCAGTAACGTTTGCAAAGTGGTAGAGAAAGGGGGCTGGGCCACTGGCTTGTTCTCAGGAATCCCGCTGTGTAGTACTTACAGGAGGTACCAGGAGGGCTTCTTGGCCCCCAAGGTCCCTCTGGAGCCGAGGGGACTTCATCCCCCAAATAGTAGTGTGCCAGGAGGCACGTTTGCAGAGTGGTGGAGAAAGGGGGCATGGCCTCTGACACGGTCACAGCAATTCTACTGTGTGGGACTACTGGAGGTACCAGGAGGTGTAGTTGATCCCCATCGATGCCCTTGCGGGCCAAGTACCCCTCCTAATAACTCCTGTAAGTCTCATACAGCAGGATTGCTGAGATCTGGTAGCAGTCCTCACCCCTTTCTCCATAACCCTGCAAATGCGCCTCCTGATGCTCTACTAGTAGGGGGATGAAGTCCACTTGGCTATTGAGGGCCTTTGGGGGCCAACTACCTTGCTTTTACCTCCAGCATGTCCCACCCAGTGGGTTTGCTGAGAGGTTTTCGGTGGCTATGCCCTCTTTCTCCTCCACTCTGCAAATGCAACTCCAGGTGCACTACTCTTTGGGGGATGAAGTCCTCTTGGCTCTTAAGGGTCCTTGGGGGCCAACTAGCCCTCCTGTTACCTCCAGTAAGTCCCGCACAGCTGGATTGCTAAGAGGTGGTCAGAGGCCATGCCCCCTTTCTTTACCACCCTGTAAACGCACCTCCCGGTGTACTGCTTGGGAAAGAAGTCCACTTTAGTTCTAAGGCCCTCAGGAAGCAAGGGGACATCATACCCCACCAGCAATGCACTGAGGGGCGCGTACGCAGAGTGGTGGAGAAAGGGGCATGGCCTCTGACAACTTCTCAGCAATTCCACTGTGTGGGGCTTACTGGAAGTAACAGGAGGTTTTCTTGGCCCCTAAGGACCCTCAGCAGCCATGGGGACTTCATCCCCTGACCAGGAGTGTGCCAGGAGGCGCGTTTGCACAGTAGTAGAGAAAGAGGACTGGGTCTCCCGCAAGTTATGGCTTTTTAAAAATTAAAAAATTTATGAAGGGGGTCAGCGTGCCTCACCCCTTCCCTGGACCCTTTTGGGCCCGGAAACTCCATTCGCCAGGGCCTGATCCTTTTTTATATTTTTTTAATACAAAAAACAGGAGGGGGCTACGTGGCCCCTCCCGGGGCCAATTTCGGCCCTGGGGACTCCATTCCCTGGGGCCAGGCCTTCATAATTTTTTTTCAAACGGTTAGGGGGCCTTCATGGCCCCCCTCCCCAGGCTGATATTGCCCTGGGGTCCCCATCCCCAGGGACATGGCCTCTCCTTAGGGACGGCGGGGGGGAGTCTCAAGGTCCCTGCGGTCCCTGCTGGCTCCTCACCACTGCTCTGCTTCATGGAAGTAAGGGAATTTTACATGCTTTCACTTCTATGAAGCGGACGAAAGTTTGCTCCCTCCATTCGAAAGCCCTGGGGAGGTGGTGGCCCCCAGGGCCGGTAGTCCGCTACGGACCCCCATATCTCAATATTAAGTGCCCCAGGGCAGTGTAGGGGGGCTTGAGCCCCCCACACTAATTATTTTTTTAGCCCACGGGAGGTGGCGGTCCACAGGGATTGGGGGGCGCGAGTCCCCCGCCAATTTTCATAAATGCTCCGGGGAGGTGGTGGTCCCCGGAGCAGCGTGGGGGAATGGGACCCCCCATGCATTTATTTAGGAAGCCCCGGGGAGGTGGCGGTCCCCAGGACTACGGGGTCCCCGCGGGCCACCACAGCATAATTTATAAGTGCCCCAGGGACCTGGCCCACGTGGGGGCTTTTTGAATACGAAGCGTGGGAGCCCGCACTTATTTCTTTTTATTTTCGGTCCAGATTCGCGCACTCAGCTCAAATTCGGCCGACTTTTGAAAAGCAAAAAAAAGGCTTTTTTTGGCATGGGGGTCACAAGATGGCTGCCAACACTTCCTAGTTTGGAGTTTTGACTGCCAATTAGGATTGAATGCTACTGCAAAGAACCAAGTGGTGGTCCGTGATAAATAATAAATGAGTGATAGTGTAATCAAAGATTCAAAAAGTCTTACTACCAGGACCTTGGAGCCCCAATGTGTCCTTGCGGAGTAGACCACGAATTCTCACCCAGCTTTCTGTGGGTGAAGATCTCACCTCTACCGGCATCCGCTCGGGTATGTGAGGCCCCGCTCTATCCTCGGTACCTCTCTCCGGCATCCGAGAGGAAGAATGATGGTATTGTCATTTACAATAGGTGAGCATTAGAGAGTAGTTCGCGGACACAGAGCCACACATACAGAAAGCCACACACACACCGAAAAGCCACACACACACACACGGAGCCTCACACACACACACACAGCCACACACACACAGCCACACACACACACAGAGCCACACACAGAGCCACACACAGACACAGAGCCACAAACACACACAGAGCCACACACACACACAGAGCCACACACACACACAGAGCCACACACACACACACAGAGCCACACACACACACACACAGAGCCACACACACACACACACAGAGCCACACACACACACACAGAGCCACACACACACACAGAGCCACACACACACAGAGCCACACACACACAGAGCCACACACACACACAGAGCCACACACAGAGAGCCACACGCACACACACAGAGAGCCACACGCACACACACAGAGAGCCACATGCGCACACACACAGAGAGCCACACGTGCACACACACACACAGAGCCACACGCGCACACACACAGAGAGCCACACGCGCACACACACAGAGAGCCACACGCACACACACACAGAGAGCCACACGCGCACACACACAGAGAGCCACACGCGCACACACACAGAGAGCCACACGCGCACACACAGAGAGAGCCACACGCGCACACACACAGAGAGAGCCACACGCGCACACACACAGAGAGAGCCACACGCGCACACACACAGAGAGCCACACCCACACACACAGAGAGCCGCACACACAGAGCCACACGCACACACAGAGCCACACGCACACACAGAGCCACACGCACACACAGAGAGAGCCACACAGACACACACAGAGAGAGCCACACGCACACACAGAGAGAGCCACATGCACACAGAGAGCCACACAGACACACACAGAGAGCCACACAGACACACACAGAGAGCCACACAGACACACACAGAGAGCCACACAGAGCCACACAGACAGAGCCACACAGACACACAGAGAGCCACAGACACACACAGAGCCACAGACACACACAGAGCCACAGACACACACAGAGCCACAGACACACACAGAGCCACAGACACACAGAGAGCCACAGACACACAGAGAGCCACACACATGCAGAGAGCCACACACATGCAGAGAGCCACACACATGCAGAGAGCCACACACATGCAGAGAGCCACACACATGCAGAGAGCCACACACACGCAGAGAGCCACACACACGCAGAGAGCCACACACACGCAGAGAGCCACACACAGAGAGTTCCACACACGCAGAGACCCCCCCACACACACGCGCAGAGACCCCCCCACACACACGCAGAGACCCCCCCCACACACACACTGAGAGCCCCCCCAAACACACAGAGAGCCCACACACACACACACACAGAGAGCTCCCCACACAGAGAGAGAGCCCCCCCACACACACACACAGAGAGCCCCCCACACACACAGAGAGCCCCCACACACACACACAGAGCCCCCCCCCACACACACAGAGCCCCCCTCCCACACACACACACAGAGAGCCCCCCCCCCCACACAGACAGAGCCACCCACACACAAAGACAGAGCCACCCACACACACAGACAGAGCCACACACAGACAGAGCCACTCTACTTGTCTTGGCCTGTGTCCAATAAAAGCTTCTGACTGGCCTGGGCAGTTATGCGACCCACTGGAGTAAGCACGGTGCATAGGAAGTCAGTACATGTGCTTCAGGAATACGCTTGCTGACAGACAGCGAAGGTGTGAGCCATTACTACCTTCAGTTGTAGAATAAGGTTCTCCCTCCCCCATCTCCCCCACAAATGCGCACATAACCTAGGTCCGGGGTCAGGCTGTCCGTTGCCAAAGCCCCATTTCTGTACAAAGGCCAGTACTCTGCGTCAGACCACATTACTTCCCAGGTATGAGCCATGCACTCACCCCGCCCTCTTGTACACACAGTGGACCGGTATCAGCAGGGAGGGGATAGCCCCCTGCCCGGGCACAGACTCGCCTTCAGCTCTGTGTCGCCAGACTCGGACACCCCGATCTTGCTGGGGAAAGACAAACGGGGTAAGGGCAGCAAAGACAAACAGGGTAAAGGCAGCAGAAGGCACAAAGGGTGAAGGCAGCAGAAGACACAAGGTAAGTGCAGTAGAATATACAGAGGATAACTTTGTCAGAAAGGGCAAAAAGACAGTAAGGGAAGCGGAAAGTCCAGGAGGAAAGAGCAGCTTTGGAGCCAGAAGAGGACAGGCGAATGCTGAAAGGGTAAGGTCAGAATATGAATTGATAACGAAGGAAGATAATTAAGGTATGAAAGTCAAAGGAAACATGTAGGAGGCCCACGTTATACTAAAAGGAGAATACACAGTGTGAGGGAAGAGTGTCCAGATGGGACATAATGCAGGGGACGAAACGTGCTGGCAGGTCCTGCCTGCCAACCAACTATACGGAACACGTTACGCGTCCGGCATAGTTTACACCTTTGAACAAATCTAGCCAGCACAGCCCTGTTTCAGAACTTCGTTTCCTCAGTTTCCGTTCAATTATGTGCACTGAAATGTGGTTGTTTCTCAGTCACAGCTCCTAAAGCTACGAGCCTGCAGCCATTTCTGTGGTTCCTGCCCGCGGTGGTGCCAAGCAGATGCAGCCCTGCTCTGCCCCGGGAGGCCCCACAACAGTGGGTGGGGGTGTCCAAGGGAAAGTGGTGTAAGCTCCGGCCGGCACCGGACAAGGAGAGAGGAGTCAGGGAAGTTTCACCAACAAGGGGGGTAACACTCAGATCTGTAGCCCGGACCCCTGGAGGCGGCTGGGCCTCGATCACTCACTTAACTCCACGGGACAGTCTCGTCTCCCTAGTGGCTTGGGGGCAGCGCTGCGGGTGAACAATGGCCAGACAGGTCCGGGAATCCTGGGCGCACAAAGTCCCAGCCGCAGCACAGATCCCTCGTCCCTAGCTCCTCGCAGCCCCGGATCGGCGCTCTCCGGTCCCGCAGCGCCTCGGACAGACTGAGCTTGGCTCTGCCCGGCCTGCTGTCTGAGGGAGGAGGAGGGTCCGGTGCTCACACTTCACTCCGGCTCCTCGGGAAAGCTCCCACCCGCAGCTGCCCGGGGCGCGGCCGAGATCAGCAGTGCAGCTGAAGGAGAGGGCACCGTGGTGTCAGTGCCCCCTTCGCTACAGACCCACACTCGATCTGAGGGAGACAGAATCGAGCCCGGCAGCCCGGGCGAGGTGGAAGGGAGTCCCGCAGCCCCGGGACCGGCTCAGCTAGTCTTGTCCCAGCCCCTCACACAGCTCTGCTGAATGGACAAAGGCAGCAGTGGAGTTCGGTTCTCCTGGGCCTGGCGCTGGATTGCCAACCAGATGTGGACATGATCCACGAGGGCCCCGCAGCAATCAGCAGAAGGGCTCGAAAATTGCTGGAAATAAGAGCACTAGACAAATGAATCACTGAGATATAAAACTGTATCAGTGAGGTGCTGTGCACAAGAGAAAGAAAATCCCTCAGCGCCCCCGATGCGGATGGATTGTGTTAAGAACTCCTGTATTATAATCACAACAGATTGTGAGTGGGACTGGGTATACCGTATTGCTATGCTGGGCTGCTGGCGACCCCTGACAAACAGACCACATTACAGGGGACGTCGTGTGCAGTGAGCGGCCCGATGCTTGATCCAGGGAGGCTTCTGGCTTGGCAGGGTGAGTGGAGACCCGAATGCACGATGGATCCCTCGGATGGTTTTGGAGGCCGCCGGAGAGTGGAAACTCCACCGGGGCCTTGATTCTCACCAGGACGTACAGTGGCCGCATGCAGGTGGCATCACTGTCCCTAGGACTGCTGCAAGACCGACCTTGGGCGCCCCAGGCTCGGACTGTGCTGAACACGTTGCGCGCTTCCCACAGAACCCGGTGAGTGCTGGATTTGGGCGTGATTTAGCATCCCGGGCGACCCCTGACAAACAGACCACATTACAGGAGACGTAGTCTGCAGTGAGCGTCCCGATGCTTGATCCAAGGAGGCTTCTGGCTTGGAGGGGTGAGTGGAGACCCGAATACACGATAGATCCCTCGGATGGTATTGGAGGCCGCCAGAGAGTGGAAACTCCGCCGGGGCCTTGATTTCTCACCAGGACGTTCTGTGGCCGCATGGTGGCACTGTCCCTAGGACTGCTGCGAGACCGACCATGGGCGCCCCAGGCTCGGGGTCGGACAATGCTAAACACGTTGCCTGCTTCCCAAAGAACTTGGTGAGTGCTGGATTGGGGACGTGACTTAGCAGACCAGGCGAGGAGGAAGGGAGTCCCGCAGCCCCGGCGCAGCTCGTCTTGTCCCAGCCCCTCACACAGCTCTGCTGAATGGAGAAAGGCAGCAGTGAAGTTCGGTCCTCCGTGGTTTGGTGGGTGCAAAGTCCCGATGGACACCATAGGTCAGACGGTGGTGCGGGAGCAGAGCCTGATCACGACTGTGACCACGTTTCTCTGAGGCAACGCAGAAATGCCTCGGAGAAACCAGGGTAATTTTTCGGATTGAGGGGCGTGTTTTCGTTCTCTCCTCTTCCCATTGGCTGGAAGGTAAAATTCCAGCCAATGGGAAGAGGAGAGAAAGTAAATAGAAAGAAACGAAAAAACACACCCCTCAATCCGAAAAAGACGGGGCTTGGACAGAGTGATGCCCCTCTCCTCCAATGGCTGGCCAGCATTTACTAGGCCAGCCAATGGAGAAGAGGGGCGGGTTCCAAGCCCCCTCTAAGACTCATTAAATCTTCGGCTCCGCCCACTGCTTCGCAGTGGGACGGTAGCCTCGACCTAAAAAGGTTGCTTTCTGAACCAAGCACAACCTTTTTGGCAAATTTGGGGTAGTTCCGTTAAGCAGTTTGGGCTGTAGCCTTGCCTAATTTTTTTAATTTCTCAGCAACTACAGAACGCATTTAAACCGTTTTTGAAAAAGGTCGCTTTCTGAACCAATCACTACATTTTTGCTAAATTTGGAGTAATTCCGTTCAGCAGTTCGGGCTGTAGCCAGTCTCGAAATTTCCTACGGAAATTAACACACGGAAAACGCGTTTTGGGACCCCCTTTTTTCTCAGCCCCCACTTGATGAATCACCCCCATACTTTCAGGATAGGAGCTGACCTGGATGGACATTTTTTTTGGGAGAATTTTGCGAAGATTTGTCAAACAACGCCAAAGTTATTAGCAAATCAAAAAAATGCTTTTCCTATGGAAAGAAGGTTCTAACTATAACCAACTACTGGCGACATCCGGTAGGTAATATACATATATATATATATATATATATATATATATATATATATATATATATATATATATATATATATATATATATATATATATATATAGGTTGATTCCTGCTTCCCAGGCTGTAACCGCAGAGAAATACGGACCACCACACAGCTTTTCAGAGTGTTCACATCCAAGGTTTATTATCCATTGGCAGATAAGGTAGGCATGACGCGTTTCGGGCAGGAACTGCCCTTGATCACATGGCGGACATGCAGTAATGTTCACTTTAAATAGGGCACACACTCATTTTTTCACAATGACACCACGTGCTTTAGTGATAAACACTGAAGATAGACTCCGAGTGTGGAGTATTTACAAGTGCACAGGATTGGTTACAATTGCAAAATGGCGTTATGTATATATACAACAGCGTATTATCAAGCACTCATAATATCGACATTGGTCAGTGTAACAATGTAACATTTATAACCGCATAAATGCGTTAGGTTGTGCAACATAAGCTAGCAGCATGACATAGTATGAAAAGTACATTCAATAGATAATATTTACATCTTGATTTGTATGCACAAAGTAAATAACATATAAATATGTTAAAATTGGTTATTTAAAAGACCCTGTTACAAGCCATTTAATAATGATTGTGTTACATATACACAATCATGCTATGCTAAAAATAGATGTGCAAATAACCTTATATGTTGTCGCAATGAACATCAACATTGCCAAGATGTAATGGTAGTAAGTACATACCTAAGCTGCCTTGCTGAGATATTGTGCTTCAATCTAGCGTTACATGCTGTAAAAGCAGTTACCAATTAAAGTGGAAATAATTGAATAAATAGTGTACGGAAGCCCTTTGTAGTGCGACTCCAATACTTCAGGGTATGAATATATATATATATATATTACCTACTGGCGGTCGCCAGTAGGTAGTTATAGTTAGGATTATTTTCAATGCAAAATCTCAACATTCTATTGTGAATAACTTTGGCGCCGGTTGAGGAATCTGCCTGAAAATTTCCTCAAATTTGCCTCGCGGCGCCCCGGTCATTCCCTGAAAGTTTGGGGGGGATTTATCAAGCGGGGGCCGAGATAAAAGGGGGGTCCCAAAACGTGTTTTCCCCATGTTAATTTCCATAGGGCGGTTGACCTCACTTTTAGCCCGAACGGCTGAATGGATTTCCACCAAACTTGGCAAAATTGTAGGGACTGGTACCCCGATGTGCCTTTGCTATGTCTCAAGATATATGCTCCAGTGGTTTTTACGAAAATTAACTTTGAAAAAGTATATATTGGGCTACATTGGGCTATATATATGTTAGAGCCCAAATGTAGCCCAATGTAGCCCAATGTAGCCCAAAGATGGCCACCAGAGACAAAAAAAAACAAATGTAGCCCAAATATCAGCCAGATGTAGCCCAACTACATCAATCCTCCTGAGGCGGAAAGCCGGGAGTAGGCGAACTTTGCAATTACTTTTTAAAATTGTTTTATTTTCACCTGTTGCAGCATCTGCTTCTCTTGGGGCCACATTC
The DNA here is from genome assembly GCF_964263255.1 of Lissotriton vulgaris. Classification (NCBI taxonomy): domain Eukaryota; kingdom Metazoa; phylum Chordata; class Amphibia; order Caudata; family Salamandridae; genus Lissotriton; species Lissotriton vulgaris. The sequence continues at coordinate 767,365,751 of NC_141689.1, forward strand.
TTCTGTCTTCAGCGGATCTAGCGCTGTCACAGGACCCTGTGGAAAGGCAAACACCCCGCCGCCATCACCGGCGAGATCGCTGGCCACGCCCCTTTTTAGGCCATGCCCCCGCCCTCATTACTTAAACCACGCTGACTGCGAGCGTTGCGAGACATCAATCCTCCTGAGGCGGAAAGCCGGGAGTAGGCAAACTTTGCAATTACTTTTTAAAATTGTTTTATTTTCACCTGTTGCAGCATCTGCTTCTCTTGGGGCCACATTCTCCTGTCTTCAGCGGATCTAGCGCTGTCACAGGACCCTGTGGAAAGGCAAACACCCCGCCGCCATCACCGGCGAGATCGCTGGCCACGCCCTTTTTTAGGCCACATCCCCCCTTGCCATCTTCCGGCACCCATAAAAATGTGCCATTTCAGGAAGCGCAGTGGACGAGCGCAGCGGGCGCGCCGTTTGCGCTCCGAAGGGGCGCCTAAGGCAAGCACGTCTGCGCCCGTCCGCGCCAGACTGGGGCCAGGGGCCAGCCAGGCTGGCCATATCATCACATATTCGGCCAATTCCTTGAGGGATTTACAGTCCCCTAACCTCACACCCTCCCCCTCTACCATCAGACGTATCCTTACGACCGATATTGCCCCACCAGACCGGCACCTTACCAATCTGGTCGCATCCCCTAGTCAGCCTATTCAGAGCAACACCACCATTAGAGTTCTCTATCTAAATACCCGATCCTTAGTAAAATATCACGCCGATATCTTCATCCTTCTCTCTAACGAAAAACCTGACGTCCTCCTGCTTACTGAAACTTGGCTGACTGCGGATTCACTCCCTGACATTCTGGCAGCCCTCCCCCCAGACTATTACATCCTCCGCGCCGATCGGCCAGGAAACCGTCCTGGGGGTGGGGTAGCGGCCATAATCTCCAAACACCTGAACTCCACCTCTACTCCATCCATCTCTCTCCTGGGAGTTGACAATCTCATCTTTAGCTTAAACAATGGATAGCGGGGCCTTAACTTTTCTTCTTCTTTACCACCCCCCTCAACCGATGCCATCTTTCGCTGCCATTATCCGATCAGCTGATTAACCTCCTCACTTCCCACCCCACGCCCTTTTCGGCGGCCTAAATTACTGGTTTAATGACGTCAATGCCGGGCCCCACGCCTCGGAGGTCTTTGAGGCCCTCACCAGTCTCAACCTGTCCCAACAAATTACCTTTCCCACACATATCAAGGGCCACATTTTAGACCAAATATGGACCCAAAACCTTATTCTTCCCCCCCCCCCTCCGTCTCATCCTGTACTTGGTCAGATCACCATTTAATAGACACCACTCTCACGATCAGTGGCAACTCCCCCACCCCACTGATGGCCGGAGGTCTATCCCGCAAATGGAATGCTTACGACGCTGAAGGATTTCTCGTGAACCTCTCAGACACCCGCCCTGCCCCCGTTCCATGCACCAACGTGGATAAATTAGAAAATGACATCTCCCTCTGGCTGCAGTCAGCCAGTGACAAATTTGCCCCCCTTATTAAATTTCCCCCGACCAGACATCACAACTCCCACAGATAGTTCTCGGATGACCTCAAAAAACTTAAACTGAAGGTACGTCAATCAGAAAGGGCATGGAGACGTAACTACTCCAAACCAGCCAGATCACAATACATCTCAGCTCGCAGAGACTATAAAACTGCCATAGTTTCTGCCAAATCCACTCATTTCTCTGACGGAATCTCCTCCTCGGACAACAAATCCGAAGAAATTTTCAAAATTATGAATGAACTGACATCTGACAATAGAACTCTTCCAGGCCAGACTCCCATTCAAGAAACTTGTGACGCCCTCAACCTTTTTTTCGTTGAAAAAATTAATAAAATTGAGGCATCGATCTCCACCGTCCCTCAGATCACCACCCCGGAAACTCCCTTTAATAGCCCTTCTGTCCTTACAGAATTGCCCCCCATCAACCCTATCTCCCTTGTACAGCTCGCGTCCCGGATAAAATCAGGTTCCCCGAACGACGACTGTTCTCCCTCAGTCCTGCGAAGAGTATGTCATTCCTTACCTGAATGCATTCTACCTCGCTTGAACAGCTCACTCAGTACAGGCACTGTCCCGAGACCCTTCAAAGAAGCCATCCTTGTCCCGCTATTAAAAAAACCAGGCCCGGACTCAGCGGAACTCTCCAATTATCGCCCCATATCGCTTCTGCCCTACTTCTCAAAACTCCTCAAAGCACATGTCACCAGATGCCTCTCCAATTTTATTGAGTCCTCTTGCTATTTGGAGCCTAATCAGGCCGGCTTCAGGCCCTCATTCTCTACTGAAGCCGTCATCCTAGCTGTCCTCGACACGCTGAGGAGAAATGCCGACTCAGGAACCCCCCAGGCCCTCGTTCTCCTGGACCTCTCGGCCGCGTTCGACACGGTTGACCACAACATCTTGCTCAACCGTGTCGAACAGGCTGGCATCCAGGACTCTGCCCTCAGCTGGATCCGGTCTTTCCTGTCTGACAGATCCCAAGCCGTCCGCCTGGGCCCCTACACAGCACCCAAGACCCCACAACCTGTGGAGTCCCCCTGGGCTCCTCCCTGTCACCTTTCCTGTTCAATCTGTACCTCCGGCCCCTACTCCACTCACTCCGTAACTGGGACATTACAGTTTTTAACTATGCCGACGATTTGCAGATCATTTTTCCACTCAACTCCCCCAATGCGATAGACAACTTTCACTCAGCCATGCTCCATATCCAAGATTGGATGAATTCCAACCAATTGAAGCTAAACCCCGGGAAAACGGAGCTCCTCCTCCCGGGCTCCAGCCTCTCCTCCTGTGGAACCCAGTTCTGGCCCACCGAACTGGGCCCCCCACCGACCCCTTCCACCTCTGTAAAAAGTCTAGGTGTAATTATCGACGCCGAACTCTCCCTCCGACCTCATATTGGCTCCGTGATCTCATCCTGCTCCTTCCAACTCAGAAAGATCCGGAAGGTCAGCCACCTGCTTCCCACACCTGCCCTGATTCAGGTTATCATGTCTCTTGTGCTCTCCCAATTGGACTTTTCCAACTGCATTTATTGCGGACTCCCCAAAACCCTCCTCCACCGCCTTCAGGTGGTCTAAAACCAGGCAGCCCGGATCATCTTTAAATCTCCAAAATGGCAATCTGCCAAACCCCTGATGTTCAAACTTCACTGGTTACCAATTGAACAAAGGGTGGCCTTCAAGTTGGGCTGTCTCACATTTAAAGCCCTCAACTGCCCCAGTCCTGCCTTCCTGACTTCCCTTATCACTCCCTACTGTCCAAACCGCAACCTTCGCTCTACTCATCTTAAATCACTCGTCACACCCAAAATTAAAACTAACAAATTTGGTGGACGAAGGTTTGCCTTTTTAGCTCCGAAACTCTGGAACTCCCTTCCCCTGACCATTAAATCAAGCAGCTCCCTCCTTCATTTTAGGAAGCTGCTAAAAACTTTTCTCTTTCCCCCACCCTGCTAATCCTGCACAAAACCTCAGTTTAGGAACCGATGTCCTATAGCACCAGGAAACTCATGGTGTCAGCGCGCTCTACAAATTCCATTTAATAATAACTATAGCCCAATGACAGAATGTCAGAGTGTTCTAAAGAACAACTAGAGCGCTAACAGTCTTACTTATGACAAAAGTATGGCACACCTGAAGTCATCTTGATAGGAATAAAGTTTTAACACTTAAAACATTTAATTTGCAAAGGAACAAAATGAAGGTGTTCATTTTGCCATAGAAATTATGATTAGTGCTGAAGAAAGAAAAATTAGGGCACATTTTGTGTGACTTCTCAAATCCTCTTATATTTCATTAAAAAAATTCTGATATGCAGTCTCCCAAGATGGCCACCAGAGACAAAAGAGCCCAAATGAAGCCCAAATATCAGCCAGATGTAGCCCAACTATAGCCCAATGACAGAATGTCCCAGAGTGTTCTAAAGAACAACTAGAACGCTAACAGTCTTACTTATGACAAAAGTATGGCACACCTGAAGTCATCTTGATTGGAATAAAGTGGTAACACTTAATACATTTAATTTGAAAAGGAACAAAATGAGGGGTTTCATTTTGCCATAGAAATTTTATATATATATATCTATATCTATATATATATATATATATATATATATATATATATATATATATATATATATATATTACCTACTGGCGGTCGCCAGTAGGTAGTTATAGTTAGGATTTTTTTCAATGTTAAATCTCAAAATTCTATTTGGAATAACTTTGGCACCGGTTGACGAATCTGCCTGAAAATTTCCTGAAAATGGCCTCGTCGAGCTCCGGTCCTTCCTTGAAAGTTTGGGGGGGATACGTCAAGCGGGGGCCGAGATAAAAGGGGGGTCCCAAAACGCGTTTTCCCCATGTTAATTTCCATAGGGCGGTCGATTTCACTTTTAGCTCGAACGGCTGAATGGATTTCCAGCAAACTTGGCAAAATTGAATGGACTGGTAGCCCGATGTGCCTTTGCTATGTCTCAAGATATGTGCTGCAGTGGATTTTGAGTAATTTAGGTTCAAAAAAATATATATATCTATAGGCGCTCTCCGGTGCGCGCACCGGGGTGCGCTCCAGGCGCGACACGCGACTTGCGCGCAGGAAGCTGATTGGCTCTTGGGTGTCTGTAAACATTCTAAACAGTCTGGAGCGGCCGCCATCTTGTGTCTCGGTAAAATCAAGACACAAGGGGTTTGAAAAAAAAAGGGGCAAATGACCATAAGGGGGAAGAGTAGACCCCCTCTGACCCCCTAGGTTTGATGTGGGGGCTAAAATAGGGTCCTGCAGGGCATTACATTTTTTTTTTTTTCGTTTTGCGCGGGGGAAGCGCATGGTACGCGCACCGGCGAAGCACGGGGAAAATCCAGGACCATATTTATGAAGGCCTTGCGCTGCCAGTTTTGCGCCGCTTGTGCGTCAATTTTTGTGACGCACCAGCGGTGTAAAAAAATGCGCATTGTTACGCAATATTTAAAAAGTGACGCATCTAGATTTTAAATATAGTGCAACGAGGCACATTTTTTTACACTGCTGGTGCGATGCGTCACTTTTCTGTGCGCACTCCTTATGACATTCCAGATGTGTCATATTTAATGTATGACGAATCATGTTGCAAGGAGTTACAGATACATCAGTATTTCTGACATATCTGTAAACATAAAAGTGACGCGAGGCAGGCGCAAGATTTTGACGCAACAGCATCCTAAAAGTGACGCAGAGAAATCTCATAGATTTCAGTACGTCGTTATTACCAAGCTTTTTGCGGGGGAATGCCCCCTCTGCATACATTATACCTGACGCAGATATAATGTGGCGCCGAGTTTTAAAAAGTGACCCATGTACCTAGATGCG